>NC_133325.1:40841087-41178381 GCF_042186555.1 Aquarana catesbeiana
TTTAGTAACACTTTAAAAAAAAAAGAAAACAAATGCAGCCACCATATCTAATGATTCTTAAGCTGCAATATGTTACATTTTTGGTTTTGGGTTTAATGCTGCCAAATATCTAACCCCTTCCCTGCCCAATAATTGGCCGGAGCTCCGCAAGCTAAAAAGAGATTTGCGCAGTTCCTAACCCAACTGCCGCTTGTGTTCCGGCATACTGTCTTCTGAAAAGTGACATGTGATTTTTTTATTTAAATATGAAAAATGTTTTTCAGATGTCTTTGTGAGGGCTCTGGTTTTAGATGTCATTTAATAAAGTCGAGCGACACATCGGATTTCCATGATGCAGCAAACCATCACGTTTCATTCATTAGAGAGACGTATTAATCGGTGACATCTGTCATGTGATCTCCTTGTTGGAAAAAAACTGAATGGAATCAACAAAGAAATGCAAACCCGATCATTATTAATAGGAATGAACACATCTGTTCCGGGGCTTTCACAGTAGGTGGTGGCAGAGAGATGAAATCCTTGGCACCAAAATGTGCAGCCAGCGCATGAGTTCAAGGATAAATCCAACTTTAAAACAATCGCTATTTTTTTTTTAACCGCTTCAATCCCGGCACTTTAACCCCCTTCCTTGCCCAGGCTAATTTTCAGCTTTCAGCGCTGTCGCGGTCATGCAACACGGTACCCCATATGAAATTTTTATCTTTTTTTTTTTTACACAAATAGAGCTTTTTTTTGGTGGCATTAAATCACTGCTGGGTTTTTTATTTTTCCCTAAAAAAAAACGAAAAAAAGACCAACATTGTTTGGGGGGAAAAAAAAAAGTTTTTTCTTAGTTTCTGTCAGTAAGTCTTGTAGATAAGTAATTTTTCTCTTTCACTGATGTAATGACTGATGGGCATGGATTAGGCGGCACTTATGGGCACTGAGGAGGCACTAATATGCCGCACTAATGGGCACTGATAGGTGGAACTGATGGGCAATGGTAGGCGGCACTTATGGGCAATGGTAGGCGGCACTGAAAAGTGGCATTTATAGGCAATGATAGGCGACATGCATAGGTGACATTGATGGGCACTGATAGGTGGCACTTATGGGCAATGGTAGGCGGCACTTATGGGCAATGGTAGGCGGCACTTATGGGCAATGGTAGGCGGCACTGAAAAGTGGCACTTATAGGCAATGATAGGCGACATGCATAGGTGACATTGATGGGCACTGATAGGTGGCACTTACGGGCAATGGTAGGCGGCACTTATGGGCAATGGTAGGCGGCACTTATGGGCAATGGTAGGCGGCACTGAAAAGTGGCACTTATAGGCAATGATAGGCGACATGCATAGGTGACATTGATGGGCACTGATAGGTGGCACTTACGGGCACTGATTGGTGACACTGATGAGGAGGCACTAATATGCCGCACTGATGAGCACTGATAGGCACCACACATAGGCGGCACTGATAGGTGGCACTTATGGGCAATGATAGGGGCACGCATAGGGGGCACTGATGGGTGGCCCTGACTGGCATCACTGATGGGCACCAATTGGTGTCACTGATGAGGAGGCACTAATATGCCGCAACGATAGGTGGAGCTGATGAGCACTGATAGGCGGCACTTATGGGCAATGATAGGGGGCACGCATAGGCGGCACTGACTGGCATCACTGATGGGCACCGATTGGTGTCACTGGTGAGGAGGCACTAATATGCCTCACTGATGAGCACTGATAGGAGGCATGGATGGGCGGCACTGATGGGCAGGCACTGCTGACTAGCATAACTGGCACAACTGATAGGCACCGCTGGGGCAGCACTGATCATCAAAGCACTGATGATCAGTGCCCTGATTATCTGTACAGGTCTCCTCTGTGAGTAGAGATGCCACTGATCGGCTCTCCTCTCCACACCCTGTCAGTGTGAGGCGAGAAGAGCCGATAAACAGCACTTCCGTGTTTACATGTGATCGGCTGTGATTGGACATAGCCGATCACATGCATAAAGAGCCGCGTCATTGGCACTTTACCGAGATCAGGGTCGCGCCGTGAGACCGCTATCGCAGTGGGCGTGCAAGAGTGGTGACACTGGGGCGACGTCATATGACGCTGTCCCAGAATGAGAGGGGATCCTATTTACTATACGGCGGGCAGGAGGGGGTTAAACACAAAATAAAAAAAAAAAGTTCCCTGCAAGAGAAGAGGTAGCATACTTACCTTGGCAGCAGTCCAAGTCTCCCGCCTACCCACTGCAGCTTCCTCCAAACCCTTTAGGGAGTGTTGGGGTACTAGCGGCCCCGCTGCACACTGCGATTTCATCCCCTGACCCCCCCCCCCATGCCACCTTAGGAGTGAGATCAGAGAATAAAACCGCAGAGAGTACAGGAATCCGACACTTCTGGAAGTTTTAAATGACGAGGGGCCTGGACACAGCAATCCCAGGAGGCAGCGGGGCCCGGCCTGGGACGAAGACCTGGAAGTGCGGTCATTCAGCACAGAAAGCAGAAAATTAGAAAGGATTTCATTTGTGTTTATGTAAGCCGGAGGGGGAAGTCCCTTCAATAGCAAACAGTTGTTTGTTCGAGTTTAGTTCCGCTTTAAGCATTAATAATTAAACTTCTTTTTATTATTATGTTTTGTTTGCTTGTTTCACTCTAGTTCTGCTTTAATCATCAATAATTAAACTTTCTTCATTATGTTTTGTTTATTTGTTTTTTTTTTTTTGTGTGTCACATGAAAAGTGGAACTTTACCCATAACAGCTTTATAAAAAAATCATGTTCTTTAGCAAGGACCATACATTCCACATTAAGGCGGAGTTCCACCCAAAAGTGGAACTTCCACTATAAGGACTCCTCGCCCCTTACATGCCACATTTGGCATGTCATTTTTTGGGGGGTACCTAGTTTTGACAGGTACCCAGCTCTGCTCTCGCTGCCTAGGCAACTCCTCCTCCCCCCCTGCAATCTTCTGGGACCCGTCACTCACGGGTCCCAGAAGATTGCCCGGCCACTGAGAGGGTGTAGCGGGGCTCAACTCGTGCATGCGCAGCGCGCACCTGGCTGTGAAGCCGCAAGCTGTAACAGCCGGGTGCCCACACTAGTGATGCCGGCGCTGCGGAGAGGGAGAGGTGTGAAGGCTTCGTATGCCCACATCTCTGGACCATGGGACAAGTGAGTGTCTGTTTAATAAAAGTCAGCAGCTACACTTTTTGTAGCTGCTGACTTTTAATAAAACGTATAAACGACTGGAAAACCGTTTTAATAATTATACTACCAGAATTAGTGTGCTCTGTAATATGCCTCCAGCATCGCTCCTCTTTCTTCTTGCCCCAGGCAGCCATTTTACTGAAGCCCAGAGCCCCTGAACAGCAGTAAATCATAAAGTGAAACTAAACCCATTGATTTAACAGTTTCAAAAAAACAGTTACATTCCTGGAATGCCGGGAATGCCAACTGTCACATTTGCTTGCGTCCTCAACCAAGCTGTCAAACCATCAAATGGCTGGTGTCATAACTGAACACAAGTGCAGCAACATGGCAGCTGCAGATCAAACAGAAGCAGCTTCCATGGCCGTAATGGAGAGGAGGGTTTCATTACACTTTAAGGCTGTCAACAGATCGGCCTCTACAAAATTCAGCAGTGCCTAAGAATGGAGAGCGACTGAGCATGTGCAGAGTCAGGTGAGACCGTGTATTAATCTCTTCTTAAGCTCTCTCGTCTCCTCCTCTCATGCTCGTCTCCAGGATTTCTCCAGAGCCTCTCCCGTCCTCTGGAACTCGCTACCTCCATCTATCCGGCTATCCCCTACTCTTGCTAACTTCAGGCGATCCCTGAAAACTCATCTCTTCAGGAAAGCCTATCACGTCTCCAACTACGGTAATCTCTTTTACCACTTCCATCAGCTCATTCCCCACAGTTATAACCTTTTGTACGACCTGCCCCACCCTATTAGATTGTAAGCTCTTCTGAGCAGGGAGCACTTAATCCTCTTGTATTGTAACTGTATTGTCTCCCTTTTATATTGTAAAGCGCTGCGTAAACTGTTGGCGCTATATAAATCCTGAATAATAATAATAATAATAATACTGGATTATAAACAATAAAGACACTTATTTTTATTGTTTTACATCGCTATACCTGCAAAAGGGCTACTTAGAGTCATCCAGCAGGACTTCATTTTCTGTGTAAAGTTCTACTTTAACTAAGTTAAGGACCGGAAGATTTTCCCCCTTAATGACCAGGCCATTTTTTGCGATTCGGCACTGCGTCGCTTTAACTGACAATTGCGCAGTCGTGCAACGTTGTACCCAAACAAAATTTATGTCCTTTTTTTTCCCCACAAATAGAGCTTTCTTTTGGTGGTATTTGATCACCTGTTTTTTTTTTTTTTTTTTTTACGCTATAAACAATTAAAAAGCGACAATTTAAAAAAACAAAAACAAAAAAAACAAAAACAAATATATGTTTTACTTTTTGCTATAATAAATATCCCAGAAAAAAAAGTAAAAAAAAAAAAAAAAATGTCTTCATCAGTTTAGGCTAATATGTATTCTACATATTTTTGGTAAAAAAATGTGTTTGTTTTCGTTTTGTTTCATTCGTTTTTTTGCTTTTTTTGGAAATTCAGATTTTCGAATTTCTGAATTTTCGAATTGCGAAAATTCAAAAATCCGAAAATCTGAAAAAAAAGAAAGAAAATCAGTAAAATTTGAAATAACTAACTAATAATAACTATTAAATTATAGGTATTGGAATTTCCTTTCAAATTTGGCTGTTTGTGAACGCAATGAATGCAAAATTTATCTGAAGTTACTAAATATCCGAAATAAAGAATGCCGCATCTAAACAGATGGAACGGAACAAATAATAAAAAGAGGTTTTATTATTATAATTCATTATTATTAGATCGTTACGTTCCATTCTTTTAGATACGGCATTCGTTATTTCAGATAATTCGTAACTTCAGAAAAATTCGTACTCGTTACGTTCACCAACAGCCAAATTTGAAAAGGAAATTCCAATACCTATAATTTAATATTTATTATTAGTTAGTTATTTCAGATTTTCAAACGTCAAACTTCCGAAACATCAAACTGCCGAAACGTCAAACTTTCCAATTTCTGAAATTTCGAATTTTCGGAAATTTAAAAAATTCGGAAATTTCGGAATTAACGAAATTTGTCAAAACTTCTTAAAAATACGAATTCGGAACTAAACGAATTGCACATGTCTACTTCTCACTGAGCTCTGCAGAGTGTAATTTCAGCTCTCTGCCCCCTTTTTCAGCTCTCTGCCCCCTTTTTCAGCTCTCTGCCCCCTTTTTCAGCTCTCTGCCCCCTTTTTCCTGACAGCTCAGTCAAGCTTTATAAATTCTGGACTTTGAACAGCTGTAGAGAAGAAAAGGCTCCAGATAAAACAGGTACAACATGTAGGAGGATTTGTTTCATCCCCTGAGGCCAGGTCACTTCACTGGGTATATGGAAGGGTTTACAACCACTTTAAAATGAGATAAGCAGTAGCACAATGATCATGCGACATACAGAACTGCCACCATTTTATTTATAGGGCCTCTGCTTTCAACATAATACAAATTAGTTTGGGGGTTTTAAATAAACTCCAGGCCCAAAGTGTATATTTTAATGTGTGCAGAAAAAAAAAAAAAATAATAATTAGGGCCCAAGCAGCAAAAGGGTTCATTCTATTGTATAGGAAAATCAAACCATGAAATGTGTTAATCTAAAAACAAATTCATCTGTTAAAGTGGTTGAATGTGACTCCTCCAATCACAACCAGATTACTACTTACGGTGCGCTGAGGGCCGTCCTCGTTGTCACGAGTGTAGAACGGTTTGAGGTCATATGGATAGTTGATGACAAATACTGGGACGTCCCCGCAATATCTGACCAAATATTTCTCATGCTCCGTCTGTAGATCACAACCCCACTGCAAAGAAAAACAAAAAAGGTATGGGAAAAATTAGAGAAGAAGGACTCCAGGAATCCCCATTTATACCAAAAGTGTCCTTCTGAACAGAACTGCAATATTAGCGAATGATAACCCTCTCTATAGGTTGTTTCTGGGGCCCATATGGCTCTACCGGTATACAGAGCCTTGAAAAAGTATTCACACCCCTTGAAACTTTCCACATTTTGTCATTTTTTTGTTTTTTTTAGTTTTTTGTTTTTTATGGTTGAACTGGATGGACTTGTGTCTTTTTTCAACCTAACTATGTAACTATGTATATGTTACAACCAAAAACGTAAATATATTTTATTGGGATTTTATGTGATAGACCAGTGATGGCGAACCTTGGCACCCCAGATGTTTTGGAACTACATTTCCCATCAGGCTCAACTACACTGCAGAGGGCATGAGCATCATGGAAAATGTAGTTCCAAAACATCTGGGGTTCCAAGGTTCACCATCACTGTGATAGACCAACACAAAGTGGCACATAATTGTGAAGGGGAAGGAAAATGATAAATGGTTTTCAAAATGTTTTACAAATAAATATGTGAAAAGTGTGGGGTACATTTGTATGGCGCCCCCCGGAGTCAATACTTTGTAGAACCACCTTTCACTGCAATTACAGCTACAAGTCTTTTTGGGGATGTCTCTACCAGCTTTGCACATCCAGAGAGGGACATTTTTGCCCATTCTTCTTTGCAAAATATCTCAAGCTCTGTCAGATTGGATGGAGAGTGTCTGTGAACAGCAATTTTCAAGTCTTGCCACAGATTCTCAATTGGATTTAGGTCTGAACTTTGACTGGACCATTCTAACACATGAATATGCTTTGATGCAAACCATTCCATTGTAGATCTGGCTGTATGTTTAGGGTGGTTGTCCTGCTGGAAGGTGAACCTCCACACCAGTCTCAAGTCTTTTGCAGACTCTAGCAGGTTTTCTTCTTAGATTTCCCTGTATTTGGCTCCATCCATCTTCCCGTCAACTCTGACCAGCTTCCCTGTCCCTGCTGAAGGAAAGCATCCCCACCACCATGTTTCAAAACATGAGCAATCGGTGGAGATGGGCCTTAGCCAGTGAGGTGACCAAGAACCCGATGGTCACTCTGACGGAGCTCCAGCATTTCTCTGTGGAGAGAAGAGAACCTTCCAGAAGAACAACCATCTTTGCAGCACTTCACCAATCAGGCCTGTATGGTAGAGTGGCCAGACGGAAGCCACTCCTCAGTAAAAGGCACATGACAGCCCACCTAGAGTTTGCCAAAAGGCACCTGAAGGACTCTCAGTCCATGAGAAACAAAATTCTCTGGTCTGATGAAACAAAGATTGAACTCTCTGGCCTTGAATGGCAAGTGTCATATCTGGAGGAAACCAGGCAACACTCATCACCTGGCCAGAACCATCTCTACAGTGAAGCATGGTGGTGGCAGCATCATGCTCTGGGGATGTTTTTCAGCAGCAGGAACTGGGAGACTAGTCAGGATCGAGGGAAAGATGAATGCAGCAATGTACAGAGACATCCTTGATAAAAACCTGCTCAAGAGCGCTCTGGACCTCAGACTGGGGTGAAGGTTCATCTTCCGACAGGACAACAACCCTAAGCACATAGCCAAGGTAAGAAAGGAGTGGCTACAGGACAACTCTGTGAATGTCCTTGAGTGGCCCAACCAGAGCCCAGACTTGAACCCGATTGAACATCTCTGGAGAGATCTGAAAATGGCTGTGCACCGACGCTCCTCATCCAACCTGATGGAGCTTGAGAGGTCCTACAAAGAAGAATGGGAGAAACTGCCCAAAAATAGGTGTGCCAAGCTTGTAGCATCATACTCAAAAAGACTTGAGGCTGTAATTGGTGCCAAAGGGGCTTCACCAAAGTATTGAGCAAAGACTGTGAAAACTTATGTACATGGGATTTATTTTGTTGTTTTATTTTAATAAATTTGCAAAGATTTCAAACAAACTTCTTTCACGTTGTCATTATGGGGCATTGTTTTTAGAATTTTGAAGAAAATAATGAATATATAATACATTCTGGAATAAGGCTGTAACATAACAAAGTGTGGAAAAAGTGAAGCGCTGCGAATACTTTCCGGATGCACTGTATATACAGCTCCTCCCACCAGTCATGATCTGACTGCCTTGCATAGGAAAGCACAGAGCCCCAGTGATGACATCACTGGGATTAACATAAGGTAATATTAAAAAAAAATTATTTTAAAATTTCACTAGCATGTAAGACCCCTTTCACATTAAAAAGGCTGCAAAAACTGCCGATAAAATGCCGGTCATTTTTGCTGAGATTTTGAGGCGTTAGCAGTGCGCTTTGAAAAAAAAAAACGAAAAAAAGAGCCGTTTTGCAGGACTTTTGAAGCGCTTTGGAAGTGGTGCCCATTAATTTGAATCCATGCTCCTGCTTAGCAGAGAATCAGGATCTCTTATCTTCTCATGTCACAGAACGGCAATCTGCCCGGTTTACATCAGCAGACCACCGTTCTGCCTCTCTGGGGAATGATCGGCGGGTCCCGGCACACATTGGTTTATCCGGACCCACCGGCAGCAGCACGTGTGTGTGCCCTAGACCCGGAAGTGCAGAATGACATACCTGTACTCAATTCTCTGCAGGAAATGTACGTGGGGCGGTCGGTCAAGGGGGTTAAAGCAGTATCAAACCCAAAACCAAAAATGTAATATATTGCAGCTTAGCAATCATTAGATCTGGTGGCAGCATTTGTTTTCTTTTTTAAGGCTTTTTTCACCTGATGTGGCCAGTAACACACCTCCTGTATTAGAGTGCCCCCACTATGGATGAAGGAGCACAGGGGGCACCTCTGGACAGCAGCATTGTCAGTCTGGTGTGTGGGGGGGGGGGGGGGTGACAGGTCCGCCTCCGCTCACTGTGAAGGGACGGACCTGTCAGAGCCCTGCTCTCCCTCTATGGGAAGATCGGATGAAAACGGACCGCCTGTCTGTTTTCATCTGATCCGCTGGATGGATGGCGGACGTATTGCCACCCGTCCGTTTTGAGCGGATCTTGACGGAACGGATGGCAGGCGGGTGTCAGCAGACACATCTCCGCTGACATTGGCCTGCCCATACAAGCCAATGAGTGGCCTGCTCGGATCCGCCTGAAAAACGGACAGGTGGATCTTTGCGGGCCGATGGTGTGAAAGGGGCCTTAATGAACTACCACACGTTCAACAGCGCCGTGGTAGTTGATTGAGAACTACAAGCCGATAGCCGCAAAGGCTGCCAGAACTTGTAGTTTTTCCATCCATAAAACGCTGTGAATGGATGACACGGCCAGGTGGGCGGAGCCCCGTATGGCTAGGTTTTTTGCAGATTGTGACAGCTAGCCAGGGGAGAAGATCCCCCTGCTAGCTGTCAGAATGGGGGAGAAGGGGTTAGGAGGCCGGGGCATCGGTGACATGTTACACCCTGAATATTATTAGTGTAACCTGTAACAAGTTACAAAAGGTGAACTTATCCTTTAAACACTTCAAATACACCTTCACCCCCTTCCTGCCCAGGCCAATTTTCAGCTTTCAGCGCTGTCACACTTTGAATGACAACTGTGCGGTCATACAACACTGTACTCAAATACATTTTTCATCATTTTCTTCACACAAATAGAGCTTTCTTTTGGCGGTACTTAATCACCGCTGTTTTTTTTTATTTTTTTTTTTTTTTAATAGCAAAAAAAGGAAGACCAAAACCTAAAAAAGTAAAATAAAAAAAAAAAAAAAAAGTTTCTTAGTTTCTATCAGAAAATTTTGTAAATAAGTAATTTTTCTCCTTCATTGATTCATTGATGAGGCCAGCACTAATATGCAGCACTGATGGACACTGATATGTGGCACTAATATGCAGCACTGATGGGCACTGATACGTGGCACTAATATGCAGCACTGATAGGTGGCACTGATACGCAGCACTGATGGGCACCGATAGGTGGCACTGATACATGGCACTAATATGCAGCACTGATAGGTGGCACTGATACGCAACACTGATGGGCACCGATAGGTGGCACTGATACATGGCACTAATATGCAGCACTGATGGGCACTGATAGGTGGCACTGATATGCAGCATTAATATGCAGCACTGATGGGCACCGATAGGTGGCACCGATAGGTGGCACTGATACATGGCACTAATATGCAGCACTGATGGGTACTGATAGGTGGCACTGATACGCGGCACTAATATGCAGCAATGATAGGCACTGATACGCGGCACTAATATGCAGCACTGATAGGTGTCACTGATAGGCTCAGAGTGGTGTCACTGATGGGCACTGTTGGGGCTGCATTGTAATCAGGGCACTGATTTCCTATGAGGTGATGTTACTGATCGGCTTTCCTCTCCTCACACTCTGTCAGTGTGAGGCGAGGAGAGCCGATAAACAAGAGCCTTGTTTATAGGTGATCGGGTGTGATTGGACACAGCCGATCACATGGGTAAAGAGCCGCGGTGGCCCTGGCTCTTTGCGGAGATTGGGGATGCACTGTGTCCCAGGGGTTGCGCGCCCCCCACGGCTGAACAGGGCGCCATCATACGACACCGTCCCCGTACGCCGTCATTTGTCTATACAACGGGCCGGAGGTGGTTAAAAAAAAAGAAAACGAATGCAGCCGTCCCATCTAAGAATTAGTAAACTGCAATATAATAAATGTTTGCTTTTGGGTTTAATACTGCTTTACACAGAACTTCAGCTTTCAGTACACAGCTGGCAAATTTAAAGTGGGAGTAAACTCCCATGTATGATTTTTACCTATAGGTAAACCTATAATAAGGCTTACCTATATGTAAAGTAAATATCTCATAAACGTGCGCCGTTTAAGAGATATTCACTTTAGAAGCAGCCGGTGACGTCACCGGCGCATGCGCTCTGAAGGAACGGCATACCCACGTTGTTCTTTCAGAGCTATGCTGTAAACAGCGACGTCATCGCCGGCTCTGCCATTCATAATCGCTGAAGCCCGCGAACCCGGAAAGAAGACTGGGTGAAGATGGAAGCGCCTTCAGCGGTGACCGCGCCACCCGAGGGCTTCGTTTTCAGGCAAGTCTGCCATAATGTGCTAGTATGCGATGACTTAACCACTTGCTTACTGGGCACTTAAACCCCCCCTCACTGCCCAGACCAATTTTTAGCTTTCAGCGCTGTCACACTTTGAAGGACAATTGCGCGGTCATGCAACACTGTACCTAAATGACATTTTTATCATTTTTTCCCCACAAAAATAGAGCTTTCTTTTGGTGGTATTTAATCACTGCAGCGTTTTTTTATTAAAAAAAAAAAAAGACAGAAAATTTGGAAAAAACAAAACAAAACAGTTTTAGATTTTGTCATAAAATTTTGCAAACAGGTAATTTTTCTCCTTCATTGATGTACGCTGAGGAGGCTGCACTGGTGGGCACTGATAGTGTATCAGTGCCCACCAGTGCGGCCTCATCAGTGCCCACCACCTTAGGTGGCACTGATGGGCAGCACTTAAGGGCATTGATGGGTGGCACTAAAGGGCACTGATGGGTGGCAGCGATGGGCTGCGATGGGGGGCAGCGATGGGCACTGCTAAGTGGCACTGATGAGGCACTGATTGGCATTGATAGGTGGCACTGGTGGGCACTTGCAGGTGGCACTGGTGGCTGTGGCCCTTCCTTTTCGGGACCAATATCCCTTTCACAGAAGCCAGTGATCTGCTTTTTTTTCTCCTCATTCGGTCAGCGTGAGGAGAAAAAGAAAAAAAAACGATTACCGGTCTTCTGTTTACATCACGCGATCACGTTATTGGCTGACAGCTGATCACATGGTAAGGGGCCAGGATTGGCCTCTTACTCCGATCTGTGATCAGCTGAGTCTCACTGACTCGCTGATCACAGAGCGTGGTGCCTGTTCCCCACAGGGGGCGCGAGCAAAGGGGATGACATCATATGATGGCGTCCCAGCAATGTAGGTCCGCGCTGTAGCTGTCATTCGGCTATAGCGCGGACGTTAAACTGCCCGGGGCCCGATTTTTATTTTTATTTTTTGATGCTGTTTACTACTACATACTTTAAAAAGGAGACTGTGCAAAGCTCATACAATCAGATAATAAACGCATACGCCCAACTTTATGCCGGCCACTAAAAGCCAATTTTTAATGGCTTTGAACCAACTTTTGATTACAGGAACATCCAAACATATCAAGACAGTGGAGTGAGATAAGCCAAACAGTAAATAAAAAACAAAGAAATAAATTACAGTAATCAGATTAAATCAGAGGTCATTTTGCTGATTTAAGCAAGCGATAGGGCTGAAGAGAAAAACACTTCACAATACAAACCCCCACCCCCACTAACACAGTCAATATTAATGGGAGAATCCCTCCTGCCGCACTACTGTATTCTGTCAGCGGGAGGTTTACCCACCATCAGAATGCAGCAAGTCGCTGGCAGGGATCGCACAAAAAACACCGGTCAGGCTGCTTCTACTGAAGATGATCAATAGATTGACTTCAGTACAACCAGCCTGCCCATAGATGGATCAAAATTCAGCCGTTTTCCGGCTGCACCACCCGATTTTCATAGGGCAGCGGGTTCACCTGCGGTGCAGGAAACATGTACAGAATGTGCCTTTCCCGCACTGCCTTCTGGTGTGAACTGGCCTTTAAGTTTGAAGAAACAAAGAAAAGCTTATGTCCATGATGAGACTTTAAATCTTATTGGGTATGTAGGAGATACTGAATATGGACAGAATAAGAATACTGTAGGAGATTATAGAGGGGTAGCTGTATTTACCATAATGGTGCTCTACCGTAATTGGCCGGTGTCTGAAGGTTGGTCAGCCACCTAAAGATTTCCCCATTGATGTTATACAGCATGAATGGACAAATCTTGCACTGACAGCAATTTAATTTTTACATCCTGCATTAAAGGCCGTCAGAACAGTGTCTACAGCCGATTGGCTTGACATGTAATTATGTGTGTACTTACAATCATACATGTAGCCATGTAACAGCCCTAGAGGTGCCTCCACACAGTTTTTCATTCTCACGAGCACCCTGGGAACCCCGAAAAAAAGAATGCCCTTTGGGTGGTGGTAGCATCCTAACCTGAGCTTTACAGAGTATGCAATTATATCTTTCTGGATTTGCCAATCATGTTGGCATGTGGTTTGCACTGAAGAAAGTCTTTTCATTATTTGTTTTTTTCACTGTGTTTTCACATAAAAGTTTTTGAATTTCTGTACTTTGATAACCAACAATTTTAAGCTTAGTAGCCTTCTTTGACCACCAGATTAGTTAGACCTGAAATAAAGAACCTTAGATCAATGGACATCATGTACTGGCCAATGGGCGACATGCACCGGGAGCCATTGGACGACATGTAATGGCCAATGAACGTCATGTACTGGCCAATGGGCGACATGCACTGGGAGCCATTGTACAACATGTACTGGTCAATGGACGACATGTACTGGGAGCCATTGGACAACATGTACTGGGAGCCATTGGACAACATGTACTGGCCAATGGACGACATGCACTGGGAGCCATTGGACAACATGTACTGGCCAATGGACGACATGTACTGGGAGCCATTGGACGACATGTACTGGCCGCCAATGGACGACATGTACTGGCCGCCAATGGACGACATGTACTGGCCACCAATGGACGACATGTACTGGCCACCAATGGACGACATGTACTGGCCACCAATGGACGACATGTACTGGCCAATGGACGACATGTACTGGGAGCCACTGGACGACATGTACTGGGAGCCACTGGACGACATGTACTGGCCAATGTACAAAATGCACTGGGAGCCACTGGATGACAACATGTACTGGCCAATGGACGACATACAATGGGAACCATTGAACGACATGTACTGGCCATTGGACGGCACGCACCGGGAGCCATTGGACGGCACGCACCGGGAGCCATTGGACGGCACGCACCGGGAGCCATTGGACGGCACGCACCGGGAGCCATTGGACGACACGCACCGGGAGCCATTGGACGACACGCACCGGGAGCCATTGGACGACACGTACTGGCCAATGGGCGACACGCACTGGGAGCTATTGGATGACATGTACTGGCCAATGGACGGCATGCACTGGGAGCCATTGTACAACATGTACTGGCCAATGGACGGCATGCACTGGGAGCCATTGTACAACATGTACTGGCCAGCATGCACTGGGAGCCATTGTACAACATGTACTGGCCAATGGACGACATGTACTGGGAGCCATTGGACAACATGTGCTGGCCAATGGACGACATGTACTGGGAGCCATTGGATGACATGTACTGGCCAATAGACGCCATGTACTGGTCAACGTACAACATGCACTGGGAGCCATTGGATGACATGTACTGGCCAATAGACACACAATGGGAACCATTGGACGACACGCACTGGGAGCCATTGGACGACACGCACTGGGAGCCATTGGACGACACGCACTGGGAGCCATTGGACGACACGCACTGGGAGCCATTGGACGACACGCACTGGGAGCCATTGGACGACACGCACTGGGAGCCATTGGACGACACCTACTAGGAGCCACTGGACGACACCTACTAGGAGTCACTGGACGACACCTACTAGGAGCCACTGGACGACACCTACTAGGAGCCACTGGACGACACCTACTGGGAGCCATTGGACAACATGCACTGGGAGCCATTTGCTACACCTGGCTAAGGTGTCTTAGATTAGAAGCTCTATCGAGCAGGCCTCTGATTCCTCCTGTGTTAAATTGTATTGCAACTGTACTGTCTCCCTCATGTTGTAAAGCGTTGCGTAAACTGTTGGCGCTATATAAATCCTGTATAATAATATTTGTCAGAAGCTATTAAATAAACTGATTTGCTTATTACATTAAGCAGAACTTCAAGCAGACAAATATATATGGGAGCTGTTTTACATGCCAAAGGATTTGTATTTCTGTCCATACATTCCTTATACTGACACAGCTCTACCACACAGCACAGCCCTGTCTGGTGGAAAGGGGAGTCCTGATTTTTCTCTGCTGAGGTTAAGTAATGCTCAAGTTCTTGTCTCTCCCCCAGTCTGTGTTTGGACAGTGAAAGGGGAAAACAGCACAGTTATAAGCTCATCTCTCCATTACTCTGCTCTCTCCTCTTAGCAGCATGTCCTTGTTAATACATGAGCATTGCAGCAAGATTGTTTGGCTTCTTGTGCTGCTTCTCCCTCTCCCAGTCTGCGCTCTGCTGTACAGGGGGATTGCGAGAGGCCAGCGTCAGGTGTTTACACTGCGTCCATTTCAGAAAAACATATGATCTTTCAACACATACAAAGCTGCAATAATATTTGTAATTATTAGTTTAGCTTCAGCTTCTCACCTGTGAGCATTGTAAAAAAGTACAGAATACGGAATACAAAGACTGGAATCAGCTCAAGTATCCCGCCGGCTGGGTGACATCAACCAGGAAATTTAGCAGCCCAAAAACCATCATTACATCAACACCTGGCTGGATGCTGAGAAATGTTACACAACTTTCCAATGACCACGCTGGAATGCCGGATCAGTCCTGAGGGTCCGTTCCATCAAAACAGTCATCATCCAAAGACCACCAACATCAACAGTTTTGATTGTCTCACATTTTGGACAGAAGTTTCTGGAGAGAGGTTGTATAAATCCATTTGGACCGATCCGTAAAGGGCCCACTGACACGTTTGTGCATTTTTGTGCATGATTTTACGTGTCATGGTGACATAATTTGCATCAAACATACTCATCCATGGTCACATATGTCTGAGGTGTGAAGGTACAGGAATTGGGGTGATCTGAGGTGTGAAGGTACAGGAATTGGGGTGATCTGAGGTGTGAAGGAATTGGGGTGATCTGAGGTGTGAAGGTGCAGGAATTGGGGAGATCTGAGGTGTGAAGGTACAGGAATTGGTGTGATCTGAGGTGTGAAGGTACAGGAATTGGTGTGATCTGAGGTGTGAAGGTACAGGAATTGGGGTGATCTGAGATGTAAAGGTGCAGGAATTGGTGTGATCTGAGGTGTGAAGGTACAGGAATTGGTGTGATCTGAGGTGTGAAGGTACAGGAATTGGGGTGATCTGAGATGTAAAGGTGCAGGAATTGGGGTGATCTGAGGTGTGAAGGTGCAGGAATTGGGGAGATCTGAGGTGTGAAGGTGCAGGAATTGGGGAGATCTGAGGTGTGAAGGTACAGGAATTGGGGTGATCTGAGGTGTGAAGGTGCAGGAATTGGGGTGATCTGAGGTGTGAAGGTGCAGGAATTGGGGAGATCTGAGGTGTGAAGGTACAGGAATTGGGGAGATCTGAGGTGTGAAGGTGCAGGAATTGGGGAGATCTGAGGTGTGAAGGTACAGGAATTGGGGTGATCTGAGGTGTGAAGGTGCAGGAATTGGGGAGATCTGAGGTGTGAAGGTGCAGGAATTGGGGAGATCTGAGGTGTGAAGGTACAGGAATTGGGGAGATCTGAGGTGTGAAGGTACAGGAATTGGGGTGATCTGAGGTGTGAAGGTGAAGGAATTGGGGAGATCTGAGGTGTGAAGGTACAGGAATTGGGGTGATCTGAGGTGTGAAGGTGAAGGAATTGGGGAGATCTGAGGTGTGAAGGTGCAGGAATTGGGGTGATCTGAGGTGTGAAGGTGAAGGAATTGGGGAGATCTGAGGTGTGAAGGTGCAGGAATTGGGGAGATCTGAGGTGTGAAGGTACAGGAATTGGGGTGATCTGAGGTGTGAAGGTACAGGAATTGGGGTGATCTGAGATGTAAAGGTGCAGGAATTGGGGTGATCTGAGGTGTGGAGGTGCAGGAACTTGTGTAATCTGAAGAGTGAAGGAATTGGGGTGATCTGAAGTGTGAAGGTGCAGGAATTGGGGAGATCTGAGTTTCCGAGTTTATACATTGGGGCTGATCAGAGATCATTGGGGCGGACCATGCTTTGTGCATGCACCAGTTAGTCGTTGCACACATTGTTGCTGTACTGCTAATGGCAAGCTAGCAATAAAATTGAAAACAAACAGACTACAGAGGGCTTTTATTTACTGGCAGAAAGAATCCCCAACGTCAGACACATCGGGACTTGTGAAGGTACAATATGAAATTTCCCAACTTTATGACTACAAGGGGTATGTAGGAGACGGGAAATTCTCCATATTAGTACATGTCCCAGCTCATGTTTAAAAAAAAAAAAAAAAAAAAGGAACCCAAAAAGACTCCCAAAACACCAATGACAAGATATTCTTGGAAGCCAACTATAAGTGGTTTTAATAGGAAGGCCAGCATTATACAACTCTCAACCCCATGAGTCTGTGGGAGTCAGCCTGTCCTCCACACCTACTGTGCTGAGCAAGGGAAATGCTGTTTTCTCAAATACAAAAACATCAAACAGAGAGAAAAACTATTATTACAGGGAAACTAAACCTTAACATCATGGAAAATTTCATCATAAAAAAAAAAAACATGCACTCCCACGTCCTCATGCCTTTCACTTTTATTAGTATAAAAGGAAAGCAGCGTAAATGACAGTTGAAAAAACATATGATGATATGTTCCCTCTTAACTTTCTAAATATTTGCAAATTCTTTTGAGTAGCACCCCTACTACACTGCATGGGCAGAAGGGTGAAACTGCCATTTCCCTACTGCAGCTTTGTCCCTTCCTGTGTCACCTGTCCCCCTCATGGACATTGAACAAGCCCCATCCAACCACAGAGATCTTCTATGTTCTCTCATCCATTCCCTAAATCAGTGCTTCCCAACCAGTCCTCCAGTACTGCCAACATGCATTGTTTTAGGAATTTCCCTTTAAAAAGGAGGTCATAAATACCAAACCATTTTTATTTAGACCCCTTTCACACTGGGGCGTTTTTTCAGGCGTTTTTAAAGCGCTTTAGCGTTAAAAAAAAGCGCCTGTAAAGCACCTGAAAGAAGCCTCATCTGCAATCTCAATGTGAAAGCCCGAGTGCTTTCACACTGGGGCGCTGCGCTGGCAGGGCTTCAAAAAAAGTCCTGCAAGCAGCTTTTTTGCAGCGCTTTCGTGTTTTTGCCCCGGGGCTGGGTGCGCAGGTGGCCCGAGCCCTTTTACACTGCCAGCGCCCGAAAAACGCCTAAAAAACGCCCCATTGTGAAAGAGGTCTTAAGCGGCGCTTTACCAGCGTTTTTCGGGCGCTGGCAGTGTGAAAGGGCTCAGGTTTTTACATTGGGATTGCAGATGAGGCTTCTTTCAGGCGCTTTACAGGCGCTTTTTTTAATGCTAAAGCGACTGAAAAATGCCCCAGTGTGAAAGGGGTCTTAAAGCACCCGCACAGTAAAGGAAATCCTGAAAACATGACCTGTTGGGGGGTACTTGAGGACTACGTTTTGGGAACCACTGCCCTAAAACACACCCCCCAACCTGGCACCCAGGGCCTGAAAACTTGATAGCTTTGCAGCATTCTGCAATGTGATAAAGCTTGATTGGCACACAGCGCAGACCTCTCTCCCCACACTAGATTGTCCTCTGTTGTGTAAAAGACTGGGGAAGATAGTAAAAATATTTCAAGCCATTATACTAGCTGTGTTTGAATAAATTATATTGGACTAGTTTTATATCACCATATTGCAAGACCGTACCATGCATGCATTGGTGCCTTGGCAGGGCAAGGTACATACATTGTGGTGCATTACCAAAAAAAGCTGCAGGTCCAATTTTCAGCCTAATGTGGTGGATTAGCAGCCTTTCCAAATGCACTGCCTTAATGCACCACACATTAATGTGCGTTTGCGTCACACACACTGCGAATGAACAAGGTTCAATGGGCCCTAAAGGATGCTTTTAACATTTGTTCAGAGGTCCCCTTTAACCACTTCAGCCCCGGACCACTTGGCTGACAAAAGACCCGAGCACGTTTTGCAATTCGGCACTGCGTCGCTTTAACTGACATTTGCGCGGTCGTGCGACATTGCTCCCAAACAAAAATTGACGTCCTTTTTTCCCCCCCACAAATAGAGCTTTCTTTTGGTGGTATTTGATCACCTCTGTGATTTTTTTTTTTTTTTTTTTTGCTATAAACAAAAAAATAGCAACAATTTTGAAAAAAAATATTTTTTACTTTTTGCTATAATAAATATCCCCAACAAATTTATAAAAAAACATTTTTTTCCTCAGTTTAGGGCGATGTGTATTCTTCTACATATTTTTGCTAAAAAAAAAAAAAAAAAAAAAAAAAAAAAAATCGCAATAAGCATTTATTGATTGGTTTGCAAAAGTTATAACGTCTACAAAATAGGGGATAGTTTTATGGCATTTTTATTAATAAATTTTTTTTTTTAACTAGTAATGGCGGCGATCAGTGATTTTTATCGTGACATTATGGCGGACAGATCGGACACTTTTGGCACCATTCACATTTATACAGTGATCAGTGCGAATAAAAATGCATTGATTACTGTGTAAATGTGACTGGCAGTGAAGGGGTTAACCACTAGGTGGCGCTGTAGGGGTTAAGTGTGTCCTGGGGAGTGATTCTAACTGTAGGGGGGGGGGGGGGCCCAATGTATGACACGACACTGATCACCGATCCAGATTACAGGGAGCGGTGATCAGTGTCCTGTCACTAGGCAGAACAGGGAGATGCTTGTTTACATTAGCACTTCCTCGTTCTTCCTCTCCGTTAGACGATTGCGGGTATCCCTGCGGACATCGAGTCTGCGGGACCCGCGATCAGACCCATGGAGCTTGCGCGCGAGCCGCTTCTTAAAAGGCAACGTAATATTGCCTGTACGTGTCCTTCTGCTGACGTATATCGGTGTGAGCCGGTTGGCAAGCGGTTAACCACTTAAAGATCAAGCCCATTTCCGACACTTGTAAACAAGTTAAAATCAGTATTTTTTTTTTTTTACTAGAAAATTACTTAGAACCCCCAAACATTATATATGTATATATTTTTTTTTTAAAGCAAAGACTCTGGAGACGAAAAGGGTAGTCGTTGCAATATTTTATGCCACACAGTATTGTGCGGCAGTCTTTCATACCTTTTGGGGAAAAAAAATGCACTTTACTGAATTAAAGAAAAACTAAAAAAAAAGTTAGCCCAATTTTTTTTGTATATTGTTAAAGATGATGTTACGCCAAGCAAATAGATACCCTACATGTTACGGTTTAAAAACTCGCGCCCGCTTGTGGAATGGCGACAAACTACGGTAGTTAAAAATCTCCATAGGCGACACTTTAAATTTTTTTTTACCAGTTTAGAGTTACAGAGGAGGTTGCATGCTAGAATTATTGATCTCGCTCTGATGATCGCAGCGATACCTCACATGTGTGGTTTGAACACGGTTTACATATGCGGGGCAACTTAAGTATGCGTTTTCTTTGGTGTGCAAGCATGCAGGAATGGGGGGCGCTTTAAAAAAAAAAAAAAAAAAATATTATATTATATATATATATATATATATATATATATATATATATATATATATATATATATATATATATATATATATATATATATATATATATATATATATATATATACACACACACACTTTTTTTTTTTTTATCTATTTTATTTCACGGTCTCTTTAAAAGCGGTGTTCCGCCCAAAAAAAGAAAAAAAAAAAAATTAGAAGCCAGCAGCTACACATATTGCAGCTGCTGGCTTTTAATAATAGGACACTTACCTGTCCCAGGAGTCCAGCGATGTCGGCACCGCAGCTGATGTTTCCATCAGCTATTGGGTGCTGACGCCTCCATTGTGGATGGCGGCGTCATTGCCTTACGGCTTCACGCCGGGAACCTTACTGCGCATGCGCGTGGCCCCACTCCTCTCTCCTACTGGCCCGGCGACAGGGAGGAGGGAGGAGGAGGGAGGAGGAGGGAGCCCTGCGGTGATGTCACGGGTCGCGGCCCGGACTCCTGGAAGGATACCTGTCCCCCCCCCCCCGAAAGGTGCCAATTGTGGCACCAGAGGGGAGAGGAGACAAATGAGCGGAAGTTCCACTTTTGGGTGGAACTCCCCTTTAAAAAGAAAAAAATCCAAACACTTTTATTGCGGTCACAAAGAATGTAAACATCCCTTGTGACAGTCAACGGCAGTGACAGGTCCTCTTTATGGAGGGATCTGGAGTCTAAAAGACCCCAAAAACCCTCCTTTGCACTTAAAAGCATTCAAAACGCCAAAAATCAGCGTTTTGGAATACTTTGGCTTTTTTTTTTTTTTTTTTTTTTAAATCGGCGCCAGTGGCAGCCGAGTAAACCGGAAGTGACGGCTTTGTTTGGAGCTCCAGCCAGCCGGGCGGATGTGCTGGCTTGTCGCTCGGATCTCCCGGTGGGACCCGGGGCAGAGCGGTGGGACGTCCCCTCCTGCTCCTTGTGATAAGCGGCCGAGCGGCTTCTGAGCCGCATTCGATTGTTATCAGAAATCCGACCGCCAGCTCACCGGAGCAAAGCCTGCAGCTGCAGGCATCACCCCGGTACAACCACTTCCTCAAAACGTCGTACAGGTATGTTGTTTCGCGTGAAGTGGTTAAAGGAAACTAGTCAGTGACCCAGAACAAACATGCAACCAGGGAAATCACACAAATTTTGGAAGTCATCGTACTTCCATATGTTTACATCCTCAAATCATGTCAAGCTCCAAGACATATCTCTCACCTCCTACTTGAGCCTGACAAACCGGTGTCTATTATGAGACTCTTCCATAAGATGGGAAGAAAGGACTTCCGACTCCTAAAGCCAGGGATGGTCTGGTCCTTGGCATCAATCAAATCATCCTGTCCAGAGACCAGACTTGGTTTGTCCCACTATGACAAAAAAAACCGCACAGCAGATGTCTGGAGAGAAATTGCGCGACTGTAGAGGGTTTTGAGATCGCAGGCAGAATTGCAGCAACTCTGCCCGAGATTCCAAAACGCCAAAGTGTGAATAGAGCCTTATAGCGGAACTAAACCCATTGGTTTAACCACTTAAGGACCGAGCCTCTTTTTGAGATTTGTTGTTAAAAACAGGTTTTTTTTTTCTAGAAAATTACTTAGAACCCCAAACATTATACATTTTTTTTTCTAACACCCTAGAGAATAAAATGGCGGTCGTTGCAATACTTTCTGTCACACCGTATTTGTGCAGCGATCTTACAAGTGCACTTTTTTTTGGAAAAAAATGCACTTTTTTTAATTAAAAAAATACAACAGTAAAGTTAGCCCTTTTTTTTTTTTTTTTTTTTATTGTGAAAGATAATGTTACACCGAGTAAATTGATACCCAACATGTCACGCTTCAAAATTGTGGCCGCTCGTGGAATGGCGACAAACTTTTACTCTTAAAAATCTCCGTAGGGGACGTTTAAAAAAATTCTATAGGTTGCATATTTTGAGTTACAGAGGAGATCTAGGGCTAGAATTATTGCTCTCGCTCTACTGATCGTAGCGATACCTCACATGTGTGGTTTGAACACCGTTTTCATATGCAGGAGCTACTCACGTAATGCGTTCGCTTCTGCACGCGAGCTCGGGGCACGTTTAAAAATTTTTTACATTTTTTTCTTATTTATTTCACCTTTTATTTTTACACTGTTTTAAAAAAATAAAAAAAATTGTGTCACTTTTATTCCTATTACAAGGAATGTAAACATCCCTTATAATAGAAAAAAAAACAGCATGACAGGACCTCTTAAATATGAGATCTGGGGTCAAAAAGACCTCAGATCGCATATTTACACTAAAATACAATTAAAAAAAAAAAAAAAATTGTCATTTAAAAAAAATAATAATAAAAAAAAAAAAAAAATGGCCCTTTAAGAGCTATGGGCGGAAATGACGTTTTGACATCGCTTCCGCTCTGCAATGTTATGGAGACAGGTGGGGGCCATCTTCTCCTCACTCCTCTCCATGCCCAGCAAGTAGATCCGATCGCCTCCACCGCTGCCGACGGCTCTGGTAAGCGGCAGAGGGCACCGGAGCGAGGCGGGAGACCCTATCCCGCCGCCGATGAAAGTGATCTCGTGGAGAATACGGCAGAGAGACCAATATTATCTGAAAGCGGACTGCCTACCGAAGAAGTGGATACCGGGGTTATGGTAGCTAGCTACTGCCATAACAACGATATTCCTCTTCAAAGTTAGGACGTATATCAACGTGCGACGGTCCGGAAGTGGTTAACAGTTTAAAAAAAAAAAACTGTTACATTACCGGCCCGCACTGGGAATGTAACTATCACATTGGGTGTGTCCTCAAAACTGATAACTGATCACATGTGCAGCATCTTGGGAGTTTAAAAAGAAAATCAAACAAGGGCCAAGATGGCAGCTTCCTTGACTGAAAATGATAGGAGGGTTTAGTTCTGCTTTAGGTTTGCTGTACACTGATAGATGTAACAGATTCCTCCACCCACCCTATTCAGTGTGGATGAGTGAATCAGCAATCCCCGGCTATTGCATTCTGACAACTAATGCCTGCAACTGTCAGACTACCCAAACAGCCGATGCATCTACTTTAAAGCGGAGCTCCACCCAAAAGTGTAAGCTCTGCTTGTTCGCACCCCCCCCCTCCTCCACTGCCACATTTGCCACTTTTATTTTTAGAGGGGATACCTGTCAAAACCAGGCACCCGCTCCCACTTTTGGTTAAGATCGCTGCACAACCTTGCTGTGATCTACATAATTTCAGGCCCCTCCTCCTTCCCCACGCTGTCTTCTGGGAGACACACACAGGTCCCAGAAGACAGCAGGGACCATTCAGAAAGCGCAGGGCGACTTGCCCATGCACAGTAGGAAACAGCCTGTGAAGCCGCAAGGCCTCACTTCCTGCTTGCCGGTGTTTGCACGCCCGTCAGAATGTGTAACGGAAGTGACGTTTCATTGCCACCATCTTTCTACACCCCGCATTCCACCACAGTAAGAATACACTGAGAAGGGGACAAGCGGACATCTTGTTACACCCACCGGAGTTTTGCATTTTACACTTATTTTTAACTATAAACTGAGTTTATATAGTGAAATACAGTACTTAGAACTCCGTTTGACTGTTTAGATGTTGAATTTTAAAAGCAGCAAACTTCTGTCAGATTAGCAAACCTGTGAGATCAGCGGACTTGCCGCTGCTTTTATAATTAAACATCTAAAACATTCAGACGGAGTTCTAACTACTGTATTTCACTATATAAACTCAGTTTACTGTTAAAAATGAAAGTGTAAAATGCAAAACTCCGGTGGGTGTAACAAGATGTCCGCTTGTCCCCTCCTCAGTGTATCCTTACTGTGGAGGAGTGCGGGGTGTAGAAAGATGGCGGATACGGAACGTCACTTCTGTTACACATTCTGACGGATCGCCTAATCTGACGAAACACCTGCACCTGGAGCCGATGGACGAATCAGCTGGGGTGACAACATCGCAGGATTGCAGGACAGGTAAGTGTCCTTATATTAAAAGTCAGCAGCTACAGTATTTGTAGCTGCTGACTTTTCTTTTTTTTTTTTTTTTTTAAATACAGGATAATTACTTTTATAATTTACTTTAGTTTAGCTTTACTTTAAGTATTCTCATGGTTGCTTTCCATCTTCCTTACTAGCTCTCCTAATTGTCCAAGTAATTCCTCAGCTGCTTCAGGGAGGGATTGGGAAGAGTCGGCAACAGCAATTAGATGTTCTATATCATAACTGGGGTCCTGTTGACTTTAACATGCAAATGTTACATAACAGATCAGTTTCCAAGAAATACTCCATAGGAAGCGCCTTATGTGTACAAGACGGAAACTTTGTTCTTATAATTGTTCTTTCAAAATTCTCAGTAAAGATCATTGGAAACAAAGAACATGGGCCCCATGCTGGACAGAAGGAGGTCTTATGGAGGGACACATTATGAAAATATCACAAGCCACCAAAGATAAAGCAACGGGCACAAAGGACATATGTGTACAGGACAAGGAATCTAATTGTCGCGGGTGGTCACAGCGGCCAGGAATAGCAGTACATTAAAGTAGATGGACAGTATCTTACAAAAGTCAGTACACCCCTCACGTTTTTGTAAATATTTTCTTTTCATGCGACAACACTGAAGAAATGACACTTGTCTACAATGTAAAGTAGTGAGTGTACAGCTTGTATAACAGTGTAAATTTGCTGTCCCCTCAAAATAACTCAACACACAGCCATTAATGTCTAAACCACTGGCAACAAAAGTGAGTACACCCCTAAGTGAAAATGTCCAAATTGGGTCCAATTAGCCATTTTCCTTCCCCGGTGTCATGTGACTCGTTAGTGTTATAAGGTCTCAGCTGTGAATAGGGAGCAGGTGTGGTAAATTTGGTGTTATCGCTCTCACTCTCTCATACTGGTCACTGGAAGTTCAACATGGCACCTCATGGCAAAGAACTCTCTGAGGATCTTAAAAAAAATCATTGTTGCTCTACATAAAGATGGCCTAGACTATAAGAAGATTGCCAAGACCCTGAAACTGAGCTGCAGCACGGTGGCCAAGACCATACAGTGGGTTAACAGGACAGGTTCCATTCAGAACAGGCCTCACCAAGGTCGACCAAAGAAGCTGAGGTCACATGCTCAGCGTCATATCCAGAGGTTGTCTTTGGGAAATAGACTTATGAGTGCTGCCAGCATTGCTGCAGAGGTTGAAGGGGTGGGGGGTCAGCCTGTCAGTGTTTAGACCATACGCCGCACACTGTATCAAATTGGTCTGCATGGCTGTCATCCCAGAAGGAAGCCTCTTCTAAAGATTAATGCATAAGAAAGCCCGCAAACAGTTTGCTGAAGACAAGCAGACTAAGGGCATGGATTACTGGAACCATGTCCTGTGGTCTGATGAGACCAAGATAAACTTATTTGGTTCAGATGGTGTGGCGGCAAACAGGTGAGGAGTACAAAGACAAGTGTGTCTTGCCTACAGTCAAGCATGGTGGTGGGAGTGTCATGGTCATGGTCATGAGTGCTGCCGACACTGGGGAGCTACAGTTCATTGAGGGAACCATGAATGCCAACATGTACTGTGACATACTGAAGCAGAGCATGATCCCCTCCCTTCAGAGACTGGGCCGCAGGACAGTATTCCAACATGATAACGACCCCAAACACACCTCCAAGATGACCACTGCCTTGCTAAAGAAGCTGATGGTAAAGGCGATGGACTGGCCAAGCACGTCTCCGGACCTAAACCCTATTGAGCATCTGTGGGACATCCTTAAACAGAAGGTGGAGGAGCGCAAGGTCTTTAACATCCACCAGCTCCACAATGTCGTCATGGAGGAGTAGAAGAGGACTCCAGTGGTAACCTGTGAAGCTCTGGTGAACTCCATGCCCAAGAGGGTTAAGACAGTGCTGGAAATAATGGTGGCCACACAAAATATTGACACTTTGGGCCCAATTTGGACATTTTCACTTAGGGGTGTACTCACTTTTGTTGCCAGCGGTTTAGACATTAATGGCTGTGTGTTGAGTTATTTTGAGGGGACAGCAAATTTACACCTTTATACAAGCTGTACACTCACTACTTTACATTGGAGCAAAGTGTCATTTCTTCAGTGTTGTCACATGAAAAGATAGAAGAAAATATTTACAAAAATGTGAGGGGTGTACTCACTTTTGTGAGATACTGTAAATAACCCTATAATATTGTCCCTAAAATTCTGTGATGTGCTCAATGTTACCTAATTTGTAAAACCTAACTGAATGACTTCATGTACTTAAAGTGATTGTAAAGTCTTGTTTTTTTGTTTAAAAATAACAAACATGTCATACTTACCTGCTCTGTTTAGTGATTTTTTCCCCAATCCTCCTCTTCTCGGGTCCCTCACCGGTGCTCCTGGCCCCTCCCTCCTGCCCCCACAGCAAGCAACTGTCTATGGGGGCATCAGAGCCGAGCAGCTGCTCTGTGTATCCATTCAGATATGGAGACGGTCAGAAATTGCAGATATGTGTAAAAAACACTCACACACACACACTATAGATATTTATTATATATGAGGGGATATTGACATGTGTATTTGTGTTACAGCTCATATTCACCTATTCATATACTGAGACATCTAGGGCCATTTACCTCCACCCATGCCATGTCTGTTGCCCAATTGTCCCCTGGTTGTGGTCGGCCTCTCCCCCTCAGCTCCCACGCCATCCATCTGTCGCTGCCGCCCCTGGGGGGAATCCAGCAATTGGTACTCTGGCTGTATCGATTGGTGAGTATGGTGTTTTTTACCCCTGGCCCCTCTTACCAGTCACCTCAAACATTCATCACTATGTCACACATATATATATATATATATATATATATATATATATATATATATATATATATATATATATATATATATATATATATATATATATATATATATATATATATATATATATATTTCAGCTTTTTTTTTTTTTAGATACATCAAACATGCATCTACCCCTGAGGAAGCGAGCTACAGTCTCGCAGAAACGCGTCGGGTCTTTTGATGCCTGTGCATACTGTATGACATTCATGCATTAATGTTAATTTTATTATGTGCAATCTGGTTGGCTCGGCAATTGTTTACATCACCCATGTATGTATACTATCTTTGAATAAATAATTTTTACTGCATTTACTCTCGTTACTTAATGGCTAAACCGTGCTCACCTCATTTAAAGTCCCGGGGCGACTTCTTGTATATAATATGATAGGTCACATGACGCAGAATGCACAAGAATCTGGGTCCTGCTTTCTATCTAAGTGTGCCTGGGGAGCATAAACTGCAGGGTGTCCCAGCTAGCCAGGGGACTTTCCAGGGTCACCAAGGGGAACCCGGTGACCCAGATAACGTCAGCCCCACTTTATGCGACAACATTTATTATACAAAAATTGGTAGAAAGGGAGTTACTTTTTGACTTGAAACCAACATTATGCCAAGTCTGCATCACCAAACCTTTCTCAGTGTCACCCACCTCTGTGCTGTACTGGAAGGTGACCGGAGCTTTCCGTAGAATTTCTATTGCTTCTGTGTAAGACATTCTGTAAAAGTAAAAGCAAAAAAACTTGCTTAAGGGTAATTGACATTCTTTTTTTAAGCATATATATTTATTTAACCACTTCCGGACCTCCCACCGTCGTTATACGTCGGTACTTTGAAGAAGAATATCATTATGGCAGCAGCTAGCTGCCATAACCCCAGTATCCTCTTCTTCAGTGAGCGTTCCGGTTTCAGATAAAAGTGGTCTCTGCGGCGGATTCACCGCGAGATCACTTTTATCGGCGGCGGGAGAGGGGCCCCCCTCCCGCCACGCTCCGGTGCCCCCCGCCGCTTACCGGAGCGGTCGGCAGCGGCGGAGGCGGTCGGATCTTCACCCTTGCTGGGTATGGAGACGAGCGAGGGGAAGAAGGCCCCCACCTGTCTCCATATCATTGCAGGGAGGAAGCAACGTCAAAAACGTCACTTCCGCCCACAGCTCTTAAAAGGGAGATTTTTTTTAAATTACAATTTTTTTTTATTTTATTGCATTTTGTGTAAATATGAGATCTGAGGTCTTTTTGACCCCAGATCTCATATTTAAGAGGTCCTGTCATGTTTTTTTTCTATTACATAAGGGATGTTTAGATTCCTTGTAATAGGAATAAAAGTGTTAATTTTTTTTTTTTAAAACAGTGTAAAAATAAAAGGTAAAATAAACAAGGAAAAAAAAAATATTTTTTTTTAAAACGCTCCCCGTCCCGCCGAGCTCGCGTGCAGAAGTGAATGCATACGTGAGCAGCGCCCGCATATGAAAACGGTGTTCAAACCACACAAGTGAGGTATCGCCGCGATCATTACAGCGAGAGCAATCATTCTAGCCCTAGACCTCCTCTGTAACTCCAAACATGCAACCTGTAGAATTTTTTAAACTTCGCCTATGGAAATTTTTTTTAAAGGGTAAAAGTTTGTCCCCATTCCACAAGCGAATGCAAATTTTGAAGCGCGACATGTTGGGTGTCAATTTACTCGGCGTAACATTATCTTTCACAATATAAAAAAAAAAAATTGGTCTAACTTCATGGTTGTCCTATTTTTTTAATTAAAAAAAAGTGTATTTTTTTCCAAAAAAATTGTGTTTGTAAGACCGCTGCGCAAATACGGTGTGACAGAAAGTATTGCAACGACAGCCATTTTATTCTCTAGGGTGTTAGAAAAAAACGTTATAATGTTTGGGGGTTCTAAGTGATTTTCTAGAAAAAAAAAATGTTTTTAACTTGTAAACAACAAATCTCAGAAAGAGGCTCGGTCCTTAAGTGGTTAATGCTGAACTTCATCCTTACTACTCTCCCCCCCCCCCCCCCCCCCCACACTAATAGGAAGTCTTTTCCCCAGTACTGCTCATACAACCAAAGTCTGCAATCATGCAAATCGCATGATTGCAGACTTTGGTTGTATGAGCAGTTAGCATTAGCAGAGGTCACATGACCAAACGCCAAGGTTTTTCAATTAAAATCCAAACAGATCACAGATTTATGTGAAAGGTCTGCAGCTTTTACAAAAAAATTAATAAATAAATAAAAAAGAAAAAAAAAAAAAAAAAAAAGGTGCTAATGGCGTCAGACTGGAAAGTAATTCTTCCTATAAGAGGAAAAGTATTTTTAGCAAAAGGCAGATCTACTTCTCTTTTTAGAGTATTAATTTCCCCATAAAAAGTCCCAATTTCCTCAGCACTAATTACTATACTTGATCAAGTCTTAACTACTCCTGATTGCCGAGTTAATTGAAGCTCAATTATCCCGGTGAGCAGAATGGCTTTCCATATAAAGATGGCTCCTGTACTGATATAGCACCTCTGTGTAATGGACAGGAACCGTCACAGGACTTCAGCTCACCCAGTCATTCCAGATGACAAGCTTGCCCTAGAAAATAGAGAATCCTGGCATGCTGGGATTTGTAGTTCTCTGGAGGTTTTACAAGCCTTAGTTTGAAACTTGAGCTTCTAAAAGAGGAAGGGAGAGTACCCCTCAGATCTGAAGGTGACCACGGACAAGACAATGGTAAACAATGGAGCAGAGAAGCACAGAGACCCAGTAATGGTATAGACGTCTGTAACAAAAGCTGAACCATTTTATTAACACACTTGCTGACCATGTTTTTTCTGGCACTTTTTGTTTACAAGTTGCTAAAAAATGACTTATAACCCCAAACATTCAAAATTTTTATTTTTTTTAGCAGAGACCCTGGCGATGGTTGCAATTTTTATGTCACACGGTACTTGCGCAGGGGTTTTGCAAACGCAATTTTTTTGGAAAAAAATACACTTTAATGAATAAAAAAAAAAAATCTTTAAACAATTGTTTTTAAAAAAAAAATTCTAAAAAGCACTTTAACCGCTTGCTTACTGCGCACTTAAACCCCCTCCTATCCAGACCAATTTTCAGCTTTCAGCGCTGATGCATTTTGAATGACAATTGTGAGGTCATACAACATTGTATCCAAAGGAAATTTTTATCATTTTTTTCCCACAAATAGAGCTTTCTTTTGGTGGTATTTGATCACCTCTGCGGTTTTTATCTTTTGTTAAAAAAAAAAAAAAAAAAAAAAAGTAAAAAAAAAAAGACGGAATTTAAAAAAAAAATTTTTTCATATTTTGTTATAAAAATGTAAAAAACAGGTAATTTTTCTCCTTCATTGATGTACGCTGATGAGGTGGCACTGATGGGTGGCAATAATGGGCACTGATTGGTTACACTGATGGGCATTGATAGGTGGCACTTGTGGGCATTGATAGGTGGCACTGGTGGGTGGGCACTGTCAGGTGGCACAGATGAGGCATAATTGCCTCTTCCTCTTTTGGACCGATGTCCCTTGCAGATGAGCCGGTGATCGGCTTTTTTTTCTCCTCACGCTGAGAAAAAAAAAAAAAAAAAAAAACAATTACCGAGCTTTTGTTTACATCATGTGATCAGCTGTCATTGGCTGACAGCTGATCACATGGTAAGGGGCCCGAACCGGCCCCTTACTCGGACCGGTGATCACCCGAGTCTCAGTGACTCAGTGATCAGGGCGCGCGCAGGGAGCGTGCATAGGGGAGGCCGTCACATGACGGCTCCCGGAAATTCAGGTCCGCGCTGTGGCCGTCATTCGGCTATAGCACGGACGTCAAGTGGTTAAAGAGAGAAAATAAAAAAACCACTACAATATTTACCCCAATTATTTAGTAGAATGTGAAAAATGGCGTTACAGCAAGTAAATAGATTCCCAACATGTCACGTCTTAAAATTGCGCACACTCGTGTAATGTCGACAAACTACGGTACTTAAAAAATCTACATAGGCGGCGCTTTAAACGCCCTTACAGAATACCTGTTTAAAACTACAGAGGCGGTTTGATGCTAGAATTATTGCTCTCGCTCTAAAGTTCACAGCAATACCTCACATGTGTGGTGCGAATACCTTTTACATATGCGCGTGCGCGACTTACGTATGCATTCACTTCTGCGCGCAAGCACCAAGGGATGGGGGCGCTTTAAGAAAAAAAAATTATTTTTCTTAATATATTTTACTCTTTAATGTTACACTGTCCCTTTTATTTCTATTACAAGGCATGTACACATCCCTTGTAATAAAAATAAGGATGACAAGTCATCCTTTTTGGAGAGATCTGGGGTCAAAAAGACCTCAAATCTCTCCTTTACCTTTAGGCTCCATGTACACGGGACGCTGAGGCAAATTCCACTGAACGATTTTTTTTTTGACACTTCCAGCCTTGACCGGAACTGACATCACGACAATCACTCTGGTCCTCCATGGCCATTGAGGAGTTCAAAGGAGTATTAACTCGTCGGATCGTTTCTCGAGTGAAACGGTGGAAACGGTAAGCCCAAGAAACACCAGCGAGCGGCGGGGAAACGTTCCCTCTTGCCGCTTTGGAAACCATTCCAGCGGCTTATGAGAAGTCAGAACAGTTTCATGAGAAGCCGGCCGCCAGCCATTTGCAAAAAACGATACCGGGGTTGAGGCCGAGATCTTCAGATCTTCAGCCATAATCCCAGTAAACCACTTGCAAAGCGCAACGTATATACCTGTATGTATTGAGGTCGGCAAGTGGTTAGCATGTAAATGAGGAGGGGGGACCAGGGAAGTCATAATATAAGCAGAATAAACTTACACAGTAAACTTGTTCTTTATTAGCTGCTCACTTTTGTCCTTGGGGGAGAAAAAAAAAAAAAATGGGAGGAAACAATAGAGAATTAATGGTAAGTAACACATCACTTCTGTTTTTCTAACAGACAAAAAAAACTTCCAAAAAGGACCAATTGTATACATACTGCAATGAATTTTGTACTATTTACTGCAGACATTTACCTGCCTTTGACCAACAGATAACGTGACCGGAACCTGCAGTTATCAATCCCAAGCATTTTTTTACATGCGATTATTGCCGGCGGATATAGCCGCTAGCAGTAATCATTGTGCTCTGCCGACCAGGACGGTTCCCCCAACCCCCCCCCCCCACAGATGATGGGGGAACGCCCCCCCTCCCACAGCACTATTGTGTTGGCAGAACATATTTACAAAAATGTGGTGTACTCACTTTTGTCAGATACTGTATACACACACACACGCGCATATTATATATATATAATAGTAGATCTTCTTTAAGACCTCATGCACATGGGCACTTTAGGGGCATACAATGTTTTTTCCACTCTTGGCACTACTGTATGCCCACACTAAAGCCATTCATGCTGATGAGTGTTTGCACGCAGCATGGAAAAAAGCCAAAATATTCTAATGTGCCTAAATATTGCCAGTGTCAGAATATCATCCTGCAATGAATATCATTTCTGCAATGTTTTCTGTGTATCCCAGGAGGCTGAGGGAGTGGACATCTCCTGATCTCCCGACAATATGGCAACAGCATCGGAAAAAAAAAAAAAAAAAAAAAAAAAAAAAAAAACCTTAGGGCCAGAACTCCTTCTGAATATGCATTAGGTCTTGTGCTAGGTCATCAGAGGTCAGCTGCAAGAAATAGGAGGAGACATCTGGCTCCTGATGATGAAGAAAATGAAGACGGTGGCCGGGGCAGAAAAAGAAAAAAGGACAACGCAAAATTTGTTGGTCTTGCGAGTATGTTTATTCTAGATAAATCAGCATCAAAGGTTAGTGGTATATGGGGAATAAAATTCATGCATATGGGGAAAGGTCCTCCTTAAACACTTCTGTGACTTGGAAGATTTCATAGGAGGCCTGTGCCCATCTTCCCTGTACTAAAATGTCCAATAAAAGAGAAAAAGATCCGGCACCACGAGGTCTCAAAAATAAAACCTATATAAAATTTTATTGAATCCATCCAATAAAAAGAATCAACACCTGGAATTATTGATGCGTTTCAGCCTCTTACATAGGCCTTAGTCTTAAGTTTCCTGTTCTAGAAAACTTGGTACAAGAAACGCCAGTTTAAAACAGAGATGTCTAAAAGTAATTGTAAAGTCTCGTTTTTTGTTTTTTTTTGCTTTAAAAATAACAAACATGTTTTACTTACCTGACCTGCGTAGTGGATTTGCACAGAGCAGCCCCCACCCTCCTCTTCTCCGGTCCCTTGTAGGTGATCCTGGCTCCTCCCTCCTGTCGAGTGCACCCCCCCACCCCACAGCAAGCAGCTTGCTATGGGGGCATCCGGGCTGAGCCACAGCTCTGTGTGTCCATTCAGACACAGAGCCACAGTCAGTCCCACCCACTCACTCTCCTGATTGGCTGACTTTGATGGACAGCAGTGGGAGCCAAATGGTGCTGCTGTGTCTCAGCCAATCGAGAGGTAGAGTTCTGGACGACCGAGGCACTGGTGCACATCGCTGGATAAAGATGAGGCTCAGTTAAGTATTAGAGGGGGCTGAGCGGAGCTGCTGCACACAGAAGGTTTTTTTTCTTAATGCATTAAGATAAAAAACCTTCTGCCTTTACAACAACTTTAAAGTGATTGTAAAGGCAGAAGGTTTTTTTGTCCACCTTAATACATTCTCTGCGTTAAGGTAAAAAGCCTTCTGTGTGCATCTCTCCCCCCCCAGCCGCCCCTAATACTTACCTGAGCCCGATGTCAATCCAGCGCTGTGCACAAGAGCGCATTGCTGCTCTCTCTCTCTCCTTACTGGCTCAGAAGGAAGAACAGGAGCTATTGGCTCCTCCTGCTGTCAACCAAAGCCAGAGAGGAGGGACGGGGGAGGGCGAGGCCGAGCTGCACTGTGTGCGTCAATGGAGCGAGCCAGCATGAGTGCCCCCATAGCTTGCCATGGGGGGCACTCAGCAGGGAGGGGGGCCAGGAGCGCCGGAAGGGGGACCTGAGAAGAGGAAGGATCAGGGTTGCTCTGTGAAAAACCATTGCACAGAGCAGGTAACTATAAAGCTCCATTCACACCTGAGCGTTTTTTGGAGTGGCACTATTCATCTGAATGGGCCTCCCTCGGCTCCAAAAATGCTCCAAAATGCCAAATCTTGGCACAGAGCCAGGAGCATTTGTGTGTTTGTGATTTTTGCTGCAATCATATCGCGTTTTGTCGCTCGACAATCTTGGCAAAAAAAAGAAAATCGCACCGTGTTTGTATTAAGGAATAATGGCATTGAAAACGGGTTTTGCCGCGATTCTGGAATCGCAGCGAGTCCGCTCGCGATCCAAAATCGCTCAAGTGCGAACGGAGTCTAACATATTTGTTATTTATTAAAAAAAAAAAAAAAAATTCCCTTTACAAAATTGCTCAAAAAGTGTACATCTGGGTGTAATAACAATAAAAAAAAAAAAAAAAAAAAAAGACTGAAGTACGGAAAAATACCTGATGACCAGCAAGAAATCCCGCGAGTTCCTGGCTTCTTCTAGCGATCCGACAACACAGCCTCTGCTGCACTGAAATCCCGAGCTGGGTCGTCAGTACTGCTCAGTTCTCTCTTCCCGGACTAGAGAACATCCTCCCCCCTCTCCTCATTTCCATGACTTGAGAGACGGAGGTGTTCTCTAGTCCAAGGGAAGAACTGGGCCCAGCTATGAATTGCAGAGTTGCCCAGGGTACCTTTTTTTTTTTTAGAGTGGTCAGTCTGGATAGGCAGATTTGTGGAGTCCTGATAATGACACCACAGCACCCTAGAATGACTATGAAAATCCAGGACTTTGCTGCTATGACATCATACTTACTTTCTGTCCTGGGGAGACGTATTTGAAGAAGAAGGCTAAATCTTCTGCACATTTGCTAAGCAATGCTGAGGTTGTCCTTTTAAATAGGTCCTCCATCACCTAGAAATGAAATATAAAAAATCATTGAAAAACCCCTCGACTAAGAATTGCCCCGTTACCCACAATTACAATTCAAACCGAAACCAGTCCTGAAAATATACAGCTGGGGAATAAAAGTTTGAATCTGACTAGAGGATTAGAAAACTGCATCATGAGGGTATAAATATATCCAATGTCATTGTGAAGATCTAACAAAGGTACTTTTTATTGCAGAGAACAAGTGCATGGAGGAAAAAAACAATGATATCCCTATAGGAAGAGGTTGATAGTTAAAGAGACCCTGTCACCAAAATCTTCCTATGAGATTTAATGTGCATTAAACACAATTTATGGATTTTAATTTTACCTGTAAAGGCCTCCCCTTCAGTAGACCTCCAAAAGCTCAAAGGCTGCTGCCGGGTGCCGCCATCTTGGATGGAACGTCAGCAGCCCCAACAGACTCTTAGGCTCCATTAACACTTGTGCAATTTGTCATGTGACTTTGGGCATCAAGTCGCAGCCCATTCTCTTTTTGAAGTTCAAATCGGTGCGACTTAAAGCAGCAGCGACTTTGAAAAGGCGCCTGCGCTACTTTGATGCGATTTTGATCTAGAGCAGTGGTCTCCAAGCTGCGGCCCATGGGCCGGATGTGGCCCTTTGCTTGCCTTTATCTGGCCCTTGGGGCACTATCCCTACCACTGATACGGGACACTATTCTGCCATCTGACACAGACAATGGAGCACCATTCCTCCCTACGATACCAACGATGGGGCACTATTCCTCCCACTGAGACCAACGATGGGGCACTATTCCTCTCACTGAGACCAACGATGGGGCACTATTCCTCCCACTGAGACCAACGATGGGGCACTATTCCTCCCACTGAGACCAACGATGGGGCACTATTCCTCCCACTGAGACCAACGATGGGGCACTATTCCTCCCACTGACACCACGAATGGGGCACTATTCCTCCCACTGACACCACGAATGGGGCACTATTCCTCCCACTGACACCACGAATGGGGCACTATTCCTCCCACTGACACCACGAATGGGGCACTATTCCTCCCACTGACACCACGAATGGGGCACTATTCCTCCCACTGACACCACGAATGGGGCACTATTCCTCCCACTGACACCACGAATGGGGCACTATTCCTCCCACTGACACCACGAATGGGGCACTATTCCTCCCACTGACACCACGAATGGGGCACTATTCCTCCCACTCATACCAATGATGGGGCACTATTCTTCTCACTGATACCAACGATGGGGCACTATTCCTCTCACTGATACCAACGATGGGGCACTATTCCTCTCACTGATACCAACGATGGGGCACTATTCCTCTCACTGATACCAACGATGGGGCACTATTCCTCCCACTGAGACCAACGATGGGGCACTATTCCTCCCACTGAGACCAACGATGGGGCACTATTCCTCCCACTGAGACCAACGATGGGGCGCTATTCCTCCCACTGACACCACGAATGGGGCACTATTTTTCCCCCCAATACAACGTTTACTCCCACTGATGGCAGGAAAATTTTCACTCCCGCTGGGCCAAGTCCGAACAATAAACTGGCCCCTTTATTTAGAATGTTTGGAGACCCCTGAACTAGAGAGTATAAACGCAGATCAAAGTCACATCAAAGTCGCACTCCGAAGTCCCAGGGGGCAGGACCTTGATGACTTGGGTTCACAGAAAGTGGTCAGAACGATGTTGGGCATTTTTCGTCCTTCAAGAGGACAGATGCCGGACCACGGATCCGGAAACACGCGCAGCACTGAAAAGGGCGGGGGGAGCATGCCAAACTTTTGTTTTTAATTACATGGGGGGACTAAAATAAATAAGTAATTATTAGGCTGAATGCGGCCTTTAAGCTCTGTCTGTGCTGTCTGGCACATAAACTTCTCCAAAGACTGTATGACAAGAACTACAAATTATTAGGTAAAAATCCTATCATGTGCATTACAACTCTTTATTCATCAACTTGCCCAGGGGGTTCAGCTCCAAGACCCCCTTTCACACTGAGGCAGTTTTTAGGCATTTTAGCGTTGGAAATCGCCTCTAAATAATGCCTGAAAACCGCCTCCCATGTGACTTTTCACACTGGGGGGGGCGGTGCGTTTGCGGCACGTTTGGAAAAGTCCTGCAAGCAGCATCTTTGGGGCGGTTTGGAAGAGTTGTATTTAGCACTCCTAAAACGTCCCTGCCCATTGGAATTAAAATGGTTTCTGAAGCGCCGCATCACGGGCGTTTTTAACTCCTTCTTTGGGGTTCAAAGCACCCCGCTAGCGGCCGAAAAGCGCCGCTTAAACAGCGCTGCTAAAAAGAGCGGCGCTTTAGCGCTTACGCGGCTCAGTGTAAAAGGGGTCTAAGGCTACATTCATACTAGCGATTTGGGCCGGTATGAATTGTTGCGGCAGGAATCAGAGATCCTGCTGCAACTCTGAGCGGCTAGCTGCGGACCCCGGACCCTTGTTCGATATGATGACAGGTCGCCGGCAGCCCGCAGCTATTCGCGGCTCTCTGCACAGGCGGCGATTGCTGCAGGACACACTTTGTGTACGTCCGCAGGTAAAAATCGCTGGCTGTGCAGACAACAACAAATAGCTGTGGCCAGTGGCGACCCGTCATTATATGATCATTAAATATTCCATTAATGGGCCCGCTCAGAGCCGCAGAAGGATTCGCATTCCTCTCGCTACAATTCGCACTGGCCTACATCGCCGCTGTGAACACAGCCTAACAATTTAAAAATGGTTAAAATGCTAAACACAATAAAAACTATAGTAGACCAGAGGAGTTGCGCTGTAGTTTCACTGTAAACCTAGTAAACCCCAGGGAACTCTTGAATTTTCTATACAGTGGAACCTTGGATTACGAGCATAATCCGTTCCAGGAGAATATTTGTAATCCAAAGCACTCGCATATCAAAGTGAGTTTCCCCATAGAAGTTAATGGAAACAAAGATAATTTTGTTCCGCATTGACTTCTATTACATGCAATACCGCATGTGGCCAGAGGTGGGGGCTGCCGGAGAGCCTCGAAAATACATGGGTACAGCTCAGCTGAACTCAGAAAATAGGATTTTTTAAAACAGCTTACCTGTAAAATCCTTTTCTTTCGAAGGACATCACGGGACACAGAGCCACAGTAATTACTGATGGGTTATATAGGTATCACTGGTGATTGGACACTGGCACACCCTATCAGGAAGTTCAACCCCCTATATAATCCCTCCCCCTTGCAGGGATACCTCAGTTTTGTAGCCAAGCAATATAGTGTATTAGAAGAGGGGCGGGACCTCTGTGTCCCGTGATGTCCTTTGAAAGAAAAGGATTTTACAGGTAAGCTGTTTTAAAAAATCCTATTTTCTTTCTCGAACATCACGGGACACAGAGCCACAGTAATTACTGATGGGATGTCCCAGAGCAATGCTACCTGAGGGGGGGAACCACGACCAAGTAGGGTGCAATCAGACCTGAGGACCCTGTACCGCTGCCTGCAGCACACTACGCCCAAAGGCGATATCCTCATGCCTTCTCACATCCACCTGATAGAATCTGGTGAATGTATGAACTGAAGACCAGGTTGCAGCCTTGCAGCTTTGAGCCATAGAGGCCCGGTGATGCACTGCCCAAGAAGCACCAATAGCCCTTGTGGAATGTGCCCTGATCTGAAACGGAGGAATCTTCTGTTTCAAACCGTAAGCTTGAATGATCAACTGTTGAATCCATTTAGAAATGGTAGCTTTTGACGCTGCCTGTCCTCTATTGGGACCCTCTGGCAGCACAAACAAAACATCCGTCTTGCGGATCTGAGCAGTTGCCCCTAGATAGGCCTTAACTGCTCTTACTACATCCAACGAATGTAGAGATCTCTCTTCCGGAGAACAGGGATCTGGAAAAAAGGAAGGTAGAACAATGTCTTGGTTTAAATGAAAATCAGAAACCACCTTCGGTAAAAAACTAGGATGAGGGCGTAGTACCACTCTATCCTTGTGTATAATCAAATAAGGCTCCTTACAGGAAAGAGCTGCTAATTCTGATACTCTTCTAGCAGAAGAGATGGCCACCAGAAAAATTAATTTCCTTGTCAACAAGACCAAAGGAATCTGACTTATTGGTTCAAAAGGCTGTTTCTGTAACACAGCCAGGACCAAATTCAAGTCCCAGGGGTTTAGGGGCGCTTTAACCGGAGGATTAAGACGCATCACCCCCTGCATAAAGTTCCGGACCAAAGAATGCAAAGCAAGTGGCCACTGAAATAATACTGATAAAGCAGAAACCTGGCCCTTGATGGTACTCAAGGCCAGCTTCATCTCTAATCCCATCTGTAGAAAATCAAGGATTCTACCTATGACATATTTCCTGGGATGCCAACCTCTGGATTCACACCAGGTTATATAAGCCTTCCAGACTCTATGATAAATCATCCTGGAAGCTGGCTTCCTTGCATTAATCAAGGTAGATATGACAGGACCTGAGAGCCCACGACTCTTCAGAACGTGGGTCTCAATAGCCAAACAGTCAAATTTAGCGTTTGTAAGGCAGGATGGAACACTGGACCCTGAGAGAACAGGTCTGGGCGTACCGGTAGGGTCCACGGGGAACCCACCGTCATCCTTACTATTTCTGCATACCAAGTCCTTCTGGGCCAAGCGGGGGCCACCAGAAGTACCGACTTCCTTTCCTGCCTGATCCTGCGAAGGAGTCGTGGTAGTAGCAGAATAGGCGGGAATGCGTAAATCAGTGAGAACTGATGCCACGGAATCACCAACGCATCCGTCCCGCATGCAAGAGGATCTTTTGTCCTTGCCACAAATCTGTCTATCTTTTTGTTGAATCGGGATGCAAAGAGATCTACATCTGGAACCCCCCATCTTTGGCATATGGCCCAAAAGACGTCGGGATGCAGAGACCATTCCCCTGGAAGTAACTGCTGGCGACTTAGATAGTCCGCCTGCCAATTCTCTATTCCCGGGATGAAAACTGCCGATATGCATGGCACATGCATCTCTGCCCAGACTAAGATCTGGTTCACCTCTTTTTGAGCAGCTCGGCTCCGGGTGCCTCCCTGATGATTGACATAAGCCACTGCTGTGGCATTGTCGGACTGGATCCTGACCGGACAACCCTGTAGCCTGATAGTCCAGGCTTTTAGAGCTAGATGTATCGCCCGGATCTCCAGAATGTTGATGGGTAAGGTCCTCTCTGTCTTGGACCATACCCCTTGGACCGCAGCCTGTTCCAGAACTGCTCCCCAACCTGACAGACTGGCATCTGTTGTTACCACCGTCCAGGTAACCGGTAGAAAGGATTTCCCCTTCTGCAGGTTTTCGGGTATGAGCCACCAATTCCAGGTCGACAGAATACGGTGTTGCAGCATTCTTGAGTGAAACTGAGCATAGGGAACTGCTTCGAATGAAGACACCATCTTCCCTAGTAGCCTCATACAAAGGCGGACTGAGGGACCCTTCTTGGTCCTTACTGTCAGAATCAGCTCTCTCAAAGCAGTGATCTTTGCCTGGGGTAGAAATATTTTCTCCTGGCTTGTATCTATAATCAGACCTAAATACTCCAGTCTTCTTACTGGTTTTAGGAAAGACTTTTCTAAGTGGAGGATCCAACCCAGGTGTTCTAGATACCTGACCGTGGTCCTCAAGTTTCCATTCAAAGAGGCTACCGACCGGTCTATCAAGAGCAGGTCGTCTAGGTATGCTATGACAACTATACCCTGAGCCCTTAATCAGGCCAGAGGAGGAGCCAAGATCTTTGTGAACACTCGAGGTGCAGTGGCTATCCCGAAAGGCAGAGCCACAAACTGGAAATGGCGCCCTCCTACCTCGAAGCGCAGAAACTTCTGATGAGCAGGAAAAATGGGCACATGCAGATATGCATCTCTGATGTCTATTGATGCCAGAAATTCTCCTCCCTGCAGGGTGGGAATTACTGTTCGAATTGATTCCATGCGGAAGGATTGAATCCTTAGGAATCGGTTCAGATCCCTTAAGTCCAAAATGGGCCTGACATCCCCATTTGGCTTTTGGACCGTAAAAAGGTTGGAATAGAAGCCCAATCCCTGGTCCTTTGCGGGAACTATCATAATGACCTCCTGTGACAAAAGTCGCTCTAACGCTAGGAGGAGCGACTGCTTCTTCTCTGGGTCTCTGGGAACATTTGATCTGAGGAACCGAGGAGAAGGGAATTCCTGAAACTCCAGCTTGTACCCTAAGGTTACCGTGGAGACTACCCATCTGTCCTGGAAGTCCTCGTGCCAGAGCTCTGAGAACTGTCGCAGTCTTCCCCCCACTCGAGTGAGCGGGGGCGCCCCCTCATGCAGAGGTCTTAGTGTTTTGCCTAGTAGGCTTCTTTCCCCAGGACTTCTTTTGTCCCTGGCGTTGACTCTTGTCTCTGGACCCCGATGGAGGCGGCCGTCGAGACTGCCTGGAGGCTGAAGCCCCCGGCGCTGGGGAAAGAGTCCGTTTGAAAGAGGGACGCTTACTCTTCTTCTTGACAGGTAAGAGAGTGCTTTTCCCACAAGAGATTCTCTTGATATAGTTATCCAAGTCCTCTCCAAACAACCTTGCACCACGAAATGGAAACCCAGCCAGTAGCTTCTTACATGGTGCTTCGGCTGACCAATTTTTCAACCATAGGATTCTACGTATATGCACCAACCCCAGTGAAAGACGGGAGGTTTGCACGATAGAATCTCTAATGGCGTCAACCACAAAGCATAAGGCCGCTGGAAGGTTAGCAAACCCCTGGGCCTGCTGTTCAGGTAATACTTTGATGACCTGCTTAACATGGTCTCTTAAGTATTGACAGACTCCAATCGCTGCTACTGCAGGTTGGGCCACTGATCCTGCTAAGGAGAAAACATCCTTCAATAGGGATTCCATCCTTTTATCTACAGGATCCCTGAGCATCTGAGCATTGTCTACAGGACAAGTCAGGCTATTATTTACAGAGGAAATGGCGGCATCAATAGCCGGTATTCCCCACATTTTTATAAACTTTTCTTCCATCGGATAAAGTGTTGAAAACTTTCTCGGCGGAAAAAAACGTTTGTCTGGGTGATCCCACTCAGAATAAATAAGCTTTTCAAGTAAAGTATGAACAGGAAAAGCATGTGCTGCTTGGAAAGGTTTCAGTGACCCCAAAGCAGAAGAGGATTCTTTAGCAGTTTCAGGTATGGGCAACTTAAATGTGGAGCGGACCAATCCAGTGAGGATCTGCACTAAGACTTTCTCCTCTTGGGAAGTCGCAGAGGGTCCCTCTCCACCTGAATCCTCCGAAGAGGAATCATCCATCCCATCCTGATCCTCTGAAAGGGATTCATCTCCTTTATCCCAGAGCTCCTCTGTCTGAGGGTCTTGGGGAACAGAGGAAAGCCTAGTGCGTTTTCTTCCACTGAGTGAGGACGTAATCACGGCCATTAATCTTTCCTCTAGACCATTAATGGTTGAGGAAAAACCCTCTTGTGTAATATATACAGGGGCTGAAGTGCCAGAAGCAGGTGTAGCCCCTGACCCCGATGGCTCTCCCCGGCTAGCCGTCCCTGGCCCATCTTTAGGGGGGGGAGGATGCTGCCGACAGGGGGCCCTCAGAACCTGAACCCCTAGTGTCCCCTAGTGTCTCTGGTTCCTGGGGTGCTTGAACCTCTTCTACCCATAGTGCAAAGCAACAAGATGTGAGGTATACAAATGAACACTGCCCGCTGAGCGATGTAGTCTGGCTAAAAGCCTTGCTACCCAATGCTCAGTCTGGTGTTACTTCAGTAAATGCTGCCTAGGAGAATGCCTGTGTCCCACCTTACATGCGACCGTCAGCTCTGTGTCTCTCAGAAGGCTGAGTGCACCTGTACAGAGTGCCTCTAATAGCCTGCAGCTGGCCTGAGTGGGAGTCTAAGCACCTGTGCTGACGTCCCGCCCCCTCCTCTACCGCCCCCCCCCTCGAGTTTTGAAAAAAACGAGCGCTTCCCGTGCTGCCGACTCTCCTGTCATGCTTCCGGAGAAAGGCTGGGGATGGGGGGGGGAGGCTGGTAACAAGATCTGCCTGAACGGCTATCTTGAGAGATGGTGGCCATTAGGCCGCAGAGCCCGGGTGGTATAACCACTTTCTAGACCCCTGTGGCCCCTCTCTAGCCTGGGGGGGGAACATTCAAACATGAGAAATCCCCCTTTCCACCTTACCTGTTTGCAGCCTGCTTGAGACGCTGGGACATAAACAGCGATTACAACACCTGAGACAGAGTCAGCATGTGTAGGTTTGTGCTCTTGGCAGCCCCCGGTGGTCACAATAGGCATAGCATGCATTTACCTTAAAGGAGAAAAGCCACTAGAACTCAAAAATTCTGTGGAATCTCCTCTTACCTTATCCAGCCGCAGGGTGCTGTTTACACAGACCCAATCTTCACCTCTCACGGTGGGCTCCGTTTGAAAAAACCGTCAGAGACTGGGGCCCCCATCAGTAGGGGGATCCAACAGTTCTGGGACCGTAAAGCACCTTGCCAGAAATTAGGAAGTTTAAAGCCATTTTCTGATCTGCGGGGTCCAGCTCTCTAAAAAGAGAAGCATTACGGGTAAAACCTCGTTTCTTTGGACACGAGGCACGGGTACCATTCAATTCAGCCATGAAAAGACACTTTGAATGGATCCGGTTCGCCTGGCTTGCCCCAGTATAGGATCTTAGTATATTCCCTTTGGAGCTCAGCACAGGACATCTTTACACGTCCATCACCTAAGACACTGGCGTAAAAACTGAGGTATCCCTGCAAGGGGGAGGGATTATATAGGGGGTTGAACTTCCTGATAGGGTGTGCCAGTGTCCAATCACCAGTGATACCTATATAACCCATCAGTAATTACTGTGGCTCTGTGTCCCGTGATGTTCGAGAAAGAAAGTATTTCACTATATATTATTTGTAGTTTATAGCAGCGCTATCCCATTCCCCATTTATAGCATTCATCGTGGTTTTGTGAGAACATCCAGGTGATAGCAGCAGCTTTCTATATTTGCACCTCATTTGCGTCACTGAAATTGTATGGATATTCACTCACCACTAGGTGGCAGCGCACAACTACCACATTTCCATATTGGTCTTGACATATACTTTCCTCCGGTTCTCGAATGTGCATGTTCTGTGAGGCAAATGTCTTGTTTGGTTTTTATTCCTTTTTTTTTTGGCTCCGCTGTTGCAGATTTTTTTTACTGTTGTGTATAACTCTTGTCAAAACTCAAAGTAATTTGCAAAAAAAAAAAAAAAAAAAAAAAAAAACACAACACACACAACACTAGTAAAACCTAGTAAACCTCCCCTCTGCTTGCACCCTCTGTCAATCAAAGGCTTGCATACTGGTAAACTAGAAAAAAAAAAAAATGATAGGTTCACTTTAACGCAGCAACCTGCATGATACCCAGGGCCGGGACAAGGTGTGGGCAAGAGAGGTAGCTGCCCTGAGCACAGTAGAGCAAGAAGGCCAGAAAAATACACACAGGGCAGTAAACCCATTCTATGGTATGCATTAACAGTGGGGGAGGGGGACGCGGTTCTACATCCTTGCCCTGCGCACTGGACAAACCTGTCCCGCTACTGATGGTACCTGCATGATGTCCTCCAGGCTCTCTGTAAAGGAGATTTCAGCCTCCACCATGTAAAACTCCGCCAAGTGTCGCCGGCTTTGCGAATTCTCAGCTCTAAAAGTCGGCCCGAAGGTGAACACTCTTGTGAAGGCGCTGGAGGTGGAGACAAAATGGCAAGAGGATTCTTAATAGTAAGACATGAAAAGAAGTTTAGCTTTATGATCTCTTATGTCTATAGAGGCCAACCTACCCTCAAATCTAACAATTTGATTTTTTTTTTTCCCTCGCTTTAGGTTGCTGAAGATTCCATACTGCTACTGGGGGGGGGGGGGACTGATGGGTTTTACTTCCGCTTTGTTTCCCTGGAAAGGTAAAGCATAATGGGCAAATAGGCATCGTATGAGTCACTTACCTGAAACCTAAGCCTGCAATGTCACCGCTGTCCCCTGTTCCACGAAGCGTCCATCTTCCTTCCGGGTATCGCGGCTCCGTGATTGGCCGGAGCTGCGATGACGTCACTCCTGCGGATGCACACAGAAGCCGCCAGTCACGGCACGCTCTCCTTTAGAAATGGCATGATCGACGTTTCTAAAGTGCGCCTGCGCCGTTGTCTATGGCGCATGCGCCGTAGACGTATCGGCGCCCGTCTCTTTAGTAAATATCTCCTAAACCGTGTAGGTTTAGGAGGTATTTTGAGCACCTATAGGTAAGCCTTAATCTAGGCTTACCTGTAGGTAAAAGTGGTTGTAAACGGGTTTACAACCACTTTAAAAAAGGTACCATCCCTTTAATATCTTTTGGGCATTATCCCAATGTTCAATGCAGGATGATGCCTTGGTGCTCAGAATTACGGCCTTATTCCATTGTTCCCAAGAAATAGATAGGGAAAGATCCTTTTCCCATTTCAGCATATTGTTTTTTTTTTACAGATTTAGGGAATTCTGAGAAAAGTTTATAAAATAAGGATATTCTTTTCTTATCACAAGCGTATTTGTTCAATAGGTACCTCCAGATTATTGATGGGATATTCATACTCGATTCCGGGTCGAATTCCCTTAATCTTTCAAAATGTCTTTTTTAGCACCAACTCTTTATAGGCTAGAGGTAGGTTGACATAGTAGTTAAATCCTTGTGAAATACAATTATTCACGGAGATACGGGCTCTACAGTAGTCCAGTAATCTTAAGGGCACAGGAATTTTAACTCGTTCACCTAGTTCCTTTGATTTCAATAATATGTGTTTCAAGCTATCAACGTGTGGAGTGGCAATCTTGGTATAAAAGGATTCAGATACCAGAATTTGTTCTATTCCATGAACTGGAATGATTGCCTTCAGTGAAATTCCCAAAAAGGTTTTGGAATTATTGTACAATGCAGCCTTACCCTGACATAACTTCCAGATGTAGCTGGCCAGATACAGTGAGGAACGCTGGAACGCCAAAAAACCCACCATCATCTTCTGGAGCTGGGTCCTTATTGCCAGCCTGCAACAAGCAACATTTGTTAAAACACAGTCCCATTACTTCAGCCGTGGCCAAAAGTTTTGAGAATGACACAAATATTAATTTTCACAAAGTTTGCTGCCTCAGTCTTTATGATGGCAATTTGCATATACTCCAAAATGTTATGATTAAGAGTGATCAGATGAATTGTAATTAATTGCAACGTCCCTCTTTGCCATGAAAATGGACTTAATCTCTCTCCCCCCCCCCCAAAAAAAAAAAAACACAAAAAAAGTTTCCACTGCATTTCAGCCTAGCCACAAAAAAACTCAGGTGTCAGTGTTGACGAGGACAAGGCTGGAAATCATTCTATAATGCTGATTGAGTTAGAATAACAGACTGGAAGCTTAAAAGGAGGGCAGTGCTTGAAATCATTCTTCCTCTGTTAACCATGGTTACCTGCAAAGAAACATGTGCAGTCATCATGGCTTTGGGATTCACAGGCAAGGATATTGTTGCTACTAAGATTGCGCCTAAATCAAAAATTTACCGGATAATTAAGAACTTCAAGGAGAGAGGGTTAATTGTTGTGAAGAAGGCGACAGGGTGCCCCAAGAAAGTGCAGCAAGCGCCTGGACTGTCTTCTACAGTTGATTCAGCTGTGGGATTGGGGCACCACCAGTGCAGAGCTTGCTCAGGAGTGGCAGCAGGCAGGTGTGAGTACATCTGCACGCACGGTGAGGAAAAGACTTTTGGAGGATGACCTGGTGTCAAGAAGGGCAGCAAAGAAGCCACTTCACTCCAGGAAAAACATCAGGGACAGACTGATATTCTACAAAAGGTTCAGGGATTGGACTGCTGAGGACCGAGGTAAAGTCATTTTCTCTGGTGAATTCCCTTTCCGATTGTTTGGGGCATCCAGAAAAAACCTTGTCCAGAGAAGAAAAGGTGAGCGCTACCATCAGTCCTGTGTCATGCCAACAGTAGAACATCCTGAGACCATTCATGTGTGGGGTTGCTTCTCAGCCAAGGGAGTGGGCTCACTCACAATTTTGCAAACAGCCATGAATAAAGAATGGTACAAATACATCCTCCAAGAGCAACTTCTCCCAACCATCCAAGAACAGTTTGGTGACGAACAATGCCTTTCCCAGCATGACGGAGCACCTTGCCATAAGACAAAAGTGATAACTAAGTGACTTGGGGAACAATACATCAAAATCTTGGGTCCATGACTAGGAAACTCTCCAAACCTTAATCTGAGAACTTGTGGTCAATCCTCAAGGTGGGTGAACCAACCCCCCCACCACCACCACACACACACACACACACACACACACACACACACACACACACACACTGATAAACTCCAAGCATTGACTATGCAAGAATGGGCTGTCATCAGTCAGGATGTGGCCCAGAAGTTGATTGACAGCATGCCAGGGAGAATTGCAGGTCTTGAAAAAGAAGGGTCAACACTGCAAATATTGACTCTTTGCAAAAATGTAATGTAATTGTCAATAAAAGCCTTTGACACTTATGAAATGCTTGTAATGTTACTTCAGTATGCCATAGTAACGTCTGAGAAAAAGATCTAAAAACACTGAAGCAGCAGACTTTGTGAACATTTCTATTTGTTTAATTCTCAAAGCTTTTGGCCACGGCTGTAGATAGAATATACAGAGAAGGCGCTACTCCTCACCAACGAATACAAAGTTCAAAAGACACCGTGCCTTTAAGGAATATTTTGAGATGGCTTCTCATATAAGTGCTCACTCACCAGAAACCAATGACCACTGAAGGTCTCATTTGCTTTTCATACGATAATAGAAGGTCTATTAAACTCTTCAAGAAATTTCAGAGATGGGATGGATCCACAGTTGCCCATGCACTCCACACAAATGCTTTCTCATGGGTGAAGAGCGATGATTGCCGAATCTAAAAACGGAGTGACGTCAACCCTGGCCGGCCAATGACAGCGGCCAGCAAATCGAGACCCCCGAAGCCGGATGCTGACTTTTTCAATTCATATTCATGGAGCCGGGAGCCCCAGGACGCTACATTGCTGGTGACAAGGTGGGCATAGTTCCGCTTTAACAGGGTCTTTATGCCCAAGGGGCAGGAAAAAGCAGCTGATCGCATGACCACTATGATTGGCAATCACAGTGGTCACATTTTTGGGAGCCAGTCTTGCCAGCTGCCAATCATACAAGAAAACAAAATAAGGGATAAAAAATATGGCCTAAGAACTGGCAGTTCAAAGTTCAAATGCTGACAAGAAACATCCTTGGAGGGAAGATAGAATATAAAGTCCTCTGGAACAAATTTCAACCACGGTATAGATCCTCTGTAGAGGGAGCCCACACACCACCAATGATAATAAAGAGGCTTACCCGACTTGGTGGACCCAACAAGGCGTACGCCAGGTGGGGTCAATCAGGCTTAGGTGGTGCTGGGCTGGAACAAGTGCAGAAGAGCAGGGATGGTGGAATGACTTCCCCGTGGCTGTGTTCCTACGATGTGGTCCGGCTCAGAGGTCGTGTCACTGTAGATTGTCCCTATGCTTGCAGGGCAAATTTTTCTTCTTCTTGAGTCTGTAAGGAAACCGCTATCAACACTTCTTCTGACAGAACCCCCGCCGGGCTCTCCTCACCCGCTCACCCGCTGAAGACCGCTCATGGAGGAGGGACAGGACACGCCACGTTCTATGACAGGACAAGCGGCAAAGTCTACAGTGCGAGGAGGCGACACTTCCCCGGACCATCCACCTTCATACATCAGTATGACTGCAACGTCACCATCCGGGGAAGTTTCGCCTCCTCGCACTGTAGACTTTGCCGCTTGTCCTGTCATAGAACGTGGCGTGTCCTGTCCCTCCTCCATGAGCGGTCTTCAGCGGGTGAGGAGAGCCCGGCGGGGGTACTGTCAGAAGAAGTGTTGATAGCGGTTTCCTTACAGACTCAAGAAGAAGAAAAATTTGCCCTGCAAGCATAGGGACAATCTACAGTGACACGACCTCTGAGCCGGACCACATCGTAGGAACACAGCCACGGGGAAGTCATTCCACCATCCCTGCTCTTCTGCACTTGTTCCAGCCCAGCACCACCTAAGCCTGATTGACCCCACCTGGCGTACGCCTTGTTGGATCCACCAAGTCGGGTAAGCCTCTTTATTATCATTGGTGGTGTGTGGGCTCCCTCTACAGAGGATCTATACCGTGGTTGAAATTTGTTCCAGAGGACTTTATATTCTATCTTCCCTCCAAGGATGTTTCTTGTCAGCATTTGAACTTTGAACTGCCAGTTCTTAGGCCATATTTTTTATCCCTTACCTTAGCGCTACACTTATTTTGTTTTCTTGTCTGTTTTCTACACTTGTTGGTTGTGTTAGCTGCTTTCTATTCCTCCCTTTAGGTAGCGCAGAATTATTGTATATACAGCTGCCAATCATAAGTAGAGACTGATAGCTGTCCTTGACAGACCCGTCACTGTGCTGGAAGTGCGCAGCGAGTAGATGATCTCTGATCAGGAGACGGCAGACCTACTACAGCAGATGGTCAGAGACTGTATACCGTCAGGGCTGGGCTCAGCCCTTCCTTCTCTGAGCTGGCCGCTCAGCTGTCGGCTAATTGCCAGTTCCTATCTCTCCACAGTGACTCAACTGTTGATGATATCCTGCTAGTCAGTCCTGCCTACTTAAACCGTCCAGCCCAGATGATCTCTGCCTTCGCCTTGGTCACATCTCTAGAGACGCTCTCCTGTGTTCCTGTTAAAGACTTGCTTGGGTGACATTCCTTCTAACTCCAGATCCTGCTTGCTTTTCTACTACGCTGTTCTCTGGCTCCCTGACGTTTTGGCTTGTCTGACTATCCGTTCCGGTTCCTGAACTCTGGCTACGTTTTAACTAAGTTTACACCGTTTACCTTTTTTCATTATTATTATTATTATTAAACAAGTGTGATTTAACTGTACTTCTGTCTCAGCCTGATTCATGGTTTCTGACACATACACACTACAGGAGATAATCAGAGACTGCAGACATATTTCAGGAGATGGTCAGAGACTGCAGACACATTACAAGAAACATTTAGAGATCACTACCATTAAAGTCACTCTACAATTAAGTGCTCCTTGCAGTCCCTATATGAACATTACTGGCACTACATTTGATAATCCATAATAAAAGTTTAAAGAGAATATACAATATATACACAAAGAAAGAAAAACAATAGACACCACAGAAACTGTAAAGAAGTTTGAAAGAAAAGAAAAACCCATTTAGCTAGTAAAAATTAGTTTAATATATTTTATTTTCTGTCCCTAGGCAAGGAAAGCACAAATTAATGGGAGCCACAGGTTCCCCCCCCCCACCCCAAAAAAAAAAAGAACAAAAACACCTACCTCAACCTGGAAGAGCTCTCCCGCTCCCTCGCAGTCATTAGAGGTAATTATTGGGGTGTGGATGTGAACATAACCATGGCTCTAGAGGGAGAGAGAGAGAGAGAAGAGAGGTGTAGTCTCATTCTGGAACATTGTCCCAACACGGACAACGAGGCGGCTGACATCCACAGAAGATCTGTGTTTAGTTCTCAAAGATGTTTGGAACAACCTACCTGCTGAGTTCCTTCAAAGGCTGTGTGCAAGTGTACCTCGAGCAGGGGGTAGGCAACCCGGGGCCCTCCAGCTGTTGCAGAACTACAAGTCCCATCATGTCTCTGGGAGTAATTGTAACTGCCAGCCTTGCAATGCCTCATGGGAAATGTAGTTCCACAACAGCTGGAGGGTCCCGGGTTGCCTACTCCTGACCTAGAGGAATTGATGTTATAACTACTTGCCTACCTGGGCACTTTCACCCCCTTTCTGCCCAGGCCCAATTTTCAGCTTTCAGCGCTGTCACACTTTAACCACTTCAATACTGGGCACTTTCGCCCCCCTCCTTCCCAGACCAATTTTTAGCTTTCAGCGCTCTCACACTTTCAATGACAATTGCGCGGTCATGCTACGCTGTACCCAAATTAAATTTTTATCATTTTGTTCACACAAATAGAGTTTTCTTTTGGTGGTATTTATTCACGACTCCGTTTTTTATTTTTTGCGATATAAGCGAAAAAAGAGCGGAAATTTGGAAAAAAAAAAACAATATTTTCTTCTTTCTATTTTAGGGAAGTGGTTAAATGACAATTAGGTGGTCATGCAACACTGTAAACAAATTACATTTTTATATATATTTTATTTATTTATTTTTACACAAATAGCATTTTCTTTTGGTTGTATTTAATCACCACTGCGGTTTTTTATTCTTTTTTGCGAAGTAAAACGAAAAAAAGACCAAAAATTTTGAAAAAAAAAAAATGAATGTTTTTCATAGTTTGCAATAAAATTTTGCAAACAGGTAATTTTTCTCCTTCAGTGAGGTGCGCTGATGAGGAGGAACTAGTGGGCACTGATGGGACTGCACTGATAATCATGACACTAGTAATCAGTGTAGATGTCCCTTTCACACAAGCTGGTTATCAGCTCTCCTCACGCGGTCAGCCGGCTTGTGTTTACATTGTGATCAGCTGCCATTGGCCCTTTACCCCTGATCTGTGATCAGCTGCCATTGGCCCTTTACCCCTGATCTGTGATCAGCTGCCATTGGCCCTTTACCCCTGATCTGTGATCAGCTGCCATTGGCCCTTTACCCCTGATCTGTGATCAGCTGCCATTGGCCCTTTACCCCTGATCTGTGATCAGCTGCCATTGGCCCTTTACCCCTGATCTGTGATCAGCTGCCATTGGCCCTTTACCCCTGATCTGTGATCAGCTGACTCCTAAGAACACAGCGATGACAGAGCACAATACCCACGCACCGCATTGTGTCCGATCATGGGAGGACATCATACGACGCCCTCCCAGAACTGGCCGGCCGCTCTGTAGCCGTCATTCAGCTATAGCACGGTCGTAAAAGTGGTTAAAGGCAAAAGGAGGTCCCACCAAATATTGATTGGATTTGGATCTCTCTTCTGTTACTTTCCATTTTGTTATATTGATAAAAGTATTGGCATTTCTGAAAGCATTTTTCATTTACAGCATTGCTGTACTAGGTGTGGTCATTGAGACTGTAAAGTTAGACTGTAATATGCATTTAATACTCTTACATAAAAAAAAAAAAAAAAAAAAAGAAGAAAAAAAAATAAACACACACACACACACACAACACATTAACTGGTTCCCGACCATGTCACGCATATATAGTGCGGCACAATGGCTCTCCTGGGCGAAATCTAGTATGGGTATGCCCTACCCTTTTTTTTTTTTTCCGGCCACCAGAGGAGCGCGCACACGCTGCATGGCGGGGAACCCGATGTGGCGGGCACGATCGCCGCCGGCCACACGCGATCACGTGCACGAGTGCCAGAAGAGAAAACGATATGTCTCCTCTCCTAGTCGACCCTAACCCCTTGATCGCCCCCTAGTGTTAACCCCTTCCCTGTCATCGACATTCACACAGTAATCAGTGCATTTTTATAGCACTGATCGCTGTATAAATGCCAATGGTTCCAAAAAAAAAAAAAAAAAAAAGTGTATAAAATCTCCGATCTGTCCATCGCAATACAGCTAAAAATCACAGATCACCGTCATTACTAGTAAAAATTTTTTTTAAAAATTAAAAAATACCATAAATCTTTCCCATAGTTTGTAGACGCTATAACTTTTGCGCAAACTAATCAATATATGCTTATTGCAATTTTATTTACCAAAAATATGTAGAAGAATATAAATTGGCCTAAACTGATGAAGAAATTTGTTTTTTAAAAAAATTTGGGGGATATTTATTACAGTAAAAAAAAAAAAAAAAATGTATTTTTCTCCAAATTGTCGCTCTTTTTTTTTTTTGTTTATAGCGCAAAAAATAAAAAACGCAGAGGTGATCAAATACCACCAAAAGAAAGCTCTATTTATGGGAAAAAGAGGAAGCAAATTTAGTTTGGGTTCCAGCATCGAACGACCGTGCAATTGTCAGTTAAAGAGACACAGTACCAAATTGTAAAAAAAAAGTGCTCTGGTCAGGAAGGGGGTAAAATCTTCCGGGGCTGCAGTGGTTAAATTGCACCACTTATTAAAACCATGGATGTAGTTATTTAGGACATAGAGTTCAGTTTTCAGGTCCAGCGCACACACCATGCATGCGTTTTATGAACAAAGTGCGCCATCTTGTGGTGACATTTAGGAAAAGCATCTAAGAATTGCTTTTTGAAGAACTACATTTAGAGGTAAATATGTTGTTTGAATGTATCTGGAACGGCTTTATGCCAGAGCTTCTTCCAAGCATTACTATCTTGTTTAGATGAGCTGCCCTTAGATTGGGCCTTGGATAGACAATGTTCTCGGGCCCCGGTGCCATTCTGCTATACCAGCATACTTTACTCATACAGAAGTCCTTAAAGCAGAACTTCACTCTCTCAATCAACATTGACTCTTTTTAATCCTCATGGTGCTAGCATTAGTAAATAGATATTTACTTAATTTACTCATTTCTTTCAATTGCTCCCTGTTTTTTTTTTTTTATTGCATTTATTTATAGTGAAGGTTTGTGCATATTTACCTTTAGTTCTAGCAGCTACCATTTCCACGAAGAGCCGGCTTTCTTTTTACATTTATTCTGATTTCTGGCCTAGGCAAATGATGTCATACATCATAAGAGTCTTCAGGAGGGGAGGAGGAGTTTTCTCAGCTAAGTCCCCCCACTGCCTGTATGCCTTAGCTAAGGGCAGATGGATTCCAGGAAGTAAACACAACATGAATCATCTGCCAATACTCAAGATGGCCACAGCCAGAAATGCTAGGAGGTTGTATTTCAAAGTGAGTTCCCAGCAAAATAAAGCCTGGAGGAGTTTGCTTTGATTATTAACCGCTTCCATACCGGGCCGATTCCAGCATTCCTCTCCTACATGTAAAAATCAGATTTTTTGTTGCTAGAAAATTGATCAGAACCCCCAAACATTAACTACCTCCCACCCGGCCACTGCACATAAACAGGCGGGTGTGGACGTTCAGGAATGTCCTTCAGAACGAGTGCTCGCAGCGCCGCCACGAGGCGCACTGTGGCTCAAACCTGTGATCATTCTGATCACAGGATTCAGCTGGGCAGAAATTGGGATATGGGTGCTGTGATTGGCCCTCCCGATCACCTGACAACTGTGTCCAATCACAGCCATCACAATGTAAACAGAGACGCGTGTCTCTGTGACAGTTCTCACCGCCAAGCTCAGTGAGAGCTCAGTGTGGGGGGGGGGGAATCTGCAGATCTGTGACAGCTCTCTGTGTGAGGATGATTGTACACAGAGAGCTGTTACAGTTCACCCCACAAAGTACACCAAGCACAACTGATATACCCCTGTCCCTATACACATTTCAGTGTCCCAATAAAAAAAATGTGTCTGTCCCCCCATCACTGCCAACACCAAAAAAACACTGATTTGGGTTATTTCTACCAAAGAAATGTAGCAACATGTAGCGATTAAAAGCTCTATTTGGGTGGAAAAAAAAAAAAAATGATAAAAATTGCATTTGGGTACAGTGTTACATGATCGCGCAATTGTCATTCAAAGAGTGACAGCGCTGAAAGCTGAAAATTGGTCTGGGAAGGAGGGGCGTGAAAATGCCCTGTATTGAAGTGGTTAATATATATACACGTTCAAATGGTGAGGTGCACAATGGTCTGAGCGTAGATGTGCAATAAATCTGGCCTTCCCAAGGGCCAAAATATAGAAAAAAAAAAAAAGGATGGAATTGCTGCACATAAAAATTTATTGAAAATGTAAAAAGATTACATCAAAATTGAATGGTATACATGGTGACGTTTCGGGCTAGTACAGATAAGATGAGAAAAAGAGAAGTGAATTGGATACACCATTTAGATACCTTACAACCCAAGGGGTTCAATTCAGATTTTGACTTTATTCTTATAACAGTATTCACTGTAATAGCCGTTTTCTGATGCAATTAATGTGTTCTTTTCCGATTTAATCTTTTTCTGATTTACTTAATTTACTATTTTCTGTATCCGTCTCTTTTTTTGTATTAATTTATTTACACATTAACTGTTTTATTAATAGTCTTTATAATATTGAATAATATATTTTTATCATTATATATATATATATATATATATATATATATATATATATATATATATATATATATATATATATATATATATATATATACACACATACATATACACACACACATACATACACATATATAATTTTTTTTTTTTTTTTTGTTCTTTAGATGTACTGTTCAATTGATTACATCTTTGCAATGTGAGTGATTCAACACACCTGTTGTTTAGGCCCCTTTCACACTGGGGTGGTGGATGGGTCGGCGGTAAAGCGCCGATTTACCGTCAATTTCGCGCCGCTAAAAACCAGCCGCGAAATGGTTCATTTTTTTTAGCGCTGTGGCGCCTGCAAAGCGCCCCAGTGTGAAAGGGGTCTTAGCGTCGTTCCAGTTTTTTGAATTAATTGATATACAATGATAAGGAATGTTGTATACTGAATTACCAATTGATTCCAGCTTGTCGAATGATTTAATTATTTAATTAAGTGTTGACGATAATGAGCTATATATTGGTCCATGTATGTGGTCATTTATAGGCATGTGGTTTTGAAGAAGAGCGCTATCTATATTAGCCCAAAACATCACCATGTATACCATTCAATTTTGATGTAATCTTTATACATTTTCAATAAATTTTTTATGTGCAGCAATCCCATCTAATATATTATTTTTATAAAAAAAAAAAAAAAAAAATTATTATAATATATATATATATATATATATATATATATATATATATATATATATATATATATATATATATATATATATATATATATATATATATATATATATATATACACACACACACACACACACACACACACACACACACATATACACACAGACCCTAGGGAATAAAATGGCGATCATTGCAATTTTTTATGTCGCACGGTATTTGCGCAGAGATTTTTCGAATGAAATTTTTTAGAAAAATAAAACACTTACATCAATTAAAAAAAAACAGTAAAAGTAAGCCCCTTTTTTTTTTTTTATATAATGTGAAAGACGATGTTATCCCGAGTAAATAGATACCCAACATGTCACGCTTTAAAAGTGTGCACACTCGAATGTTCATAGGTGACGCTTTCAATTTTATTTACAGGTTACCTGTTTAGAGTTACAGAGAGGGTCTTGCTCTAGAATTATTGCTCTCACTCTAACGTTCGCAGCAATAACTCACGTGTGGTTTGAATGTCGTTTATGTATGCGTTCGCATCTGCCTGCAAGCACGAGGGGACGGGGAGCTTTAATTTTTTTATTTGTTTATTTTAAAAAATATATATTTTTACAACTTTCCCTTAAATATTTTTATTTTATATTTTTTTTTATCACTTTTATTCCTATTACAAGGAATGTAAACATCCCTTGTAATAATAATAGGGCATGACAGGTCCTCTTTATGGAGAGATGTGGGGTCTATAAATCCCAACATCTCTCCTCTAGGCAGGAAAGACTGAAATAAAAAAAAAACAAAAAAAAAAAAAAAACGATCTCAGCCTTTCCAGCCGAACACACGGCAGTATTTACAACTTCCATGGCCGGACGTGATGTCATAATGTCGCGCCCGCCCTCCGAGAGTCATAGAGATGAGCAGGGACCATCTGGTCCTCGGTCTGCTCTATGGCAAACTTCTGCAGCCGCCAGCGGATTCCTTCTCTGGCTCGCCGATCGCACGGGCAGGCCGGTCGAAGCCAGTGAAAACAATCAAACAGCTGAACTGCCGCTATGATTGTTTTTACAGTGCAGGGGAATCGCCAGCAGAGAAAAAAAAAAGTGGTTAAACAGGAGTATCATGTGCAAGAGGCCTAATGGAGCTGCTTTCTTCTTCTTCTTGTTTGAGCTCAGTCAAGAAGAAAGAAGAAGAAAGAACAAAGAAGAAGAAGGAAGAAGAAGGAAGAAGAAGGAAGAAGAAGGAAGAAGAAGGAAGAAGAAGGAAGAAAGAAGAAAGAAGCTGCAACGAATGGGAGGCCATCGTTCTACTTTAATCCTGCATGTAGGCTTGTGGTTATGGGTTGTGTTTCTTCTAACACAGAGGACCCAATTGGGATTTATTTGCATTAATGGTAAAGAAGGACAGCCTTTTGCGTTTGAACACATGCCTATGAGTAGCACTGCGTTCAAATGCAAACAGTAAGATTTGACAAAACCTTATGTACACAAGCTCTTACACACAATGCAATTCACAAAAAACAGATGTTAAAAAAACAAAAAAACAAACAACACACACACAAACAAAAACAAAAACAAAAACAACAACAGAGTACCTTGAAATACTCATGGATGGCTGCTGTGGCTTCGCTGCGGATTCTCAGTAAGGATCCAAACGTGTTGGTCCTGCATCGCAGGTGAGGAAATTGACGCACGTATTCTGGGGGGTGACGTTGTTTAATTTTAAATGGAAAATCCTGCAAAACACACAAAAGACACCTTCTAGTAGTCAGTGCACCAAAAGCATTCCGTTCCCTTAGGGCGCATTCACACCAGGGCACAGAGAAAGCATCCATTCTTGGAAAAGGAAAAGCATGCAGCTTATTGTTAAAGCACTTTAAAAAAAAAAAAAAAAAAAAAAAGGGGGGTACTAAACCATGACATTTTCCAGAAACACAAATAGGTCCAGCAATACACTATAGCATCATTTTAAAGCTGCAGCCTTCTGTTTTTTGCCCCACTTCCCTGGACGTCCAGTTGATCCCCCCCCGCCCCCTGGATGTTCCATCATTCCTAAAGCCAAACACTCATGCACGCCCCCATCACCGACCAAATCTGGAGCCAGCTCCAGTCTCAGGCTGCCTGTGCATGTCAGTGCAGGCATCATCCTATAGTCCTCTCCAGAGAGCGCATATGAAAGCCTGGCTACAATGGGTCTCCATAGGACCCTGCAAGGCAATGTGGCCACCTTTAAAGCAGAAGTAAACTGCACAAAAAAAAAAAAAAAAATTGGTCCCTGCAGGATAATGTCATAATGCGCTAGTATGCAGTGCATACTAGCACATTATGCCAGACTTGCCTTAAAACAAAGCCCTCCAGCGGCGCGCTGTCATCGCTGACAGGGCTTCCATCTTCACACGGTCTTCCGCATTCGAGGGCCTTGGCTGTTTGGCCTGCCGGTTTGTTAAGCTGTCACAAATGCAGAGTACCGGTAAGTGTGTATGTTATTGTTACTCCTGACCGTCGCACTCAGTCCACTGCACTGTCCTGACCCCCGTCCTCTGGACGTTACAATGTCCTGACCCCCTATACGTTACATTGTCCTGCCCCCCGCCCCCTGTACGTTACATTGTCCTGACCCCCCGCCCCCTGTACATTACATTGTCCTGACCCCCCCGCCCCCTGTACATTACATTGTCCTGACCCCCCGCCCCCTGTACGTTACATTGTCCTGACCCCCCGCCCCCTGTACGTTACATTGTCCTGACCCCCCCGCCCCCTGTACATTACATTGTCCTGACCCCCCGCCCCCTGTATGTTACATTGTCCTGACCCCCCGCCCCCTGTACGTTACATTGTCCTGACCCCCCGCCCCCTGTACGTTACATTGTCCTGACCCCCCGCCCCCTGTACGTTACATTGTCCTGACCCCCCGCCCCCTGTACGTTACATTGTCCTGACCCCCCCGCCCCCTGTACATTACATTGTCCTGACCCCCCGCCCCCTGTACGTTACATTGTCCTGACCCCCCCGCCCCCTGTACATTACATTGTCCTGACCCCCCGCCCTCTATAGGTTACATTGTCCTGCCCCCCGCCCCCTGTACGTTACATTGTCCTGACCCCCCACCCCTGTACGTTACATTGTCCTGACCCCCCGCCCCCTGTATGTTACATTGTCCTGACCCCCCGCCCCCTGTACGTTACATTGTCCTGACCCCCCCGCCCCCTGTACGTTACATTGTCCTGACCCCCCCGCCCCCTGTACATTACATTGTCCTGACCCCCCGCCCCCCTGTACATTACATTGTCCTGACCCCCCCGCACGTTACATTGTCCTGACCCCTGCTCTCTATAGGTTACATTGTCCTGACCCCCCGCCCCCTGTACGTTACATTGTCCTTACCCCCCCCGCCCCCTGTACACTACATTGTCCTGACCCCTGCTCTCTATAGGTTACATTGTCCTGACCCCCCGCCCCCTGTACGTTACATTGTCCTTACCCCCCCCGCCCCCTGTACACTACATTGTCCTGACCCCTGCTCTCTATAGGTTACATTGTCCTGACCCCCCGCTCCCTGTACGTTACATTGTCCTGACCCCCCGCTCCCTGTACGTTACATTGTCCTTACCCCCCCCGCCCCCTGTACACTACATTGTCCTGACTCCTGCTCTCTATAGGTTACATTGTCCTGACCCCCACCCTATGCAAGTTATCCTAACCCCCACACTCTGTCCATTACACTTTCCTGACCCTTGCACTCTGTACAATCAGGACTGGTTTTCTAGTGTACTGGGACTGCTTTTTTTTTTAGATTGGGTTTCCTCAAGATGTTGCATCCTTTTAGAAAGGGAGCCGTGACTAAAAAAAGATTGAGAAACACTGTTTAAAAAAGGGCATTTAAGCTGGCCATACACTAGTAGAATTTTGTTCTAACATTTTCGTTTTAAGAACATCCATTCTATTTTCTAATCATAAGTGGGATGAAACCGACAATCATATTGCCAACTTTAACCTTTATTACTGGCCTTCTGCGTGTAGCAGCCCCCCTAATACTTACCTGAGGTCCCTCTCTGTCCAGCGATGTCCATGAGTGCCTCGGTCGTCCGGGACTCTCCATCCCGATTGGCTGAGACACAGCAGTGGCGCCCTTGGCACCCGCTGCTGTCAAAGTCAGTTAGACAAACAGGAGAGAGAGGGGGCGGGGCCGAACCGGGGCTCTGTGTCTGAATGGACACACGGAGCTGCGGCTCGGCTCGAGTGCCCCCATAGCAAACTGCTTGCTGTGGGGGCAGGAGGAAGGGGACAGGAGCACAGAAGAGGGACCCGAGGGGAGGAGGATCCGGACTGCTCTGTGCTTAACCATTACACAGAGCAGGTAAGTAGAACATGTTTTTTTTTTTTTTTTTGTCTATAAAAATAATAAACAGACTTTACAATCACTTTAAATCGGATCACAGAGCAAACTTCAATTTTAAACGTTTTGAATAAATTTAAGAAACTGATAGAATAATTGCAATAGACATCGTTCCAAAACTAAAAACCTCGTAAAGCAATCTGATAAAAGCCATAATGGATTCTTCAATATGACTGCCCCGTGCTTGACTGAAAATAGATGCTTTGACTGTTTAATCGATGGACAAATTGAACTAAAGTGGAAATTGAAGAATTGGAATTGCTATGTGTATAGTCAGTATCAGATTTAACATTAGAAGATTGCCGTTCCATCCAGAAAATGCATTTCTAAATCTGGAATCATAGATGACATCTTACTTTGGTGTCACATTCTCCAATCACTCGAATCTCTTCTGCCTTGACCTCCACGCTCTGCTTGGTGCCCACACTACTCACCAGAGCCCCCGACACTTCAACCGCACTGCCGAAACTGATCGAGCTGCAAGGAAACAAGAGAGAGCAATATTAAAGAGACCATGTACAGCTTCACAATCTTTATATAATAATCCTATAAAACTGAAGATTATGTAGAACCCCCAAACAGGATATATTTTCTGAAAGCAGACACCCTAGAGCCGGGGGTCGGCAACCCGTCGATCGCGGGCTACCTGTCGACCGGGATCAGGTCTGCGCCGCTGACCCCCGCCTTTTCTCTTTTCATCTTCCTCCGCTGCTGTCATCAGTGAACAGCAGGGAGCAAGAGCCAACACAGATCAGGACCGAGGGCGGGGGGGAGGAGCTGGTAAAGTTAACTTTTCAACTTAACCCGCAGGTGATTGGTTGCTTAGAACCTAGCAACCAATCACCATCTTGTTAATATAAAAAGTTACTCTGCCAGCTCCCACCCCCTGTTCAGAACTGTGCTGCCTCTCGGTCTCCTGTGCACAGGCAGGATGCTATGTCAGGGAAGGGGAAGAGGACACTATAGAGTGTGTGTGTGTGTGTGTGTGTGTGTGTGTGTGTGTGTGTGTGTGTGTGTGTGAAGGGGGCAGTGGACACTGCTATGGGCAGGGCCACTCCATAGCAGTGTCCTCTACCACCCTTCACACCCCCCTCCCCCAATCCCTGTGTTCCGAGGGTAACGCACTCCTGAACCCTGCAGTTCCGAGGGTAACGCACCCCTGAACCCTGCAGTTCCGAGGGTAACGCACCCCTGAACCCTACAGTTCCGAGGGTAACGCACCCCTGAACCCTACAGTTCCGAGGGTAACGCACCCCTGAACCCTACAGTTCCGAGGGTAACGCACCCCTGAACCCTACAGTTCCGAGGGTAACGCACCCCTGAACCCTACAGTTCCGAGGGTAACGCACCCCTGAACCCTACAGTTCCGAGGGTAACGCCCTCCTGAACCCTGCAGTTCCGAGGGAAACTCCCTCCTGAACCCTGCAGTTCCGAGGGTAACGCCCTCCTGAACCCTGCACTCTTGTTATACTTTTTTTTTTTGTGTCCACTGCGTTTGCGATCTACATTTGGGGTTAACAACGTATCATCACCCAAAGTAGATCACAAAGGCAGTGCATTTTGAACACGGTGCAGGAAACACACATATGGAACATACCTTTATGGAATTACGTTCTGGTGTGAATCGGCCCTAAAAGGACACTGTGCCCAGTGATCTTTGACTTCATCAGAATAAAATAGCAGTAGTTACAATTTTTTTTAGCACAACAGTTTACGAAACACAAAAATTACAGGAAAAAAAAAATACACTAAAAAGGTAAAGTTAGGGTGCATACACGCACAATAAATTAACTAATTTTGAGGGTAAAATATAAAAGATGAGATTGTGCTGAGTAAATAGATACCCAAGGTGTCAAATCTTAAAATCGTGTGGGCCTGTGAAAAGGCAACATATTTTCCATAGGTGACACTTTAAAAGCGGCCATTAATTTTTGACATTTTTTATCAAAACGTATTTTTACCTCATAGGGGGACCGATCGCCACATACAGGGGTGTGTGGAAACGATCGGGCGGCTACAGAGCCACCCGATCGCTTCCATCTGACAGCCGACCTGTCAGATTTCTAAGCCTCCTGGTTTTGACAGGTACTCGCTCCCACTTCTGGGTGAGATCACCATGACGATCTCCGGACATTCCCCCCCCACCCCCACCCCCCGCTGCCCTCTGGGACACACACAGGTCCCAGAAGGCGACGAGACCATTCAGAAAGCGCAGAGCGACTCGTGCACACGCACTAGGAAACCAGTTGCAAAGCCTAAAAAGCTCTAAGTGCAGTGTCTTTCTGCTGCTCTGTTCCTCTGTTATAAGTCACTTCTGACAAGTTCTCCGACACACGAGATAACAGCAGCTGAAAATTTATGTCAGGAGGGAGCTTAGAGATAGATAGATAAGCAGAGAGATTCTCGATTCATAATACAGCTCTGCATGAAAAAAAAAGATTTTTAACACAATCTGCACTTTTCAAAGAGTGTAGAAAGCTGAAGACAGGAGATATACATGTAAAACTTATGTAGGGAGATTTGTTTCATCTCTGTGTATCATCCGAGGCTGTTCACTGGGTATAGGAGAGGGTTTACATCCACTTTAAGGTGATCGTAACTGCTCCAATTTTTTTTTTTAAACATAAACAAACAAACATGGCTCCTCCCCCCTCTGAATGCCCCTATAGCAAGCCGCTTGAAATGGGGGCACTCATGCGTGTTCGCTCCTAAGCTGGTTTTGTGTGACCATTGACACGCAGAACGCATCTCGGCCCCCTCCCCCCCGCTCTCTCCTCCCTGGCTGTGATTGACAGCAACAGGAGCCAAGAGCCTCTGCTCTTGTGCACATTGCTGGATCGAGATCGGGGTCAGGTAAGTATAAGGGGGGGGGGGGGGCAGGGGAACTGAATGCACGTTTTTTTTACCTTAACCACTTGGCGCCCGCACTATAGCCATAAGACGGCTACAGATCGGGTTTCAAATGCCGGGAGGGTGTACATGGACGTCCTTCCGTTCTCGGGGCGCATGGGTGGCGCGCTCTGTGATCGCCAAGTCCTTGGGACTCGGCTGATCACAGAGCAGGGTAAAGGGCCAATCTCAGCGGGCTCTTTACCACATGATCAGCTGACAGCTGATCACGTAAGAAAATAGAAGCTGCTTACCGGCCTTTTTGGTACCTGGTGGGTACCTGGTCTTGACAGTTACCCCCTCCAACTTCTGGACAGATGCAACGCAGTGATCTGAGCCAAGAATTTTGACCACCCCCCCTTCCTCCACAGCCTTCTAGGATCCATCACAGGTCACACAAGACTGTGGGACCATTCACAAAAGCACAGCCTGACTCGCGCATGTGCAGTAGGAAACCAACTATGCAGCCACTTCCTGTTTCCCCCTACTTACGATGGCGGCACCTGCACCCAAAGCCGACTGAAGGATCATCTTGGGTCAGGACATCGCTGGATCCCTGGACAGGTAAGTGTCCTTATATTAAGAGACAGCACCTACAGTATTTGTAGCTGTTGACCTATTTTTTTTTTTTTTTTTTTTTGGAGGAGACTGGAGCTCCCCTTTCTAAGTAAAAAAAAAAAAAAAAGAAAAACTAAAAACAGAAGTCGACTGGTTGCAACTGCTCCAGTTTTTTGATAAATTCCCTCCCAGCACCCCGGTGTGACTTTGCTAGAAGGGTACCTTATGATATACACATGTGTGATAGTCCTACACTCTTCATTGTTGCCCGTTGTTCTCCTATGATACAGAGAGTGTTACCTGTGTCTGAGGCTGGGCTCGGCCACAATCTGGAGGTTTTGTAGAGAAGATCCGTCATTGATATGAAGAAATAAAACTTCTTTCTGGTCTCGGACAGAGCGCACCCAACCCTGCGGAAGGAGAGGAGATTAGAGATCCCCACGTGTGATACAACGGTGTGTGACAACCCAGCTACACCGAGGACTTCTCACAGATTTAGTCATACATAACGCTGTGTTGTTTGATGCCCCCCCCCCCAGATGAATCTATTCCTCTATAATGCATCAGATTTATCTCTCCTTCTTCACACTGGGCATGAAGTCTGCATTCGTTTCTATAGGAGTTGTACGGGCAACTGGCGCGATGTAGTGCGAGTAATAGACAGACATACAGTTTACCTGAAAAATCTTTTCATCAAAAACCTAACAAATATATACATAGAAACCATTATAAATAAAGTTCCAGTTTTTTTTTTTTTTTATGTAATTGTAATTTCTTGAAAAATAAACAAAGTAATATAAGCAAACAGAATAAAATTACACGGAGCTATTACAAACAATCTGCCGGTACAAGCTCCAATATATGTTCCTTATAACGTTTCAAAAAGTTCAGTTACCAAAATAAATAATATCCGATTTTGGAGAGATTACTGTGTCTAGTCTCGAAGCATGGAAGAACAAATGTACTATGACAGGGCTCAAAATTTCAAGTCCTGAGCTACTAGGCAGGCCTTAAGGGTTGCTCGCCACCAGTTGCCCCACCCAACACTTACCCTGCACCACCCCTAATCACGCCCTCATAAATTATCTCATGAAATGACACTTAAATGTTTTATGCAAAATTAAGTTACAAAAATAAATATTAACAACTTTATCTGTGCAGCCTCACCTCTGCCCATCAATGCAGCATGACCAGTGCCCACAGATGCAGCCTCACCAGTGCCCATCAATGCAGCTTCCCCTGTGCCCATCAATGCAGCTTGACCTGTGCCCAGCTATGCAGCCTCCCCAGTGCCCATCAATGCAGCCTCCCCAGTGCCCAACAGAGCAGCCTCTACAGTGCCCAACAGAGCAGCCTCTACAGTGCCCAGCTATGCAGCTTGACCTGTGCCCAGCTATGCAGCCTCCCCAGTGCCCATCAATGCAGCCTCCACAGTGCCCATCAATGCAGCCTCCCCAGTGCCCAGCTATGCAGCCTCCCCAGTGCCCAGCTATGCAGCCTCCCCAGTGCCCAGCTATGCAGCCTCCCCAGTGCCCAGCTATGCAGCCTCTACAGTGCCCAGCTATGCAGCCTCTACAGTGCCCAACAGAGCAGCCTCTACAGTGCCCAGCAACGCAGCCTCCCCAGTGCCCATCAATGCAGCCTCTACAGTGCTCAACAGAGCAGCCTCTACAGTGCCCAGCTATGCAGCCTCACCTGTGCCCATCAATGCAGCGTGACCTGTGCAGAGGAAGAGAGCGGGCGGCCAGATCATCACAGAGCGGGGATTGCCCGCTGTAACAGCTTTCATTTGAATTGCCGCCTGCTCACGGTCACACACAGTCCCGCCTCCTGACACAGCGCCTGTGACAGACAGAACACGTCCCGGCATTGGACCAGCGTTCTGTTTATCATTGGTGCCGGGTCAAGAGGCGGGACCGTGTGGGACCGCGAACGGACGGCAATTCAAATGAAAGCTGTAACAGCTGGCAATCCCCGCTCTGTGATCCGGCCAGCTCTCTCTTCCGCTGGGCAATCCCTGAGAGAATGGCTCCCATTCAACCCCGCCTGCCAGAGGTGCTCGCTCCCCCCTCCCCCCCCGCTCTGAGGCAGCCCATGCTCATTTGCAATCATTTTCCACTCGCAAAATGTTGGCTGTACTAAGGTAATGTAAAGTTCCAGTTTTAAAGAATAACCACTTCAGCGGCGGAAGATTTTACCCCCCTTCATGACCAGGCCATTTTTTGCTATTCAGCACTGCGCTATTTTAACTGGCAATTACTTGACCACGCAACGCTGTAACCAAAACAAAATTTATATATTTTTTTTTTTTTTTACACAAATAGGGCTTTCTTTTGGTGGTGTTTAATGACCACTGGGGGTTTTTTTATTTTTTGCGATATAAACGGAAAAATTCAAATATATATATATATATATATATATATATATATATATATATATATATATATATTTACACATATATATTACACACACACACACAGCTCTTTATGAATGAAGTCTGAGAATCGGATATCTGAGGAGCTCAGCAGATCAGTTCTCACCTACCTGGACTTTTACTTTCCTTGTGTCCTCATCATGACTGCTGAGTGCTTCTCGCACACTTATCCTGCTCAGGCTTCGGTGACAACGGTGCCAAGGACAGTGTGACCCCAGCCTGGTGACAACCTTCCCTGCAGCGAGCATGGTTCCTCCAGATCACCACTGATGATGAGGATGATGATGATGAAACAGAGGGAGTAGAAGAGACCAACTCCTGAAATGAAGAAGAACTTCAGTACAAAGATCTCTGTAATCCAGGCACACGTCTTTATGTTCTCCCTTTATAATAGAGCAAGGATAGAAAAAGAACTGCTGATCTGCCGGAAATCCAGGGAATGCTTTTTTGTCTGTCTGGGATGACAACTCTGCATCATCCTATCACAGCTCCCCTCTCCGGCCCTACCCCGCCTCCCTGGCCCTCCCCCTACCCCCCTCATTATATATGTGTGTGGGGGGGTATAAGAAGGGGTTCTTGGGAGATGTAGATTTTAGGGTGTGTAGGGAAGGATTTTGCAGAACAATTCATATCCAGACAGGGCAGCTGCACCACACCGTAGATGGAAGATCTAAAGTAGATTGTCCAATGTATGACCAGCCTAGAGCTGGCCACATGCCATGCAATCTCATTGTACAATCAGATTTTGATCTACCACCAACAGTTATCCAATCAGGCAGGACCTTGCACTACATACAGAATCTCACAAAAGTGAGTACACCCCTCACATTTTTGTAAATATTTTGTTCTATCTTTTCATGTGACAACACTGAAGAAATTACACTTTGTTACAATGTAAAGTAGTGAGTGTACAGCTTGTATAACAGTGTAAATTTGCTGTCCCCTCAAAATAACTCAACACACAGCCATTAATGTCTAAACTGCTGGCAACAAAAGTGAGTGCAGCCCTAATGCCGCGTACACACGGTCAGACTTTTCGGCTACAAAAGTCCGACAGCCCGTCCGACAGACTTTCGACGGACTTTTGGCGGACTTGCGGTGGACTTTCTAACGAACGGACTTGCCTACACACGATCACACAAAAGTCCGATAGATTCGTACGTGATGACGTACACCGGACTAAAATAAGGAAGTTGATAGCCAGTAGCTGCCCTAGCGTGGGTTTTTGTCCGTTGGACTAGCATACAGACGAGCGGATTTCTGGGTCCAGGGGGAGTTACGACGTAAAGATTTGAAGCATGTTCCAAATCTAAAGTCCGTCAGATTTGCGGCTGGAAAAGTCCGCGGAAGCCCATACATGATCAGATTGTCCGCCGTATTTGGTCCGTCGGACATTTGTAGACGAAAAGTCCGACCGTGTGTACGCGAGTGAAAATGTCCAAATTGGGACCAAAGTCTCAATATTTTGTGAGGCCACCATTATTTTCCAGCGCTGCCTTAACCCTCTTGGGCATGGAGTTCACCAGAGCTTCACAGGTTGTCACTGGAATCCTCTTTCACTCCTCCATGATGACATCACAGAGCTGGTGGATGTTAGAGACCTTGCGCTCCTCCACCTTCCGTTTGAGGATGTCCCACAGATGATCAATAGGGTTTAGGTCTGGAGACATGCTTGGTCAGTCCATCACCTTTACCCTCAGCTTCTTTAGCAAGGCAGTGGTCGTCTTGGAGGTGTGTTTGGGGTTGTTATCATGTTGGAATACTGCCCTGCGGTCCAGTCTCTGAAGGGAGAGGATCATGCTCTGCTTCAGTATGTCACAGTACATGTTGGCATTCATGGTTCCCTCAATGAACTGTAGCTCCCCAGTGCCGGCAGCACTTATGCAGCCCCAGACCATGACACTCCCACCACCATGCTTGACTGTAGGCAAGACACACTTGTCTTTGTACTCCTCACCTGGTTTCCGCCACACACGCTTGTCACCATCTGAACCAAATAAGTTTATCTTGGTCTCATCAGACCACAGGACACGGTTCCAGTAATCATGTCCTTCGTCTACTTGTCTTTAGCAAACTGTTTGTGGGCTTTCTTGTGCATCATCTTTAGAAGAGGCTTCCTTCTGGGATGACAGACATGCAGACCAATTTGATGCAGTGTGCGGCGTATGGTCTGAGCACTGACTGACTGACCCCCCACCCCTTCAACCTCTGCAGCAATGTTGGCAGCACTCATAAGTCTATTTCCCAAAGACAACCTCTGGATATGACGCTGAGCACGTGCACTCAACTTCTTTGGTTTCCCATGGCGAGGCCTGTTCTGAGTGGAACCTGTCCTGGTAAACCCCTGTATGGTCTTGGCCACCGTGCTGCAGCTCAGTTTCAGGGTCTTGGCAATCTTCTTATAGCCTAGGCCACCTTTATGTAGAGCAACAATTATTTTTATCAGATCTTCAGAGAGTTCTTTGCCATGAGGTGCCATGTTGAACTTCCAGTGACCAGTATGAGAGAGTGAGAGCGATAACACCAAATTTAACACACCTGCTCCCCATTCACACCTGAGACCTTGTAACACTAACGAGTCACATGACACAGGGGAGGGAAAATGGCTAATTGGGCCCAATTTGGACATTTTCACTTAGGGGTGTACTCACTTTTGTTGCCAGTGGTTTAGACATTAATGGCTGTGTGTTGAGTTATTTTGATGGGACAGCAAATTTACACTGTTATACAAGCTGTACACTCACTACTTTACATTGTAGACAAGTGTCATTTCTTCAGTGTTGTCACATGAAAAGATAGAATAAAATATTTTCAAAAAATGTGAGGGGTGTACTGACTTTTGTGAGATACTGTATATGTATAAGGAAGATCATTCATACAATCAGATTGTATCCTGTATGGTGAGCGATAATCTGATTGTATGATCTCAGGAGAGCTCACTGTACACAAAGAGATCATACAATCAGATTGTATCCTGTATGGTCAGATCTTCAGTTCTACAAACACAGCACATCCAGAGGTCAGGGGTCACTGATCTCTCTCTCTGCTCCTATGGTGCACAGTGTCCCTGAGCTCTGACACCAGCCCCGTGTGTCCCCCAGCTCACCCACCTCTCCGGGGTCACCCCCTCCACATGTCACCGATTTTCCCTCCTGTCAGGGCACCGCAGGGCTTCACATGACCTCGGTGTAAGCGGCGCCTCTTCAATACATCCCGCAGCGGCCATGTTTAAGAAGTCCACGCTTCATTGCAATTCAATGGGGCGGGCTACGACAAAATGGCCGCCATAGGAGAGACAATTGGGAATTTTAGCTCAGTTTTGAGAGTAGAGCGGAAGTGTACCGGACTGAAGCATGCTGGGAAATGTAGTTTGTTTACTATTCGCTGAGCTTTCCTTATTAGAGAGGAGATGTGACTTCTCAAATCAATATATTTGTATTTATTTCTGGTGACAGTGTCTGTGTGCTGAAATAAATCAGTCGCTGTCGCTATGGGATACTAATATAAAAGAGGCCCTGTCACCTCTGCTGACTATCCTGTACGCTATGGAGCCCCGGAGTTACCTCTGCGCACTCCCCACAGAAGGGCTCAGGTCACACCGTGACACCCCCCTTTAGGTGGGCGGCATCTCAAAGTCCCCAATATACTTAAAGCGGCCCGGTCACCTAGACAAGTCCCAAACACGAGAAAGACCTTCTAAAAGGCTGACGCGTTTCAAGTAGGGTTGCCACATCATCCCTTTAATCAAGGACATACATTAATTACACAGGTTCTGTGACTGATTAAGGTGGTAATTAAACTCACTTGGTGCCTTATCTGCATTAAATCAGCCTCAGAACCTGTGTAATTAATATGCGTCCTGGATTAAAGGGATGATGTGGCAACCCTAGTTTCGAGGAAAGATGGATGTGTCCATTTGCCTCTGAAGAAGAGGGGAATCGCCTCTTGAAATGCGTCAGCCTTTTGGAAGGTCTTCTTGTGCTTGGGACTTGTCTAAGTCAGGGTTCTCCAAACTCTTCAAGCAAAGGGCCAGTTTACTGATTCTGACCAGTGGGTGGAGAAAATGCCCCGGGGTCGGGCATCAGTGAGAATAAACACAGCCTCAGTGTTGGTGGTCAGTAGGAGGAGGAATAGTGCTCCATCACTGGTATTGGTGGAAGAAATAGTGCCCTATTGTTGAGATCATTGGGAGCAATAGTGCCCCAAGGGCCAGATGAAGGCTAGAAATAGGGCCACAATCGGCCCTCGGGCCGCAGTTTGGAGACCACTGGTCAAGGTGACCAGGCCTGCTTCAAGTATATTGTGGAGTTTAATGTGCCTTATTGCTGATGTCTTTTGTAAATATACATCTGTTATGTTAACATAAATAAAGCTATCACAAAGGTAATGTGCTAGGTTGGTGCACCCCCTGTTCCTTGTTTTTGCAGTTCTGTGAAGAACTGTGATTTTTTTTCCCCCAACTCACATCTGTGGACCTTTTTCACCCCTGTATACCCCCACCTCACATCTGTACACCTTTTTCACCCCTGTATACCCCCAACTCACATCTGTACACCTTTTTCACCCCTGTATACCCCAACTCACATCTGTACACCTTTTTCACCCCTGTATACCCCCCACCTCACATCTGTAGACTTTTTTTTTAACCCTTGCAAAACCCCCCAACTTACATCTGTACACCTTGAGGAACACAGAGTTGAGTTGGGGGCGGTAAAAAAAAAAAGTGTACAGAAGTGAGTTGGGGGAGTATACAGGGGTGGGAAAAGTGGACAGAAGTGAGTTGGGGAGTATACAGGGGTGAAAAAGGTGTACAGATGTGAGTTGGTGGGTATACAGGGGTGAAAAAGGTGTATAGAGGTAAACTGGGTGGTATACAGGGGTGAGTTTGGGGGGGTATAGAGGTGAGCTGGGGGGGTATACAGGGGTGAAAAGGTGTACAGAGGTGAGTTGGGGGAGATATACAGGGGTGAAAAAGGTGTATAGAGGTGAGCTGGGGGGTATACAGGGGTGAAAAAGGTGTATAGACGTGAGTTGGGGGGGTATGCAGGGGTGAAAAGGGTTATAGAGGTGAGTTTGGGGGGTAAATAGGGGTGAAAAAGGTGTACAGATGTGAGTTGGGGAGGTACAGGGTTTTTTTTTCGTTAAGCCCACAGGAAAATAGAACATTACATTACATGTATGCCCAACATTAGAAGTGTGAGGTGGATATGTGGAGGAAGCGTCTAATGTTTAGCATACACTTGTTCTGGCAGAGATTTCTTCATCCACATCGATTATTGTAAATCTGTTATTTTTCATTCAACCCACAGGCTGCATGAAAAAAAGAAATATTACATGTAGGCCCAACATTAGGAGTGCGGCAGAAAATCAGAATGCTGGCCATACACGTAATGTTTTTAGAGGCCCTAACATGCCAGGACAGTCACCCCCCCCCCCCCCCCCCCCCAAATTACTCTTTTTTGGAAAGTAGACACCCCCCAAAATAAATATTTTTTTAACACAAAGTTGTAACTTTATTGAGATATTTTTCACAATTACACCCCAAAACATATTCTGCTACATGTCCTGAGTATGGTGATATCACATGTGAGACTTTCTGGCAGCCTAGCCACGTACAGGGGACCTAAATCCAATGAGCACCTTCAGGCTTTCAAGGGGTGTCAATTACGCATTGGATTTCCTGACTACCTATTACATTTTCAGAGACCCAGGACAGTATAAACACCAACCAAATTACCCCTTTTTGGAAAGCAGACACTCCAAGGTATTTGCTAAGAGGCATGTTGAGTCTTTGAAAGATCTTTATATATATATATATATATATATATATATATATATATATATATATATATATATAATATTTTTTTTATTTACACAAAGTTGTCGCTTTACTGATCTACTTCTCCTGACCATGGGGATACCAGATGTGTGAGACTTTTTGTGAGCCTAGCCGTGTATGGGGGCCCAAAATCCAATGAACACCTTCAGGCTTTCAAAGGGCGTAACTTGCGCATTTTGATTTCCTGACTACCTATCACAGTTTCAAAATCCCTGCTATGCCAGGATAGTACAACCCCCCCCCCCTTAATTTTGGGATGTAGACACCCTGAGGTATTTGCTAAGAGGCATGGCAAGATTTATGCAGATCTCATTTTTTTTGCCGCAAGTATTTGGAAAATTAAGAAAGAAAATTACATATTTTTTTTTGTCGTCATTTTCCAAATACTTGTGGCAAAAAATAAAATCTTCCAAAGATTCAATTTGCCTATCAGCAAAATACCTTGGGGTGTCTACTTTCCAAAAAGTGGTAATTTGTACTATCCTGGCATTTTAGCACCTGTGATAGGCAGTCAGAAAGTTAGAGCTGCATAAATTCCAGCATACAGTATATCCCATAATTTGTAAATGCTATAACTTTTGCACAAACCAATTAATATACACTATACACACATTATTGGGATTTTTTTTCTTTTACCAAAGATATGTAGCAGAATACATTTTGGACTAAATATATGAAGAAATTTGATTTTTATTGGATATCTTTTAATAACAGAAAGTAGAAAATGTTGTTTTTCTTCAAATTTTTTATTTTCATTTATATAAAAAAAGAAAAAAGGGGCGTGGCTTCGGCATGGCGGCGTGAGGACGCTTGTACTGTGAGCTCCCGGCCGGCGGCACCCGTGCAGCATACCAACGACACGATACCACACATTACCAGCATCCACAAGCACTACAGACGGATTGGAGACCGAACCGCCGCTAACAGCACACTACCAGCGGCATGGATCGCTATTTAAAACAGCTCAAACTGTCCGCCTCTACCCCGGCGGTATCCAAGATGGCGCCGACCAGTCATGTGACGGGGGATACCCGGGGAGAGACGACCACCTGTGGAGGCTCGCAGCGGCAGGGAGAAGACTTCACGATGCCGCCATACTCCCCCATCAGTGACCTATCTCCCTGCCTGCCAAGATCGCTGGCAGTATCACCTGGGGTGGAAGAGGAGCTGCCCAGCTCCATACAGACCTCTCCATACACCTCTCCCTGCCACGCTACTTCTGGCTTCAACACAGCAAACATCTTACAGCTACAGGACACAGTGAGTACACCAGCTACATCATCCCAGCAGTTAGAGCCTGTATTCATTGCTGATCCTACCCACAAATTATGGACACTGTTACAGCAGCTCCCCACCAGAGATGATTTTGAATCACTAGCCTCTAGAATGGAGATGGCCATGAGGGGAGAGATACAGTCTGTTAAACAGGAAGTTGCAGTGCTAGATACACGCATTACAGCAGTGGAGCAGGAACAGGGAGCAATGTCCCAGAATATACAGGCTGTGCAGTCTTCACACTCTGAAATTAATGACCAATTTCTCCAGTTACAACTACTCCTAGACGATTTAGAGAATCGCAGTCGCAGACAGAATATACGCCTAAGGGGAATTCCGGAGTCCATTACACAATCTGAGCTCCGCGAGTCGGTGACCGCCATCTTTAACCGTTACTTAGATCGCCCGCAAGACACAGCTATTACCATAGACCGCGTTCACAGAACTCTCGGCCCTAATCCGAACTTACCAGACAGACCCAGGGATGTCCTCTGCTGCCTGCACTCCTTTAGCCTCAAGGAAGAAATCCTGAGACAGGCATGGCAGGTGGGTGTTCTGGAATTTGATGGCGCGGCCATCCACCTGCTCCCAGATATTTCCAGGAGAACTCTGATGATGAGGAGAGCACTCAAACCACTTCTAGACGGCATCGGTGAGAAGGGTCTCACATACAAATGGGGCCACCCGTTCCACCTTATTGTCCGTAAGGGTACGGACGCCTTTGCCCTGCGTCACCCCTCAGAGCTTCCACTCCTGTTCACTTTCGCTGGGATGAACCCAGTCACTGTCCCCAACTGGCTCCTGGTAAATGTGCAGTCGAACCCACAACGTCGGCCCACAGACGGAAGACAACAAAGGGTCCGGGCCTACCGTCGATCACAGAGAGGCCCCTTACAGGCACCCCAAGATCCAGCCTCTTGAATCCGAAGAAATAAGTAATCGGCAGTCCCCTCTTGTCAGGGGTGTGTTCACCCCTCGCTGTATCCAAGCAAAAATTTTTTTTTTCCATCCTTGGGGGTTGGAGGGGCTCCCCTACGCCCCCCCCCCCCCTTTTTTTTTTTTTTTTTTTTTTTTTTTTTTTGGTTGTTTTTGTTTTTGTTTTTTTTCCTCATTGCTTTGGGGTTTTTTCCTATTACCGAAGGAGGGCCCAACCGCCTCACAGTCGGTTTTATAGGAGCTCACCAGTCCCCCTTATTGCCTTGAACCGTTCTGAGACATACCTGACTTTCCCAAATGAACACTCCATGGGATTTCTTGCACAAACAGTGTACACTGCGTTGTCCCAGAGTCACGGAGAGGGGGTCTCCTGGGAGGGGGGTGGAGAAAAAGGAAAAGAACCCCCCCCCCCTTTTTTTTTTTTTTTTCATTCCCCAACCTGGAATACAGCAGATGGACCCATCGTACGAAGAGAGAGGAAGCTAGAGGACTTGTCCAATGCTACGGGTGATGGGGAAAGTATTGGATTCAACAGTTAGTTTACATGAGCTAATCCCCTACTGTTTTATACTGTTAGATTGCTTTTTGTCTATTTCTTCCTATGGGCGTGTGGGGGTAGGTGTCGGATCCGTGTTCCCACATCGCCTCCACGCACCCGAGCTGTTAGGTCAGAGACAGGAATAACCACAGTTTTTATGGGGTGCATTTACCATATACCTTTTTGACGCCTCACTGGTCTCCTCGGCGGCTCCAGTGCCCATTAGCATTGGACCGCTCACAAAGGGCCCTATAACGGGAGACACTGTCTGAATTGCCGTAGAGAGCGGGTCGGGCTTCTTTCCAGGCGAGCCTAGGAAGGTAGGGATGGCCCCCTGGTGAGACACAAAAGTGGTAAACCCGGTGCCAAACGCAGGGGAGACTAGGAAGTGTCTCTAGAGCTGGAGTACTGTTAATCTTCTTGCTCTTTCCGTGCGCTACATGGCACACTGGGCCTGATTTAAGGGCGTTAGATAACCTTTAATTGTTAACTTTTCAGTATTAATTTTGCTGATTGTATATGCTTATATGTTCGGTTCTTCAATGTTAGATCTACAATGATAGTTTTACCTTTCATGTTGGTAGTGTTATTTCATTAATATGTGAACATTGCTGCGGGGGTTCCAATGGCTGGGACTCCGCGCTTGACCGTGCCCTACCTCCTCCCACAGTAGGAATACTCTGCCCTGGTGGCAGTAGCTCTCCTGTACGGAGTTACACCTCTTGATAGACCCCATACCTTTTTTTTTTTTTTTTTTTTTTTTTTTTTCTTTCCGTATCTTTCCTCTTCTTCTCTATACTTTAGTTTCTCTCACTTCCCTCAACTCCCCCCCCCCCCCCTTTTTTTTTTTTTTTTTTTTTGTCAACTTCCACCTTCCCCCCTCTTCTCCTCTTTCCTTTTCTATACTCTCTCACCACCTAGGGAGCAGACACTCTATCATTATGGCTCTCAAATTCCTTTCTTGGAACGTTAACGGATTGAATGCTCCTGAGAAGCGGACCAGTTGTCTGTCTGAACTCTGGAGACATAGAGCGCACGTAGCCTTTCTCCAAGAGACTCATTTTCGGGCAGATAAGGTCCCGAGACTTACTAACAAGCACTTTCCGGTGGGCTACCATAGTACTTCTACTTCCTCTAAATCCAAGGGGACAAGTATTTTACTATCCAAATCTCTACACTGGCAGTTCCTGGATGAAATCCAGGATCAAGAGGGCAGGTTCTTGCTATTGAAGGGCAAAATCGACTCTCACACAGTTACTCTGGCAAATTTCTACTTACCTAACACAAATCAAGCCCAGGTCTTGCAAACTTTCCTGACAAAGTTGGAGTCTTTCCGTGAGGGAACGCTTGTCTTGGGGGGAGACTTTAACTTCACCTTAGATCCATCTAAGGACTCATCTGCCCAATCAACATCTCTAACTCAAGGTGCAAGACGAGCTCTGAAAGACCTGCTGCATGACCATCAATTGGTTGATATATGGAGAATTTTCCATCCTCAAGAACGAGATTTCTCCTTCTATTCTCCAACCCACAAATCCTATTCCAGGATTGATTTTTTCTTAATACAACACTCCACAATTTCCTTAGCCTCCAAAGCAGAGATAGGCCAGATAACATTATCTGACCATGCTCCGGTTTTCCTGGACCTCACTCTCCCATGCTCACACTCAAAGACACCATCTTGGCGTCTGAATGAATCACTTCTCAAAGACCCTGAAACAGTGGCGGAGATCAGCAGAGAACTTCGTTCCTATTTTGAAAACAACAATGGCTCCGTGTCTAACCCTCTCTCAGTGTGGTCAGCACATAAATGCTACATTAGGGGGATCTTCATAAAAATTGGCCATGCGGCCAAGCAACGCCACGCCAAAACTCTGACAGACCTTTTGACAAAACTTAACGTTTTGGAGAAACAACATAAAGCTCGCCCTGACCACACATCGGAAGTAGAGTTACTCCGGACTAGAGAGGCAATCAGGGAGCATTCCCTTTACAAGGCCAAACATATCCTGCTCAAAGCTCGCCGCTCCTTTTATGAGTATGGAGATAAATGTGGCCGCTTGTTGGCCAATGCATTAAGAGCTAAACGCACACAATCATACATCCCTGCTCTCTTGACCCCATCAGGGTCCAAGATTCATGATTCCACGGACCTAGCAGCCGCCTTTCGAGATTTCTATTCAAAGCTTTATAATTTAGATGCAGTACAGGCCATTGGATCTTCGGCCCCCTCCCTCTCAAACATTCGGGAATACCTTCAAGAAGCCAAACTCCCTTCTCTTACGGAAGCCGAACGGGAACTACTATCCCAACCTCTACACATAGATGAGCTTGCTAATGCCTTGAAGGATACACAGCCGGGGAAAGCCCCCTGTCCTGATGGCTTTACGCTCCTGTACTACAGAGCATTTCAGACACAGCTGGCCCCCCATTTCATCACAGCCTTCAATGCCATACTCGATGGACATACTGTTCCCCCCGACATGCTGCAAGCTTCTATTTCGGTTCTTCCTAAGTCCGGGAAGGACCCACTGCTGTGCTCCAGCTACAGGCCCATTTCCCTGCTAAACTGCGACATCAAACTCCTCACGAAAATCATAGCCTCGAGGCTCAACAGTCTAATGCAACGTTTGGTTGCGCTTGACCAGGTAGGCTTCATTCAGACGCGAGAAGCAAGGGATAACACCATCCGGACATTAAACGTCATAGAGAAGGCAAGGCGATCCAACACCCCTCTTTTACTCCTATCCACCGATGCCGAAAAGGCTTTCGATAGGGTGGACTGGATATTTCTCCGAGAAACACTTTGTTCTTTTGGAATGCCGAAGTCTATCCTAGACTGGATCTCTGCCCTCTATTCCAAACCCACAGCCACGGTAAGGGTGAACGGGGTGAACTCAGACATCTTTGCGATTTCCAATGGCACCAGGCAGGGGTGCCCCCTTTCCCCTCTACTATTTGTCCTTTCCCTAGAGCCATTTCTTCGCCATGTAAAAGACAATCCAAATATCAGTGGTGTCCATTCTGACCACTATCAACACAAAGTAGCAGCGTATGCGGACGATCTTTTATTTTACATCACCAAACCTGTGACATCCCTGCCTTCATTGTTACAAGAATTGAAACGCTATGGCAATCTCTCCAACTTCAAAGTTAACCTCCAAAAGTCAGAAGCTCTGAATATTTCGGTACCAGACCGTACGCTGGCAGGCATTCGTCCCTTCTTCCCGTTTAAATGGGCCACCCGCTCCATTCAATACTTAGGGACCAGAATGCCTGCAAATCCAAAGGACATTTTTGCCCTGAATTTTCAACCCTTCCTATCAACACTCACTACAGATCTTAGGAGATGGGATCCACTCGCTTTGTCTTGGTTCGGCCGATGCAACGTACTGAAGATGAACGCAATGCCACGGCTTCTTTATTTGTTACAAGCCTTACCTGTCAAATTACCGCAAACTTTCTTTCACGAGGTCCGTTCGAGGTTTATTAAGTTCATATGGCGAGGCGGACATCCTCGAATAGGTAGGACGGTGCTGCGAAGGCCGAAGCTGAGGGGAGGCATTGGATTCCCAGACCCTGCTCTCTATTACACAGCGACGCACATGACTCGGGTGATTGACTGGTGCCGACACGGGGAATGGAAACTATGGGTCACGCTGGAACAGGAGATGGCACAGGTTCCTTTTGCTGGCCTGCCTTGGGCGGGTGGGCGGTTGGATCTCCACCTGACCGCTCACCCGTTGATTGGCCCCTCTCTCACCGAGATGGAACGATTTTTTCGTCTTTCCTCCCTGCCTAATTTTCCCTCTCCCATGACTCCAATCTTGGGTCATCCTAGATTTCCCCCGGGCCTGTCAGACCCGGTCTTTACCAGACAAGCCCCGAAAAAACTTTTACGCGCATCTCATCTCCTAGGACCCACGGGCTGGATCCCCACAGGGGCATTAATAGCAGGACAGGCACCTATCTCATTGGATAGTTGGAGAGCAGGGCAGCTCTCCCACTTCCTCAGCTGTCTACCCAAATACACGCTTTTTTCTAGACAACTCCATTCCTTCGAAGAAATATGCCTGAGTGATGGCCCAATCCGAGGTTCCCTCTCTAGGTCTTACAGAACACTGATGGACATACAAGCTACCACAGACCCTCCCTTCTTAACCAAGTGGGAAAAAGACCTACAAATAACATTCACCACCCCACAGAAGGAACGCATACTCTTCTTCGCTCATAAATCGTCACTTTGCAGCAAATATCAGGAAATCTCCTATAAATTGATCACACGCTGGTATCGCACTCCGGCCGTTTTGGCCAAAATATTTCCCAATCAATCTGACCGTTGCTGGCGTTGCGAACAACAAGCTGGTACTATTCTCCACATTTTTTGGGATTGCCCAAAACTACAAACTTTCTGGCAACCTGTCCTCCGACTCATCCACAAACTCACAGACATTTCCTTAACCAATGACCCCGCTGCTGTGCTCCTCAACCTCACCCCCATGTCAAGTAAGCAATACCACAAATCTCTCCTTAAACACCTACTCAACGCTGCTAGAGCTTGCATCCCAAGTCTCTGGAAGCAACAATCTGCCCCCACGGTGGCCCATTGGCTCGCGAGGGTTAATGACATTGAGCGAATGGAAAACCTGACTGCAACGGTCCGGGATAAATCCGAGGAACATAAGACCAGGTGGTTTTATTGGACCCAGTTCCGCTTCTCGGAGGAATACCTCCGCACGACATAGTTGGGCCAAGGCGTATGCCAGAGGCTCTTGTTCCAAACCATGGCCCTCAGATGGCCTGGAGAGCTTGGGGCGGTCCTTGCTCTCTAGGTGGACTTCTACCTCTACCCTCTTCACTTTACCATCACATCACCTCCTTCCCCCCCTCTTTTCCTTTACTCAGTTTCTTTCCCCCAGTCTCTTTTCTCTTTTCTCCTTTATTAATTTTTTTTCTCCTTTAAATCAAAAATTGGTATGTTTCGACCCCAGCTGGTCACACCACAGTACCCTTCCCCTAGGTGAGGATGCCCAAATCCTCCATGGATCTAGGGCTAATCCCCAGAGGGTTATTAGTGATTAACTGCCCTATCGAAGAGAAGCCCTAGTCTTATACTTCCTGGGTATCTAGGTATCTTTTTATGTATAGAGCTATCCTTGTTATAATATATGGAGTTTACTTATATTTTGTTCAGATACCACTATCTTGTGCTCATATGTAAGCTATTTTGTTTGAACAACATTTTCTGTGAAGTTATCATTTCATTGTATGTCGCATACCACTAAATAAAAAATTAAAAAAAAAAAAAAAAAAAAAGAAAAAAAAAACAGTGGCGATCAAATACCACCAAAAAGAAAGCACAATTTGTGTGAAAAAGTGATAATAATTTAATTTGCCTACCGTGTTGCATGACCGGCAATTGCCAGATAAAGTAGCGCAGTGCTAAATAGCAAAAAATGGCCTGGTCATGAAGGGGTAAAACCTTCTGGTGGTGAAGTGGTTAAATGAATTGTACTTTTGTAGCTAAACAAATCCATAAGTGATTTCACTGAATGAACAATGCCTCCTTTGCTGCGTTTCTTCCTTTATTATGATAAATCTTGTATATACAATATTTTATAAATAAATTCTTACAGTATGCAAAGCACTGTGAAAATTGTAGGCGCTATATAATATACAGTATTCCTGTAACAAATAAATGAATAGCTTAACGATATACTTCATGTAAAATCACACCTAATTTTAATAAATGCCCCACCACCACCTACAATGGCTTGCTGGGCAAACAGCAAAAAAGTGTCCTTGGAAATTGTTTGAAATGTTGGCAGTTATGGAATGCGCCCGCAAAATAGAACCCAAGCAGATTCGAAAATCACTACTGCCATTCTTATGTCAGTAAAATTGCAAGTCTCCGGTGCCTTTAGATTTAGCCATATAAAAAGATTAGCATGCCCTACTACCATCTCTGGTACCTTTCCTTCCAGTACAACTATAAGTCCCAGCATGCCCCATTACCATCTCTGGTACCTTTCCTTCCAGTACAACTATAATGCCGCGTACACACGAGCGGACTTTACGGCATACTTGGTCCGGCGTACTGGAGTCCGTTGGACAATTCGATCGTGTGTGGGCTCCAGCGGACTTTTTTTTCTCAAAAGTTTGACGGACCTAGAAATGAAACATGTTTCAAATCTGTCCGACGGACTCGAGTCCGGGCGAAAAATCCGCTCGTCTCTATGCTAGTCCGACGGACAAAAACCGCCGCTAGGGCAGCTATTGGCTACTGGCTATGAACTTCCTTGTTTTAGTCCGGTCGTACGTCATCACGTACGAATCCGGACTTTGGTTGATTGTGTGTAGGCAAGTCCGTTTATTCGGAAAGTCTGTCGTAAAGTCCGTTGAAAAGTCTGCGGGACAAAGTCTGCCGCAAAGTTTGCTCGTGTGTCTACGCGGCATAAGTCCCAGCATGACCCATTACCATCTCTGGTACCTTTCCTTCCAGTACAGCTATAAGTCCCAGCATGTCCCATTACCATCTCTGGTACCTTTCCTTCCAGTACAACTACAAGTCCCAGCATGTCCCATTACCATCTCTGGTACCTTTCCTTCCAGTAAAGCATTATGTCCCAGCATGCCCCATTACCATCTCTGGTACCTTTCCATCCAGTACAGCTATAATTTCCAGCATGCCCCATTGCCATCTCTGGTACCTTTCCTTCCAGTACAACTATAAGTCCCAGCATGCCCCATTACCATCTCTGGTACCTTTCCTTCCAGTACAGCTATAATTTCCAGCATGCCCCATTGCCATCTCTGGTACCTTTCCTTCCAGTACAACTATAAGTCCCAGCATGCCCCATTACCATCTCTGGTACCTTTCCTTCCAGTGCAGCTATAAGTCCCAGCATGCCCCATTACCACCATTGGTTGCTTTCCTTCCAGAACAGCTATAATTTCCAGCATGCCCCATTACCCTCTCTGGTACCTTTCCTTCCAGTACATAGCATGCCTCAAGCCGATTTATCTCTATCTATTGGCCATACTGCAGTATTTTTACTGATTGTAGTATTTCAGGAAAAGTCTGAATTATGGCCAGTAGATGGAGCTGACCACCATAGGAAAGAAATGTATTACACACATTACAGTGATTTGTGACAATTGTGGAAATGCTTGAGGCATTCACACAATTAACCTTTTACATTATTTAATATTTTTATTGTTTCTCACAAGATTCACACCAAGGATTTACACATTCCCAACTGTACCCATCTAGAAAAATGCACAAATCTTTGCTAAAAGCAGTGCAAACTTTGTGTGAAAACAATTCTAACTAGATCCCCTTTTTTGTCACAACTATACACAGTCTTTTTTTTTTTTTTTTTAACACGGTTTTAATTACGGTACTTGGGTTCTATGATGGGTATACAGAATGTAGAAAAAACAAGATTGTATAATAATTAAGGCTTAATTGTTTCCATGTTTATGTATTAAATATTTACATCTGCTTAAGAGAATTTGTCTCTGTATACATTTTCCTTATTTAATTAGCATAATACAGTTGTTTGTAACCATGTAAATATGTAATTTTGCAGATTAAAGCTCAGAATGCATTTTAAAATACGTGCCTAAGATGCAGCCTGATTTTTTTTTGTAAAGGTAAATATTGTACAAATATTATTCGCTTATACATTTGTAAAAAAAAATGTAAAAAAAAATTGTCCAATAAAACAGAGTTTTTTTTTTTTATAAAACATTAGTTGGAGGAATGTCACAAACATTCGTTCAAACTGTACACATTTTTCCACTATTTTCTCTAATACTATGACTTCCTTTGATCATCAGCTCCATCTAGTGGCTAAAATGGGGTATATATTTTCTGATCGTGACGTTTTAGAAAAATATATTGCATCCATATAAAATATATAGCAAGTTTTAGTATTAGAGAGAGAAAAAAAATTAGAAACTTCCTGCAGCCCAGACAAATGCTTATTATATAAATAGACCTTTTAGTATTTCTTAACATCCTCAATACCAAAATATTACACTCCCTTCTTTTCCAGGCCCAGCTGAGGACTCACACTTTTTTTTTTTTTTTTTTTTAGACATGTGCAATTAGCTTAGTTTCCATTTTTACAGAAATTTCGACAAATTCGTTAATTCGGAAATATCCAAATTGACGAAAACCCGTTTAACTAATTTTTCTGAATATTTGGAAATTCGAAAATTCGGAAATTGGAAAGTTCGAAATTCGCAAATTCAAAAATAAGAATGAAAATCCAACAATTCAAAAGAACGAACATCCGAAAATCTGTAATAACTTAACTATTAAATTATAGGTATTGGAATTTCCTTTCAAATTTGGCTGTTTGGCTGAAGTTACGAATTATGTGAAATAACGAATTCTGTATCTAAACGAATGGAACGTAACTAATTACTTTTTAATATTATTATTTTTTTATAATAATAATTATTTATTCGTTCCCTTCCATTTGTTTAGATGCGGCATTCGTTATTTCAGATAATGTGTAACTTCAGATAAATTCGTATTCTTTATGTTCACCAACAGCCAAATTTGAAAGGAAATTCCAATATCTATCATTTAATAGTTAGTTATTAATTAGTTATTTCAAATTTTCAGATTTTCTTTCTTATTTTCGGATTTTCTAATTTCCAGATTTCCGAATTTTCGAATTTTATCATTTCCGAAAAAAACAAATGAAATGAAAACAAACAAATTTTTTGGCCGTGCACGTCTACTTTTTTAATCTCTTTATAATTTTATACCCATCTTGTTATGATTTTTGCATGAAAATGTCGCAAGATACCATTTTCCCCTCTGTGAATTTGGTTCTTCCTGTACTTCCACTCCAGTGCTTTGTATTGCAGGGAAAGAAAGGGAGAATGTCTGACCAGCTCTTTTACCAAGTGCACCAGGCCCCTATTGGACTGCTCAGTCATATTCAGACACCCTGCACAACTGCTGTAATGGGAAAGTGGCCATAAGACAGACAAAAAAATACAATTAAAATAGAATGAAAATTAAAATTAAATATTTTATTATTAATATAATAAAATAAAAAATGTTATTTGCATAGAAACTTTAGTGTTAACACATTATATAAAAATAAAAATGCAATTAAATTTAAAACGAAAATCGGAAAGTGGTGATAAGAGTACAAAGGAGCAAAAAATCCATTTGGGGTGGATTACAGTTGCCCTTTACGTCTGCAGCATATCATAATTTATGTATCATCTGATAACCTGTATGGCTGTTATGTTCAAGCCTAATTGAAATTTCTGATGAATACATTCCACGTGCCTCAAAACAAAAGAAAAAAAAAAAAAAGGTATGCAAAGCCTTATAATTTTCTATAGAGAGTAGTCACAGCCTGAGTAGAAAAGCCTGTCCCCTACCAGCATGCCACAGGTAAGGACTCTTGTGCTCAGTGATGAAGCAGTTGTCTCTCTGCAAAATCCTGACAAGTAGACATGTGCGGTTTGTTTCATCCTGTATTGAAATTCAGACAAATTTTTGTTTTTCGGAAATTCAAATGTATCTGAATGTATTTATCGGTGTATAACACACAGGCGTATAACACGCACCTTCACTTTAAGAGGGACGTTTCAGGAAAAAACAACAATTTTAAATAAAGAACTGTGAAGAAAAATAAGGGTCAGTGCCCATCAGTGCAGCCTCACCATTGCCATGAATGCAGCCTCACAATTGCAATCAATGCAACCTCACCATAGCCATAAATGCAGCCTCACCATTGCCATGAATGCATCCTTACCATTGCCATGAATGCAACCTTACCATTGCCATGAATGCAACCTCACCATAGCCATGAATGCAGCCTCACCATTGCCATGAATGCATCCTCACCATTGCCATGAATGCAGCCTCACCATTGCCATGAATGCATCCTTACCATTGCCATGAATGCAGCCTCACCATTGCCATGAATGCAACCTTACCATTGCCATGAATGCAACCTCACCATTGCCATGAATGCAACCTTACCATTGCCCTGAATGCATCCTCACCATTGCCATGAATGCAACCTTACCATTGCCATGAATGCAACCTCACCATTGCCATCAGTGCAGCCTGATCGATGCCCATCTGCAGCCTCCAAGGGGACAGGGGCGGGACGAGCGCCAACAGATTACATACAGGAGAATCTCCTGTTTACTCGGCGGCCTCTTTAATACAAAGTCCCGCCTCCTATGATAGACAGAACAGTCGCCCAATGGCAGCTGAGGAGACGGGACTTCCCATTACAGTGACACCTGATGTACGGAGGGACTCCGCTGGGAATGCCTGATTTAAGGAGGGACTACACTGAGGACACCTGATTTAAGGAGGGACTCCACTGGGGACACCTGATGTAAGGAGGGACTCCGCTGGGGATACCTGATGTAAGGAGGGACTCCGCTGGGGACACCTGATGTAAGGAGGGACTCCGCTGGGGACATCTGATGTAAGGAGGGACTCTGCTGGGGACACCTGATGTAAGGAAGGACTCTGCTGGGGACACCTGATGTAAGGAGGGACACCATACCAACCATGGTGCCAGAATGACTGAAGCGCTAACACCAAGTGTTTGGAGTATCTTTATCTGCTGATTGTTAAACGTTCTGGAATACACATGTTTTTATTGTGGTGTAGGATCTGGGCCTGCTGTCCCTCCATACCTCTTTCTTTCCTTCCTTCTCTCTCCTTCCCTCCCTATTTCTCTCTTTATTTCTCTCTCTCCCTCTCTTTCTTTCTCTCTTTCTTTCTCCCTCCACCCCTTTGAGTCACTCCCCCTTTTAAGCCACGCCCAATATTCTGTTTAAACCACACTCATTCCCTCGGCTATGCCACGCCTACAAATGAATGCCCCACCCCCTAATTATAAGGCTCAAGTGTCTCAAAAAACTTCCCTATAATTTTTTTTACAATGTTAGCAATTATGGATTAATATTACATCTTTCCATCCACTCCAGAAGGGAAGCTTTATGGTTCTTATTCAGAGAACTAATCCAAGCCTCGCTCTCAGCATTTATATTGTTCTCCATCATTAGAGAATGATCTGCTCTCTCCATGGGATCAGAGGCTGACCTGAACTCTTTTCCATGCTCTGCCCGGGAGAAGCAGACAAAATCGACGGTCTCCTCCATGGGACATAATCAGTGGGTAGAAGGCTTGCCCCTAGTCCCCTCCAAATGCCCCTGTCCTGGTTGGGTCTGTCACCATTTATATCAGATTTAGTCTCTAACAATTGCAACTTTATTCTGTTCAGGAATCTGCAGGTGGTCAGATTGTGAAACCCTGTGACCTGGAAATATGGATATAGTTAGAATAATTGACATTAAAGTGGATGTAAAGCTAAAAGGAGTCGCACTTTGAGTTTTGGAGCACGATCGTACTTTATGAATTGGAGCACATCAGTCACCAATATATGGACATTCACTTACTTATGAATTGGTTTCACTGTATTCATTGATGCATTTGTACTACTGCGAGCGCTGTAATTTTATAATTTCATTTTGTCGAGTGTATAGCACTTTGTTACAGCAGCTGCAATTTTACTCATTTTTTATTATTGGGTTTAATAATTCACTTCCAGCACAAGTATATATATTTAGAATATATTACATAGTTACATAGTAGGTGAGGTTGAAAAAAGGCACAAGTCCATCAAGTCCAACCTATGTGTGTGTATATCCCTGTATGTTGCGGTCGTTCAGGTACTTATCTAATAGTTTCTTGAAACTATCGATGCCCCCCGCTGAGACCACCGCCTGTGGAAGGGAATTCCACATCCTTGCCGCTCCTACAGTAAAGTACTCTCTATGTAGTTTAAGGTTAAGCCTCTTTTCTTCTCATTTTAATGAGTGGCCACGAGTCTTGTTAAACTCCCTTCTGCGAAAAAGTTTTATCCCTATTGTGGGGTCACCAGTATGGTATTTGTATATTGAAATCATATCCCCTCTCAATCTCAACTAATATCCTCCAGACCCTTTATTAGCTTTGTTGCCCTTCTTTGTACTCGCTCCATTTCCAGTACATCCTTCCAGAGGACTGGTGCCCAGAACTGGACAGCATAATCTAGGTGCGGCCGGACCAGAGTCTTGTAGAGCGGGAGAATTATCATTTTATCTCTGGAGTTGATCCCCTTTTTAATGCCAATATTCTGTTTGCTTGGCATTGCATACCATTGCTGAGCCTATCATCTACTAGGACCCCCAGGTCCTTTTCCATCCTAGATTCCCCCAGGAGGTTCTCCCCCCAGTGTATAGATTGCATTCATATTTTTGCCACTCAAATGCATTATTTTACATTTTTCTACATTGAACCTCATTTGCCATGTAGTTGCCCACCCCATTAATTTGTTCAGATCTTTTTGCAAGATTTTCACATCCTGCGGAGAAGTTATTGCCCTGCTTAGCTTAGTATCGTCTGAAAATACAGAGATTGAACTGTTTACCCCATCCTCCAGATATTCCTTTCACTGTATATAGTTGTATATAAAATGCACAAACGTATCTTTCATAAGTTTTTCCCAGTGCTAAACCTTTCTAAATTACTGCATTTGTAAGTGTCAAAAGCCAGTATATACGAATCATAGGGGTAAAAAAAAAAAAAAAAACCCCACACTTCTGGGTATTAACAATTTTTTTGTATAATTCTCCTTTAAGGGAGCGTGGTAAGGGGGTGTCCTATGTCTACATACTTTTGCTAATAGGTGTCCGTTTCTATCTCAAAGAGTTGGGGGGAGGGTATGCCAAAAATGTTATCAGTAAGTGTGTATTAAAAACGTACATAACAAAGCTATAATTGATAAATTTGGGTCTGGTGACAGGTTCTCTTTAAAGAGATATCACTCAAGATGTACCCCTCAAATTTTAACATGTAATTTAGACTCCTTTCAAAGAACCAGCTGAGCAGATTTTCTTGCAAAACCTCTCCTATTAAAATACAATTGCCAAGTTACACGTTACTTACACTTCTTTTGTAACTAGAAGCTAATATGTGCTTTTGCTAGTTTGTCTTCAATTTTATTAACAGCATGCTACGGCCCGAGTGCTGCGGTTATTAAGCCATCTATTATCTGTACAGGAATATGCTTTTTTTTTAGCTGCCGGGCTACAATGGAGACATCTCTGCATTTTCACAATATTCATGTGTCCCACGATGGAGCAAGTTCCTCCACCTCAAACTCGCTCATCCATGTCTTTATGGACCTTGCTTTGTGCACTGGTGTGCAGTCATGTTGGAACAGGAAGGGGCCATCCCCAAATTGTTCCCACAAAGTTGGGAGCATGAAATTGTCCAAAATGTCTTGGTATGCTGAAGCCTTTAGAGTTCCCTTCACTAGAACTGAGGGGCCAAGCCCAACCCCTGAAAAACAACCCCACACCATAATCCCCCTTCCACCAAATGATTTGGACCAGTGTACAAAGAAAAGTCCATAAAGACATGGATAAACGAGTCTGGTGTGGAGGAACTTGACTGGCCTGCACAGAGTCCTGACCTCAACCCGATAGAACACCTTTGGGATGAATTAGAGCGGAGAAGCTAGGCCTTCTCGTCCAACATCAGTGCCTGACCTCACAAATGCACTTCTTGAAAAATGGTAAAACATTCCCATAGACACACTCCTAAACCTTGTGGACAGCCTTCCCAGAAGAGTTGAAGCTGTTATAGCTGCAAAGGGTGGGCCAACTCAATACTGAACCCTATGGACTAAGCCTGGGATGCCATTAAAGTTCATGTGCGTGTAAAGGCAGGCGTCCCAATACTTTTGGTAATATAGTGTGAGTCAATAAGGGAAGCGGAATTAAGACTCTTAAAGGAAAAATACTGAAAACTTGGACACCTTTTTCTGACTAGCTATGATTAGTAGCACAAGGAACAGAGAAAAGAAAGAAAAAAAAAATACCCAGGCAGCCATGGCCATTATATCTGTTTGAAAACAGCCGTTCTTGTTTTGACCAGGTCATCCCTTTAAATCATCTTCTTGACGCTTACAGCTTGTTCCCGGCTTTCATCATACCTCCAGTATGAAGTTTGCTCTAGAAAACTTTGTGCGCGTTATTGCCGAATGAAAATAGGACAGTTCAGTCTTAATTAAAAAAAAGGCCGCAACAGTGTGGAATGTTCTCTTTTATTATCTGTAGCCAAGTCCCGGGTCCCCTTTGGTCTAATGAGAACCTCCAGAGTTAGGGATAGCTGACATACTTCTGTGTATATAGTGGGTTACGAGGCATGGTGGCAGTAATGCAAGGTAGATTCATGGGCGACAGATACTTCATGAATGCAAAGAGATTTATTGTCTCTTAAACAGAACTGTAGGAGAGAGGGTTAGGGCCAGGACACCCATGTAGACATCCAGGCAGGGAAAGGCACCCAGCCAGACACCACATCTGCAGGAGTAGACACGCTGTCTCCTATGGCAACAATCTTGAACAGTTTCTAACAAAGGTTACAATGAACTCTTTCACTTCCTCTACAATCTCCTCTTGTAGATCTTCACTCAACTGAGCTCCCAGTCTATCACCTAAACCTGCTGATCCACAGCCACTGGATCTCCTGAGCTCTTCCAATCTTCTCACTGAGAATCTTCAAGCGTCTCCCCTGCTGGGTCCCTAGCTTGGCATTCAGGATACTCCTCAGGTTTCACCCCACTGGCCTGTTCGGTCCATGGCTTGACACACAAGGCTGCTCTGCAAGCGTCACCTCCGCTGGCTGGGTCCCTGGCTTGACACCCCATTTCCCAATTCTTCAGCGTCCCCGGTTGGTGAGAATACTACTCTGGTACTTGCTTCAGCTACTCACAGTGGTCCCTGGTAACAAGATGGATGGTCCCTTAGTGGTAACAGCTTCCTCTCTACTTCCGACCATGACAGGTTCTCCGGCCGGCAGAACCATCACTTCTGGTTGGACTGCAAGCCGCAGTCCCAGCCCTACACTGCTCTCTTGCTTCTGGATAGGCCCTCAGCCAGCCTAGCAACCAGATGTCCCCGGGGTAGGCCTCAGGCTCCGGCCTGGCAGCTCTGGGCAGCACAACACATGTCCACCCAGACAGCCGTCGAGGTGGCACAGAACCCCGATCACCTGACCTCACCCAAATAAATAGGCTCTCCCAGCAGGCCAAGGGACACAAGAAGATCCCTGCCCATTGGCTGAGGTACCCCATCTATTCCTAATGTGTCCTTGCAATGCCCTTGTCTTATCTAATGCCACCAGATACCCGACCATCTAGGGGCAGAAGAGAGAAGTGCAGTAATTCCAGAATTAGGGTGGAATCAATTGATCTCTTATCAATTGACAAAGCAACTATACTTGGCAGGTAAATTTACTAGCAACCCTGCCTAAACATCAGGGTGCTATATATCATTATAGCATTCTTATCATTAGCATTGTCCCTCACAAAATACCCAAACAAATTTTTTATCATTTTTTTCACACAAATAGAGCTTTCTTTAGGTGGCATTTAATCACCACTGGGTTTTTTATTTTTTGCGACATAAGTGAAAAAGCAAAAATTTTGAAGAAAAAAAACTTTTTTTTGTAGTTACTATGATAACATTTTGCAAATAAGTCCTTTTTGTTCATAAATTTGGGCCAAAATTTATACTGCTACATATTTTTGGTAAAAATAAGCCAAATAAGTATATATTATTTGGCCTGTTTGAAAGTGCCAATCACTGAAAATTGATCACACCTGATGTACTGACGCCCTATTTCATTTTTTGAAGCCCTAAAGTATCAGGAAAGTACAAATACCCCCCAAAATGACCCCTTTTTGAAAATTAGACAGTCCAAGGTATTTAGTAAGAGTCATGGAGAGTTTTTTGAAGTTGTAATTTTTTGCCACAATTCTTGGGAAAATTAAGACTTTTTTTTTTTTTATTTTTTTTTTTTACACACAATTGTCATAACAAGTTATTTCTCTCACACAGCATATGCATACTTTCAATTACACCCCAAAATACATTCTGCTACTCCTCCCTAGTATGGCGATACTACATGTGTGAGACTTTTTCACAGCCTGGCCAGGACAATGAAATTACCCAGAAAATGACCCCATTCTGGAAAGCAAACAACCCAATGTATAATCTATGAGGCATTATGAGTCTTTTGAATGGTTAATTTTTCCTACAAGTCTTCGGAACGTGGAAAGAAAATGAAAACGTATTTTTTTTTTTTTTTACACAAAGTTGTCAATTTATAAGATATTTCTAACACATGGCATGTATATAGCACAAATTAAATCCCAAAATACATTCTGCTACTCGTCCCACGTATGGCGATACCACATGTGTGAGATTTTTACACAGCCTGGCCACATAGAGAGGTCCAACATGCAGGGAGCACCGTCAGGTGTTCTAGGAGCATAAATTACACTTTTGAAGGCCCTGGAGCACCAGGACAATTGAATTACTCACAAAATTACCCCGTTTTGGAAAGCAAACACCCTAAGGTACATTCTATGAGGCATAATGGGTCTTTTGAACGGTTCATTTTTTCGCACAAGTCTTCGAAAAACGTGGAAAGAAAATGAAAACGTTTTTTTTTTTTCTTACACAAAGTTGTCAATTTATAAGATATTTCTAACACACAGCATGTACATAGCAAAAATTACACCCCAAAATACATTCTGCTACTCCTCCTGAGTATGGCGATACCATATGTTTGAGACTTTTACACAGCCTGGTCACATAGAGAGGTCCAACATTGAAGTAGTACCTTCAGGCGTTCTAGGAGCATAAATTACACATCTCATTTCATTCCTTCCTATCACACTTTTGAAGGTCCTGGAGCACCAGGACAGTGGATTAACCCACAAAATTACCCCAGTTTGGAAAGAAAACACCCAAAGGTATATTCTATGAGGCATGGGCTGCAGATAGGTACTCGGGTACTTTGATGGGCTGGTGAAAGGTACTCGGATACTCTGATGGGCTGGTGACAGGTACTCGGGTAATCTGATGGGCTGGTGACAGGTACTCGGGTAATCTGATGGGCTGATGACAGGTACTCGGGTACTCTGAGGGGCTGGTGACAGGTACTCGGGTACTCTGAGGGGCTGGTGACAGGTACCTGGGTAATCTGAGGGGTTGTGACAGGTACTCGGGTACTCAGATGGGCTGGTGACAGGTCCTCTTAATTACTGGGGGGGCAATCAGTGTGATTAGTGTGCACTGTAAGCGGTAACGAGCTGTTACCGTAATCTCCTCCTCACACACGATTGGTGTGTGAGGAGGAGAACCCAGTAACAGCTCATTACCGTGGTTTATTTACATTCTGTGACTGGCTGTGATTGGACCCAGCCAGTCACGTGGTAAAGAGCCAGTTTCATTGGCTCTTTATTGGGATGGGCTGTGTCAGGGTGACAAGCCTCGTCCCCGATTGCCACTCTGCGCGCCCCTAGGGCGCCATGCACGAGGACAGTGCATGTGACTGGCTGTAATTGGACACAGCCGTTCACATGGCAAAGAACTATTTTTTTGGCTCTTTACACTGATCTGGGATGGGCTGTGTCCGAAGGGACACAACTCATCCCAGATCGTCACGCTGCGGCCCTGGGGGCCCGCAGGAGCGGTGAGAACGGAAGGACGTCATATGAAGCCCGCCCAGGATGGGAGTGTTCCTGCCGGCATCATTTTACTAAGGCCCTGTATGGAACTGGTTAAGGGATTTTTGCATCTTTTCTATCAGAGGCTGTCAGCGGTCTGGAAGGAGACAAATTTGGAGTTGAGCACAGGGAGGACGTTGTCCCTGGTTTTGTGGATATCAAGTTGGGCATCCCATAAATTCCTATTCCCAATCCAACTTATTACCCTAATAAAACATATAAGCCAAGCTCAAAGACTGTTCCTTGTGTCTGGATGAAGGGGGAATATGCTTATTGCCTGGCTGTGCAGGAGTGAGGAATCCACCCTTTGCGGGGGTAGTGCTACACATATTTTTTTCTTACATTGGTCCAAGCTGAACTAATGTAACAATGAAAAAACATGTGTACCTAAACTTCAGCTTCAACCAATCAGAGCTCATGCTGGTTACAGCCTAGCTGCCAACTAAATCTGGAATTAAGGACATTTATGGCAGTTTATGGCAGGTCACTGTTCTGACTCAACTACAAGGCCATAAGCTTATCTCCAGATTCATATAGGGCTTATACAGCCTGGTGATCTATTTATCCCTTGCATCAATTCAGAGCGTTTACCTCGATGAATAAACTCATTGTTGAGGAGACAGATGATGAAGCCTTTCGAATGTTCCGTTTAATGAAGGTAGAAAAACGTTGATGTTGTAAGCCACATGAAAAGATGTGTACAGCATGGCAGAATACTGAGGAATGATACCAGAGAGAAGGAAGGGAAGGGGGATATACAAAGTACGGTGGGAGAAAGTTCAGCTTAGACAGAAGAACACAGCTTAAAGACAAAGAGCAATGATAAACCAAGTTCTACACTCAGAGAAATTATAATAAATCACAGTGTGATGCCGCGTACACACGGGCGGACTTTTCGACCGGACTGGTCCGACGGACTTTTGATGGACTTCCGCGGACTTTTGAACGAACGGACTTGCCTACACACGATCCCACCAAAGTCCGACGGATTCGTGCGTGATGACGTACGACCAGACTATAATATGGAAGTTGATAGCCGGTAGCCAATAGCTGCCCTAGCGTGGGTTTTCGCCCGTCGGACTAGCATACAGGCGAGCGGATTTTTCGATCGGACTCGAGTCCGTCAGACAAATTTGAAACATGTTCCAAATCTAAAGTCCGTCAGATTTTTGACCGAAAAAGTCCGCTGCAGGTCCGATGGAGCCCACACATGGTCGGATTGTCCGCCGGATTCGGTCCGTCGGACCAGTCCGGTCGAAAAGTCCGCCCGTGCGTACACGGCATAACACAACAGTCATGTTACTTTTTTTTGAGATTCAAGCTATTTGGGTGTACATGTACTTTGGGAGGAAAAAGGTCAATTTTTTATAAAGAATTCTACTGTTGCTGTATATGATGACATATGTGGAATAATTATTCTTGCAGATCTGTAGATAGGTTTGCTTTAAAGGCAGACTGGTTCTTTTTGAAAAAATGCTAAAATTGCCAGATTGTCGGTCTGGGTCTTGTTGGAAAGTACAGTATATCCTGCCATGGTTGGATGCGGCCCTGTGTTTTCATGCTGTCTGTGGACATAAAAGGGTAAAGCATGCTGTATGGTATAAATTATGCAGAGTGTAATAAACATCCGCAGAGTACATTACTGCAGAGATAATGCTAATGAGCAGTCTGTGGTTTTGTCGTTTCTTCCAGATAACCCAACCAAAGGCCAATTCTCTTATTTATTCCTCCTCTTATCTCTGCCTCTTCATTTTTATAAGCTTGAGATGCAATAAATTAAAGGCCCTTAACTAGAAACATAGGGGCAAGGAAGTGAGATTATCACTTGCATTACTGGTAAAGCATGAAATAGACCCTTAAAGGATAACGGTGCTTCTAAAATGCATTCTCTCTTTTAATACGTCCAGAGCAACCTTGCACATATAACCCTTCTGTTCTGCTTTCTCTCCTTGTGCATCCCACACCGGCCCATGTCTATGTAAGTACCGCATTGTTTACATTTAACATGTCTGACGCTACCATGTACCTGCAGACAAGGACAAGGAAGGCATCTACTCCATATACTTGTTAGATTCTGTCTTCAATGCCCAAGCCATAATTTATTCATTTATTTATTTATTATACTACGCTGTACTCATGTAGTTCACAGATTGCTAAGAGACAGCTAGGGTTGCCACCTGTCCGGGATTCACCCGGACAGTCCGGGCTTTGAATCATGTGTCTGTCGGGGCTGGGCTCAGCCCTTCCTTCTCTGAGCTGGCTGCTCAGCTGTCGGCTAATTGCCAGCTCCTATCTCTCCACAGTTACTCAGCTGTTGATGATATCCTGCTCGTCAGTCCTGCCTACTTAAGCCGTCCAGTCCAGAGGATCTCTGCCTTCACCTTGGTCAACATCACAGAAACTATCTCCTGCGATCCTGATCAAGACTTGCTTTGCTGACATCCCTTCTGGCTCCAGATCCTGCTTGCTGTTACACTACATTGATCCCTAACTTCTGGCTTGGCTGACTATTCATTCCACTTTACTGAACTTTGGCTATGTTTTGACTACGTTTGTTCTTTTGACTTTTATTATTAAACAAGTGTGATTCAACTGTACTTCTGTCTCGGCCTGATTGCATGGTCTTTGACAGTGTCCGGGTTTCATTCAGCCTGAAACCCAGACACAGTATTCAGACAGGAATGTGGCTCAGAAATAGGGCCTGACAGGAGGGCGAGGGGGGCACTTTGTATGCCACATTACTATTCTCTTTGGAGCACCCAAAGGTGTCCCAGGTCTGTTATAATCCTATAGTGTATGCCAAAACATTTTTTCTTTGCTGTGCTCCACTAAAATGTTCGGGTTTGGCTTGAAGAAAAAGTGGCAATCCTAGAGACGGCACAGATCTGCAGACCAAGGCTGAGAGGAAGGAAAGCATTGGGATTCCCTCTAGATGTGCAATCTGCTTTCCTCAGTTGTATATCTGGAAATATGTGCAATAGGGACATGGTCAGGGACTACGCTTAAGCAGCATTTTTCTTCCTGCAGTTTGTGGTCTCCAGTGTTTATATGAGTGCAGTGCAAAGGGATTTATGCTAATGGGAGGGAAGTACTATAGGCCAGTCAAGCTCTGCTACATTGTACCATGTTTGTAGTGGGACAGTTATCGATAAGAGAAGATAGTGGAGTGATGGCCTCATCAGTTCAGTGATGTTCCTTCATTGTCCAGTCAGCAGGCTGGGGGCAGGTCAGTGACCAAAGTGTGTTGCTTAGCTGCAATGGTCACTGGTCTGTCAATGGCAGTTGACATATACTTTATGAAGTTCAACTATACATTTAGCTATATTGCTTCAGTTCAGCTACACATCACATAGGACAATATTTCCCCAATCAGGATTCTGTGGAACCCTAGGTTCTCTTTACAGAGTCTATGTTAGGCTATAAAGTTATATTGTAGAAGGGTTCAACACAACCCATTCCAGCAGGTAGGCACACCCATCCGGGAGCCACTTACAAAATGTGACAGCAGTCTGAAGACTTGAAGATGCCGTCAGTGTCTGCAACAAGGAGCAGAATGCAACCTGGCCATTCCACACCCAAAGGGGAGGCTTCCTGAAGAGAGGTTGACGTAGTCCCTGCATTTCCCCTACTCCTCCAGAACCTTTCGCTACCTCCAAGCACTGTCCTTGCCAGACGGGGATCCTGTCCCTACACTAGCCACTCGCATAAAGTTAGAGTCTTAAAGCAGTAGTAAAGCCCACTTTGTGATTTTCACCTACAGGTAAGCCAGAAATAGGGCCTGACAGGAGGGTGAGGGGGGCACTTTGTATGCCACATTACTATTCTCTTTGGAGCACCCAAAGGTGTCCCAGGTCTGTTATAATCCTATAGTGTATGCCAAAACATTTTTTCTTTGCTGTGCTCCACTAAAATGTTCAGGTTTGGCTTGAAGAAAAAGTGGCAACCCTAGAGACAGCACAGATCTGCAGACCAAGGCTGAGAGGAAGGAAAGCATTGGGATTCCCTCTAGATGTGCAATCTGCTTTCCTCAGTTGTATATCTGGAAATATGTGCAATAGGGGCATGGTCAGGGACTACGCTTAAGCAGCATTTTTCTTCCTGCAGTTTGTGGTCTCCAGTGTTTATATGAGTGCAGTGCAAAGGGATTTATGCTAATGGGAGGGAAGTAATATAGGCCAGTCAAGCTTTGCTACATTGTACCATGTTTGTAGTGGGACAGTTATCGATAAGAGAAGATAGTGGAATGATGGCCTCATCAGTTCAGTGATGTTCCTTCATTGTCCAGTCAGCAGGGCTGGGGGCAGGTCAGTGACCAAATAATAAGGCTTACCTGAGGTAAAATGAATATCTCCTAAACTTGCACTGTTTAGGAGATATTCACCCTGGATGCAGCTGGTGACGTCACCGGTGCATGCACTCTGAAGGTCCGGCATACCGTGCCAGACCATCAGAGAACCATGCTGTAACTGAGGGATCCCACATGCATGTGCATGAGTGACGAAATCGCAGAAGGGCTTTGTTTTAAGGTATTTCATAATGTGCTAGTATGCAATACATATTAACAGATTATGCTATTATTTTGCAGGGGAAAGGTTTTTTTTTTAAATTTGCAGCGGTTTACTACCACTTTAAATAGGCTCTGCCTGACCCAAGATGGCCACTATAGTGACAATAGGACAGTTGTCTCCCTGTGACTGCAGGAAGTCATAGAGGAACCAAGCACATCACAACTTCCTTCCCCTTCTGCGTTGTCGCATCAGTGGAGCGCCACCTGCAGTAGGGAGTACAGACTGCACCTGCCTACAAGCTTGCCGTCCCCTCTACCTCCAGCATTACTTAAGGCTGCTACTAAAGTTCTTTTCTTGAGAATTTGACTTCCTATCCCTACTTGTGTTTTGGAGTGTCCTGCACCCTCATTCCTCTACCTGCCTGTGTTCAAGTACTGCAATAAATCTTCCAAAAGACAGCCCTAGACTGAGCCAGAACTTTGTCGGTGTCCTCTGGAACTGGTACCTGGGCTGCCAGCCTCTGCACAGGTGGGGGAGACCAAGGCTATTTCCAGCGGCCCCCTCTGCAGGTCTGACGGCATCATGCTTCAGGTACTGGATAAATGTGTTCTGACATACACTCACTTTATTATTAGGTACACCTTACTAGTACCGGGTTGGACCCCCTATTGCCTTCATTCTTCGTGGCATAGATTCAACACGGTGTTGGAAACATTCCTCAGAGATTTTGGTCCATAGTGACATGATAGCATCACGCAGTTGCTGCAGATTTGTCGGCTGCACATCCATGATGCCAAGATCCAGTTCCACCACATCCCACAGGTGCTCTATTGGATGAGATCTGATGACTGTGGAGGCCATTGGAATGCAGTGACCTCATTGTCATGTTCAAGAAACCAGTGGTGAGATGATTGAAGCTTTGTGACATGGTGCATTATCCTGCTGGAAGGAGCCATCAGAAGATGAGTACACTGTAGTCATAAAGGGATGGACATGGTCAGCAACGATACTCAGGTATGCTGTGGCATTTAAACAATGCTCAATTGGTACGAAGGGGCCCAAAGTGTGGCAAGGAAATATCCCCCACACCTTTACACCACCACCAACCAACCTGAACCATTGACACAAGGCAGGATGGATCCATGTTTTCATGTTGTTTACGACAAATTCTAACCCTACCATCTGAATATCGCAACTGAAATCGAGACTCATCAGACCAGGCAACATTTTTCCAGTCTATCATCCAATTTTGGTGAGCCTGTGCCAATTGTAGCCTCAGTTTCCTGTTCTTAGCTGACAGGAGTGGCACCCGGTGTGGTCTTCTGCTGTTGTAGCCCATCTGCTTCAAGGTTCGATGCAGAAATGGTATTCTGCATACCTTGGTTGTAACGCGTGGTTATTTGAATTACTGTTGCCTTTCTATCATCTGGAACCAGTCTGCCCATTCTCTTCTGACCTCTGACATCAACAAGTCATTTTCCTCCACACAACTGCCACTCACTGGATATTTTCTCTTTTTCGGACCATTCTCTGTAAACCCGAGAGATTGTTGTGTGTGAAAATCCCAGTAGATCAGCAGTTTTTGAAATACTCAGACCAGCCCGTCTGGCAACAACAACTATGCCACGTTCAAAGTCACTTAAATCCCCTTTTTTCCCCCATTCTGATGCTCAGTTTGAACTTCAGCAAGTCAACTTCACCACATCTAGACGCCTAAATGCATTGAGTTGCAGCCATGTGATTGGCCGATTAGCAATTTGTGTTACCAAGCAATTGAATAGGTGTACCTAATAAAAGTGGCTGGTGAGTGTATGTCAATAAAGGAAGCGGAGTTAAGACTCTTAAAGAAAAAAAAACATTGAAAACCTGGACACCTTTTTTTCTGAGAAAAAAACTACTTTCTCTACTGAGAAAAGAAATACCCAGGCAGGCCGTGGCCATTATATCCTTTTGAAAACAGCCATTCTTGTTTTGACCGGGGTCATCCCTTTAAATCATCTTCTTGCCGCTTTCATACAGCTCGTTCCCGGCTTTCATCATACCTCCAGTATGGAGTTTGCTCTGGAAAACTTTGTGCGCGTTATTGCCGAATGAAAATAGAACAGTTCACTTTTAATTAAAAAAAGGCCGGAACAGTGCGGAATGTTCTCTTTTATTATCATTACAGCATTCTTAACAGTGGCATTGTCCCTCGGGACAGCAAGTACTGCCTAGGTAAGAGTTCTCAGCGTGGACGAATAATTTGACTTCATTATCATAAACTATTAAAAAGTCATTTCTTGGAGCCTTCTATGCAATGTGAATGGAGTGCTTTATAAGGGAAGGAAACATTGCTGTTTGCATTGCTGTATTGTTGTGAGCCAAAAAGTTTTCTTTCAGATAAAAAAAAGTAAAAGTAATTAAACATTTTTAATAAGAAAGGGACTAGAATGGCTTAAAGCTGAACTCAACTAAACACCCTGATGAAATACATAAGAGGGAGCTTGTTTTACCCACCAAAGGGTTTGTATTTCTGTCCATACAATACTGAGATTTAAGCCTCGTACACAGATCGGATTTTTCCGCAGACATAACCTCGGACTTTTGTCCAAAGGCGTGTGCCTGGATTTTGTCTTGCATACAAACGGCAAGGAATTGTTGGCCAACAAACGCGAATGTAGTGACGTACTACGTGGTTTTTCAGCTCTTTAGCGCCACCCTTTGGGCTCCTTCTGCTAATTTGGTGTTAGTAGAAGTTTGGTGAGTGTTGATTCGCGCTTTTCATTTTGTGCTTTTCAGTTTGCGCTTTTCATTTCTTGCTTTTCAGTTCGTTTCTGAACGGCCGTTCGTCAACCAGCCATGTTGCGGAATCGGAGGAGATAACGTGTTATTTATTTTTGGCTTTGGAGTTATTGCTTTGATCCAAGTCCAGTCCAGGAACAGGAGGAGGAGGATTTCTTGGACCAAAAATTGGTTGCTTTATCAATCATGAGCAATTATGTCATATGCCTTTGCTGCGGGAGCTCCAGGAGAATAATCCGGATGATAGTCGGAATTATCTCCGGATGACGGACCCCTGCTTTCACCAACTCTTGGCATTGCTGACCCCATATATTAAGAAGCAGGACACATGCATGAGGCTTTTATTTCATTTTTTGGTTGAATATTAATGATTTGATTTGGTATATTTTCTATATTTTTGGATGCATAGAATGCACTTTTTGGTTAAGTTCTATTGGCAGATAGCATGTCTAATTTTATTTTTGTTTTCTTTTTTTTAATGCACAATAAAAAAGTTGTGGATAATAATACTTGGCTATGTGTTTTACTTCAAATGACAGTTTGGGAGTAGGCCGTTACATTTAAAAAAAAATACAATGTAAAATTGACAAGGGACACCAACATAGTTGTATCTTTGATCTTAAACACTACGGGATAATGGTGTTGTGGTAACTTGCCCAAAAAAAAAAAAAAAAAAGAAAAAAGAAATAATATTATTCTTGATATCACTAAAAAAAGCCTTTGAAAATTTGTTTGCAATAACTCCATCAGTATCACCAGCAAAGCAGCTTCATTATTATCCCATTAAAGAAGAAGAGAATTGTGCGCTGCATTCCGAGATTTCATAATTTGCCACGTCATGAATGTTAATTCTCCATTACAAATGCTAGTTTACAAGACCGACCGCTTCTGGCTTCCAGGGCATGCGTGTTTGTATTTTGGACTTTTGTCCGACGGACTTGTGTACACGCGCTCGAAAAATCCGACAGCAGACATTTGTCCGCGGAAAAATTTAAAACCTGCCATCCAACATTTGTCCGTGGAAAATCCGACAACAATTGTCTGATGGGGCGCCAACAGCCTGTCATCACACATTTCCTGTTGGAAAATCCGATCATGTGTACGAGGCTTTATACAACTCTGCCGTATCACATAGCCCTGTCTGGAAGGGCTGCACACCTGATTTTTTCTTTGCTTCATTTTCACTTTCACTTACAGGTCTGTTCCCTGCCGCCCCCCCCCCCCCCCCCAAGTCTGTGGGAGTGAATAGTGAAAGGAGAAGACTGATTAACACATCTCTCCGACACTCTGCTTTCTCCTCCTACCAGCATGCGTCTTCCACTACACCACAGCTGATTGGCTCCTAGTGTTTCGTCTTTCTTTAAAATGTCTGAGCTCTACTGTCCAGGTCAATTTTAGCTACTTACACTGCTTGCATTAATAAGAATACGTGTAATCGTGTTATAAAAATACAGAGTAATAATATTTTTTAACCAATTAAAATATAAACTATTACATATTAATATCTATTATTAGTTGCCATATTAGGAAATATTAATGTTTATTATTTAAAATATTATTTAACATTTAAAAGAATGCATATAACGGTGTATTTAAAAATACAGAGTAATAATACTTTTAACCAGTGTAATATAAAATGTCACATATTAACCACTTGACGTCCGTGATATAGCGGAAAGACGGCTACAGCGCGGACCTCAAATGCTGAGAGGGCGTCCATGGACGTCGTCCCTTTCTCGCACCGCTCTGTCATTGCTGAGTTCTTTGGACTCGGCTGATCACAGAGCAGGGTGAAGGGCCAATGACAGCAGGCTCTTTATCACGTGATCAGCTGACAGCTGATCACAGAAGTAAACAGAACCTGGTTACCGGTTATTTTTTTTCTTCATGCTCTCAGCGTGAAGAATAGAATAAAGCCGGTAACCGGCTTCTGTTAGAGGGAGGGACATCGGTCCCCTAAGTGCCAACCAGTGCTGCTAAACAGTGCCCTCCAGTGTTGAAAATCCGTGCCCACCAGTGCCATCTATCAGTGCCCATCAGTACTGCCAATCAGTGCCCATCAGTGCCTCATCATCAGTGCCTGTCAGTGCCGCCTCTCCACCTATCAGTGCCCATCTGTGCCACCCCATCAGTGAAGGAGAAAAATGACCCGTTTGCAAAATTTTATAACAAAATTTGAAAAAAGTAATTTTTTTTTCAAAATTATCGGCCTTTTTTGTTTGTCTAGCAAAAAATAAAAAACGCAGTGGTTATTGATTACCGCCAAAAGAAAGCTCTATTTGTGTAAAAAAAATGATATAAATTTTAATTTGGGTACATCGTTGCATAACCGCGCAATTGTCATTCAAAGTGCAACAGCGTTGAAAGTTGGATATTGGCCTGGTTTAGGAAGGGGATATAAGTGCCCAGTAAGCAAGAGGTTAATATCTATATCTATTGATATTTAGTGCAAACATTTTTTTTTAAATTATTTATATATATATATATATATATATATATATATATATATATTTATATATATATATATATATATATATATATATATATATATATATATTCTCCGGTATTAGGGAGTGTCTGCTGCTCCACCCCCTCTGTTCCAGATGCTGTGGTAAGCAACCTGATTGTTTTGTAGCTTTTAGGCTGCATTTACACCTGAACGTATCGTTTTCAGGCAGAAAGTAAATTTTTCGACGATTTTTGTGCTCCATGAACCAGTCAAATGGGTTCATTAGCTTATGAATAGGGGAAGCCTAGCTTCTAAATACAATACATCAGGGGTAGGCAACCTGGGGCCCTCCAGCTGTTGCAGAATCACAAGTCCCATCATGCCTCTGTGAGTAATTGTAACTGCCAGCCTTGCAATGCCTCATGGGAAATGTAGTTCCACCACAGGTGGAGGGCCCCAGGTTGACTACCCCAGAAATACATGATAACAAAAATGCATCATTCCATATATTTATGCTGTAAAAAAAAAACAAAACACTGGAATAGCCATAGCAACACACTGGTGAACAGAATGTTCTCCTCACATCTCTCTCAGACCCGGAACAAACATAACTCCCAATTGTCCCTGATTTCAAGGGACTGACCCTGATTTGGAACAAAGTCCTTCTTTCTTCCTCATTTCTCCCTCATTTTGGTCTGATGCATATATCTGTATATAAAATGCATTGTTTTTCTATCAAAAAGTATTTTCCAGTGCTAAACGTTTCATCCAGTTTCTAAATTATTGCATTTCAAAAGCTGATAGAAAGGAATAGTAGTGGTAAAAAAAAAAAAAAAACACTTGTGGGTTTAACGAATATTTTTTTCGTATAATTCTTCTTTAAGGAGGCGTGGCAATGGGTGTGTCTATGCCTACATACTTTTGCTAATAGGTGTCCCTCGTTCCCATTGCAATGTTGGGAGGTATGTACAAGCCTCCTCTCCTTTTCTTAGAGAGCTCCAGTGCCTCTGGGACCGTTAGTTTCTTCCCCTGGTCTACAAAGCAGGCTTAGGCTGGATTCACACCTATGCAGTTTCCTATGGAACATGTTCTGTAGTGCAAATCTGCAAAATGCAAAAAGCACTAAAAATGCATAGGTGTGAATCCAGCCTGAGTGTCAGAAACCATGAAATCAGGCCGAGACAGAAGTACAGTTAAATCACTCTTGTTTAATAATAAAAGTAAAAAGAACAAACGTAGTCAAAACATAGACAAAGTTCAGTAACCGGAATGGATAGTCAGACAAGCCAGAAGTCAGGGATCAATGTAATGGAACAGCAAGCAGGATCTGGAGCCAGAAGGGATGTCAGCAAAGCAAGTCTTGAACAGGATCCAGTACTGGATTGGTTGCCACGCTGACACTTCTTTCCCCACAAGATAATACCTCTGCTTGGCAGCCCTGGATTTTTCTTAGACCCAGCCGGGTTGCTTAGATTGGCCCCATAGCCTTTTTCCCTGGGCTCTTCTCGGCCAACTTTTCAGTGTGCAGCGCAGTGTCCGTTTTCCTAGTTTGGCTCAACATCAATCGCAGTGACGCATCTACCGTTGTCTCTCAACAAACATCCCCTGAGGAAGCACTAGAGGGCGAAACATGTCGGGATACCATTGCTGAGTGACTTTTTTCATCACTAGATGTGTACTGATGTCTGCGTAATATATGTATAGCTAATACAACTTTTAAATCTGTCTTATGTCTAATAAATTTAGATTTTTTTTTACTTTGGTGTATTATGAGTAATTCTATTTGCTTGGCACTCAAAACATCCCACTTAATCATCCTCCTGTGTACACATACTATTCAGGGGTGGTGGTGCCTTTTTGTTGACACCCATCCATACCAACCAGTATTCTGCTACATATTTTTGTTAACAAAAAAACCCCAATAAGCGTATATTGATTGGTTTGCGCAAAAGTTATAGCGTGTACAAAATAGGGGAAAGATTTATTATTTTATTTATTTTTACTAGTAATGGCGGGGATCAGTGATTTTTAGTGGGACTGCAACAGTGCGGCGGACAAATCGGACACCTGAAATTTTTTACACTTTTTTGGGAACCAGTGACATTATTCCAGCGATCAGTGCTAAAAATATGCACTGACATTGTACTAATGACACTGGCAGGGAAAGGGTTACCATCAGGGGCGATCAAAGTGTTAAATGTGTTTCTAACTGTTTTTATTTTTTGCGCTATAAACAAAAAAAGAGCGACAATTTTGAAAAAAAAAAAAACTATATTTTTTACTTATGCTATAAAACATTCCCCATAATTAAAAAAAAAAAAATCAAATTTCTTCATCAATTTAGGCCAATATGTATTCTGCTACAAATTTTTGATAACCCCCCACCCCCGCAGAACGGTGCTTTTTTCGGTTCAACAGGTCTCAGTGGAAAAGCTGCAAAAAAAAAAAAAAAAGCATGTAGTGCGTTTTCTTCCTGCAAATTTGCATTTTTAAATCTGCCCAACAGCAAATTCCCCCCCCCCCCAAAAAAAGCATAAAAAACACAAAATGCAAATCGAGGTTAAAAAAAAAAACGCAAAAAGCACTGCGGAAACGCTCAAAAGCAACATGCATAGATGTGAATCGAGCCTTAACCTGGGCAATAGACGCATCAAAATTTGGCTGGTTCAGCAGGGAACAGCAAAATTGTAATCTGTGTGTGGCCCTGCCTGCCTCTAACAATTGATTTCTGTCAAACGGACGCACTGGAGAAGTTTTGTCAACCATCAGTCGATTGGCTGCAGCCGCTGATCATGCCAGCAGGTGGAGCCGCTATCAGAATACCAAGTCCCAGTGGGGCCGATTCCTCCATTCACCTTGCTCGTGTGGATGGAGGAATCTGTTGGACCGACATCTATGCCAAGCCCTACACCCAGGTCACCCTGAACGCGGCGTTGAAATTGTGCTACTTCAAAGCCGCCGGTCAGTTCGATGCCATGTGCGGCTTGCCGACATCTAAGCGACTTCATGCACAGATGTCTATGCAAATTGCACGCGAAGTCACCAAAAATAGTGCAGGAATCTTTTTCAAATGCAAGTCAGAGCCGCACCGATTTGAACGGCTCCATAGGCACAAATAGGATGCGACTTGTCAATGCGATTTTAAACGGTCAAATCACATGACAAGACGCACTGGTGTGAATGGTGGCTCAGGCCTGTTTCACACCTAGCGTTTTCTAAACACTCTTTTTTTTTTGTGCACGTTTTTGCGAGACACATATAGGGTAGTCCATTCATCTCAAGGGGCTGCTCTATGTGCGACAAACGCTGCAAAGTAATTTATGGGTTTTTTTTGTTTTTTTTTTCCCCTGGTTGTTTTGTGCATTTTTTTTTTCCTGCCTATTTTGCCATGTTTGTTGTATGTTTTTGCAAGCATATGCTTGCCAGGTTTGGTGCAATTTACCAATGAATGGCATCGCAAATGTGACACGCGTTTATAGTGCGTTTTGTAAATGCTTGCAAAAAAAACGCTTGGTTGTGAATGCTGCCTTAGGGTGTCTCCAATTCACTGGAGGAACAACGGAGACAATGGAGACAGCAGCATTGTCAGTCTGTGGGGAGGATAATGTTATAGATACACTAGAAGATTTAGATGAACTTGACCGACAATTAAAGCAAAATTCCAGTTCACACATTTTAACCACTTAAGGACCAAGCCTATTTTTTTACACTTGGTTAAAATCATTTTTTTTTTTGCTAGAAAATTACTTAGAACCCCCAAACATGATATATATTTTTTCCAGACACCCTAGAGAATAAAATGGCGGTCGTTGCAATACTTTATGTTACACCGTATTTGCACAGCGGTCTTACAAAAGAAATTTTTTGGGAAAAAATACACTTTTTTTAAAAATAAAAAATAAAAAACAGTAAAATTTTTATTTATATTGTTACAAGATAATTTTAAGCCGAGTAAATTGATATCCAACATGTCATGCTTCAAAATTGTGCTCGCTCGTGGAATGGCGACAAACTTTGACTCTTAAAGATCTCCATAGGCGACGTTTACAAAATTTCTACAGGTTACCAGTTTAGAGTTACAGAGGAGGTCTAGTGCTAGAATTATTGCTCTGGCTCTAAGGCTCCTTTCACACTGGGGCGGTGGGGGTGGCGGCGGTAAAACAGCGATATTTTTAGCGCTGTTTTACCGTCGTTTTTGCGGCGGTATTTGGCCGCTAGCAGAGCGGTTTTAACCCCCGCTGGCGGCCGAAAAAGGGTTAAAACCCTCGGGCTTTCACACTGAACAAACAGTAGAGGCTGTTTTGAGTCGGTTTGCAGGCGGTATTTTTAGCGCAATAACGCCTGCAAACCGCCCCAGTGTGAAAGGGCTCTTAGGATCTTGGCGAGCTCGACCTCACATGTGTGGTTTGAACACCGTTTACATACGTGGGCGTGATACAAATACGTTTGCTTCTGCGCGCGAGCATGGGAGACGGGTCTCTTTAAAGAATAACATTTTTCTTATTTATTTTACTTTGTATTTTTACACTGTCCCTTTAAAAAAAAAAAATTTGGATCACTTTTATTCCTATTACAAGAAATGTAAACATCCCTTGTAATAGAAAAAAAGCATGATAGGACCTCTTAAATGTGAGATCTGGGGTCAAAAAGACCTCAGATCTCACATTTACACTTAAAGGCAATAAAAAAAAAAAAATGTCCCTTTATGGCTGTTGAGCGGAAGTGACGTTTGACATTGCTCCAGTCCTCCAAGGGCATAGAGTCGAGTGGGTACCATCATGCCCTTACTCAACTTCCTGCCCATCAGGCCACAGGAGCGGATCGTCTCCAGTAAGCGGTGGAGACACCCAGAACGCGGCGACGGGGGGTGGGTTCACCTCTCTTGTCGCCCATTAAAGTGATCTTGCGGCGAATCCGCCGCTGAGACCACTTTTATCTTAAAGCAGACCGCTTGCTGTGGAGAAAAATGAAGGGGGAGCATGAAATTGTCCAAAATGTGTGATGCCTTAAGAGTTCCCTTCACTGGAACTAAGGGGCCAAGCCCAACCCCTGAAAAACAACACCACACCATAATCCCCCCTCCACCAAATGATTTGGACCAGTTGTCAGGGCTGGGCTCAGCCCTTACTTCTCTGAGCTGGCCGCTCAACTGTCGGCTAATTGCCAGCTCCTATCTCTCCACAGTTACTCAGCTGTTGTTGATTCTGCTCGTCAGTCCTGCCTACTTGAAGCCATCCAGCTCACTTGATCTCTGCCTTCGCCTTGGTCACATCACAAGAAACCATTTCCTGCTTTCCTGTTTAAAGACTGGCTTTGCTGACATCCCTTCTGGCTCCTTATCCTGCTTGCTGTTCCTCTACTTGGATCCCGGCTGATTACCCAATCTAGTTACTGGACTCTGGCTTGGCTGACTACCCGATCTGGTTACTTGACTCTGGCTATGCTTTGACTACGCTTATTCTATTTACCTTTTTATTTTTATTAATAAACAAGTGTGATTTTACTGTACTTCTGTCTCTCAGTCTGGTTCAAGGTTTCTAACACCAGTGCACAAAGCAAGGTCCATGAAGACATGGATGAGCGAGTTTGTAGTGGAGTAACTTGACTGGCCTGCATAGAGTCCCGACCTCAACCCGATAGAACACCTTTGGGATAAATTAGAGAGGAGACTGTGAGCCAGGCCTTCTTGTCCATCATTAGTGCCTGACCTCACAAATGTGCTTCTGGAAGAATGGTCAAACATTCCCATAAACACACTACTAAACCTTGTGGACAGCCTTCCCAGAAGAGTTGAAGCTGTTATAGCTGCAAAGGGTGGGCCAAATTCATGTGCATATAAAGGCAGGCGCCTTAATACTTTTGGCAACATAGTAAATATGTGTGTATGTGTATGTATATATATATATGTAGCGGGCACCTACTTTTAGGTAGTTAACCTTTTTGCTTGTTTACAATGTAAGGCTGCCACCTTTTCTTCAAGCCAAATCCGAACACTTTCACGTCACATGGCAATTTTTTTGTAGTACACTCTATGGAATTGTAAAATACCTGGGACACCTCCTGGGTAACCAAAGAGAGTAGTAATGAGGTGTGCTATGGTGAACAGTGGCTGTAGCCAAATTGCATTAAGAGTGGGTGGGGGGGACTTAAAGGGGCATGGTTAAATAAAACAGAAGCATTTGTGTACTCATAAAATATGATTCGATTAATAAAAGAATTATCAGTTAAAATATGAAACTAGCCTACCTTAAAAGTGGGCACTGTCAGCCAGTAGAGCAGTGGACGGTGTCAGTAGAGCAGTGGATGGTGTCAGTAGAACAGTGGACGGTGTCAGTAGGGCAGTGAACAGTGTCATTAGGGCAGTGGACAGTGTCATTAGGGCAATGAACAGTGTCAGTAGAGCAGAGGACGGTGTCAGTAGAGCAGAGGACGGTGTCAGTAGAGCAGTGGACGGTGTCAGTAGGGCAGTGAACAGTGTCATTAGGGCAGTGGACAGTGTCATTAGGGCAATGGACAGTGTCATTAGGGCAATGGACAGTGTCAGTAGAGCAGAGGACGGTGTCAGTAGAGCAGAGGACGGTGTCAGTAGAGCAGTGGACGGTGTCAGTAGGGCAGTGGACGGTGTCAGTAGGGCAGTGGACGGTGTCAGTAGGGCAGTGGACGGTGTCAGTAGGGCAGAGGACTGTGTCAGTAGAACAGTGGACGGTGTCAGTAGAGCAGAGGACGGTGTCAGTAGAGCAGTGGACGGTGTCAGTAGAGCAGTGGACGGTGTCAGTAGGGCAGAGGACGGTGTCAGTAGAGCAGTGGACAGTGTCAGTAGGGCAGAGGACGGTGTCAGTAGGGCAGTGGACGGTGTCAGTAGGGCAGAGGACTGTGTCAGTAGAAACAGTGGACGGTGTCAGTAGAGCAGAGGACGGTGTCAGTAGAGCAGTGGACGGTGTCAGTAGAGCAGTGGACAGTGTCAGTAGAGCAGAGGACGGTGTCAGTAGAGCAGTGGACAGTGTCAGTAGGGCAGAGGACGGGACGGTGTCAGTAGAGCAGAGGACGGTGTCAGTAGAGCAGAGGACGGTGTCAGTAGAGCAGTGGACAGTGTCAGTAGGGCAGAGGACGGGACGGTGTCAGTAGAGCAGAGGACGGTGTCAGTAGAGCAGTGGACGGTGTCAGTAGGGCAGAGGACGGTGTCAGTAGGGCAGAGGACGGTGTCAGTAGGGCAGTGGACGGTGTCAGAAGGGCAGTGGATGGTGTCAGTAGGGCAGAGGACGGTGTCAGTAGGGCAGAGGACGGTGTCAGTAGGGCAGTGGATGGTGTCAGAAGGGCAGTGGACGGTGTCAGTAGGGCAGTGGACGGTGTCAGTAGGGCAGAGGACGGTGTCAGTAGGGCAGTGGACGGTGTCAGTAGGGCAGTGGACGGTGTCAGTAGAGCAGTGGACGGTGTCAGTACGGCAGTGGACGGTGTCAGTACGGCAGTGGACGGTGTCAATAGAGAAGAGGACGGTGTCAGTAGAGCAGTGGACGGTGTCAATAGAGCAGAGGACGGTGTCAGTAAGGCAGTGGAAAGTAACAGATTAAATATCAGACAGTGTCTGTGCCCCCCCAATAGAGACCTCCATTACAGCGAGACAGAAAAAACCCTTACCTTCCAGGAGCCGCTGCAAAGATGTGTGTGTGAACCTGTTAGGGGCGAAGTCTGTAATACCATGCTTTCTCCTGCAAAAGTGTCCCTGTTTGCTAGGATACCAATCCAGTGGCCCTCCACTCACTGTTTCTGGCGGCATCGGCGCCGGCGGCTGGGTGGGAGAGAGAGAGCGCACAGACAGACAGTGCAGTGTGACCCGGCTGCAGGACATTAGCCCCACTGAAGCTGGGGGAAGTGCGTGCAGTTTGGGGGTAGCTGACAGAGGAGGGGGGCTGACAGAGAGGAGGGGGCTGACAGAGGAGGGGAGGCTGACAGATGAAGGGGGCTGACAGAGAGAAGGGAGGCTGACAGAGAGAAGGGGGGCTGACAGAGAGGAGGGGCCTAACAGAGAGGAGGGGGCTGACAGAGAGGAGGGGCCTAACAGAGAGGAGGGGGCTGACAGAGAGGAGGGGCCTGACAGAGAGGAGGGGCCTGACAGAGAGGAGGAGGCTGACAGAGAGGAGGGGGTCTGACAGAGAGGAGGAGGCTGACAGAGAGGAGGGGGTCTGACAGAGAGGAGGAGGCTGACAGAGAGGAGGGGGCTGACAGAGAGGAGGGGGTCTGACAGAGAGGAGGAGGCTGACAGAGAGGAGGGGGCTGACAGAGAGGAGGGGGTCTGACAGAGAGGAGGGGCCTGACAGAGAGGAGGGGCCTGACAGAGAGGAGGAGGCTGACAGAGAGGAGGGGGTCTGACAGAGAGGAGGAGGCTGACAGAGAGGAGGGGGTCTGACAGAGAGGAGGAGGCTGACAGAGAGGAGGGGGCTGACAGAGAGGAGGGGGTCTGACAGAGAGGAGGAGGCTGACAGAGAGGAGGGGGCTGACAGAGAGGAGGGGGTCTGACAGAGAGGAGGAGGCTGACAGAGAGGAGGAGGCTGACAGAGAGGAGGAGGCTGACAGAGAGGAGGGGGTCTGACAGAGAGGAGGGGGTCTGACAGAGAGGAGGAGGCTGACAGAGAGGAGGGGGGCTGACAGAGAGGAGGGGGCTGACAGAGAGGAGGGGGTCTGACAGAGAGGAGGGGGGGCTGACAGAGAGGAGGGGGGGCTGACAGAGAGGAGGGGGGGCTGACAGAGGAGGGGGGGCTGACAGAGAGGAGGGGGAAGAGAGCACACAGTGAGCTGCAGCATTCAGGATTCATTAGCCTAGCGCTGCATTGACAGGGGTGAGGGGGACCGGACTGGGACTGACTCACCACTGTCACCATTTACCAGTGGCAGTGAAACTGCCAAAAATCATTAGCCCTGCTGGAACAGGGGAACGAGGGGGGCCCGGGGGAGCGTGCTGCTGGCGGGAGAGAGCGCATTCAGGGCAGGCTGCATTTGCCGATCGGCATTGGCACACTGACGGGGGGAGAGGTGGACGGAGGGGAACGCTCACCACTGAAGCCATACAGAACAGGAGCCATCCGGGGAGCAGGTGCTGTTTGAGAGTGTGCATCCAGCGACAGGAGGGGGTCGCGCTGCTGGCGGGACACAGGACGGAGCGCAGTCTCAGCTACAGGAGCGGGGGGTGCTAAACTGCTGGTGGGCTGGAGCCTATGCTGCTGTGTTCGGGTTTCAGGAGGAGAGAAACCCAGGCACAGCTATCAAAACCCGGACTGTCCGGGTCATTCCTGTACAGGTGGCAACCCCATTACAATGTCAGGTAAATTTAGGCAGGCTTGTGCTATTACAGCAGGCCTGTTTGTTCATTTCTCATTTGAGTGGCAGGTAGTTTGTATGCGAGTCTCAGCCAATCATTAATTTGCTTGGTAATGCCCCGGGACTCTCATATAAAAGCCGGGTCACATGCTTTAATGAGGGTCTTCCGGTTCGAGCGTGGAGAAGCCAGCCTGGTTCCGGAGGGGAGAGGTTTCCCCCTCTGGGGAGCCAACGGAGCTCCCCCTTGCGAGAAGGGTGGGGAACCAGTCTCCATCGAGGAAGAAACAACATCTTACAGCATGTGGTCACTGGTGTCGTTGTCCGCCCCCGCGGGGAAGGGAGTGGGCCATAAAGGAGGAAAAAGGAACAAAGAATCATTGCGTGAAGTAGCAACAAAGCGGAAGGAAATTTGGGCGATCGATCGTTTATGAGTGGCACATGGACTATTGATCACGTGAGTGAAAGCCCAAGGGAAGGGTTCTGCCAGAGGCTGAGGGATGTTGGTACTCAAGTCAGTGAGACAGGTGGTGATGGCCTGTGACTTTGGGTTCAGCAATGCCCCGGGATTCCAATCAGTCAAGCCGGAGAAGTTATTCAGAGTGACTTTTTCTCAGCTCAACTTGGAAGTACCATGCAGATGGGAAGTAGTGGTAAAAAGGTAGTGGTGAAGCTTCAATCACACATATAGAGATACAGACTGTTCTTGAAAAGTTCTGCAGATAAAGAAGTTATTCACTCTTTATCAATTATTCTCTATCGAATCTACTTCCATTTTCCCTGATTGAAGAAATCACACAAAGTGATTCCCTATTATCCGCAATCGATTCTAGTTCTTCCATAAGAAATAGTGAAATGATGATAATGTAACAAAAGAGCATCTCAAAAGAAGTCCTTCTCCTATCCCAGTTCATGTTAATTAATAAAGCAAGAGAAAAAGCATTATGGACTGTGTTTTTGAATCTATGGGCTGCGAGAGTTGAACGTGTATTACGGATATAACAATTAATCAGCCGCTCCTTCGGGATAAGCCCTACATATATATATATATATATATATAGACATGAATGGCTGTAAGTGGCTGTAGCATATACCTGAGTACAGCTACACACAGCCATTCATGTCTATGGGCTGCTGTACGCAGCGCCTGTGCTTTCCAGGCAGGGGGGGAAATACACCGGAATGTTGCACAGACTCGGATATCCGTGTTCAAGCGGCCTAAATATATAACACTTCAAAAATGTAAATTAGTAACCCTATCTGCATAAACAATATTTTTTTTTTTCTCCAATTTTGTTCATTCCAGTACAAAACACTAGGTGGCAGCATTGTACTACATTTGAATGTTTTGAACATAACCATTTGAATGTAAAGAAGTGAACTACTTTTATTGTCGGCTATCAGTTTTTTTGCACGTTGTTTTTTTTGTCCTTTTTCTACGTATGAAAGAAGCCCTTGTGTTTGAAGAAATACAGTTTATTTAATAGGCAGACTATTCCTGTGCAAAATAAATACATTTTGTCACTTGTGGATGTTATTAATATTCTGATCACAGAATATAGTTTGGTATAATACTGAAAAAATGTTTAGGAAATGAGGTTACTTGTTATATTTAAGTCAGTTTTGCAATGGCGAGGAGGATCTGAGTGTTTAAATTTGCCTTTGACTTCGAGTTCTTTCATAAACCTCTTGATTGGTAAAAGCTAAGGATGCCAGGATTGAGGTTTTCACGCTGTCACTCACTCTAAATTAAACTCCCTTTGCTATGAAGTCTTTGCTGAAGTCAGCTAAATCAATGGAATACCATCTTTCAAAGACATGCCACCCTTGGGTCTCTTCATTTAAAAGTGGTATTAAACCCTCAAGTTTTTAATCACTTTCAACAGCTGATGTAATCACTTACTGAGTATGCAGCTTCTTTATCTTTTAATCCTTGTCTGTGTTCCAGTTGGTGTCATGACCTCTGCCCCCGGTTCCCTGTTTCAAGGTGACTCTTTTGTCTTTCAGCATCCTATGGAGCCACCTTTGTATGCATGGACTGGAGTTGTTTCTCCCTACACTGTGTGCATCAATGGTAACACACAGCCTCATAGTCTAGGATAGCAAGGCACTGCCCTGCCCCTCCTGCCTCCATTCTACAAGATAACAGACTGGTGACTGCACTGTCCACTGTTAAAGAGGAACTTTATTGCATCTCCAGCGGGAATCAGATGTTTGGGAACCAAACTTGGCGTCCTCTGTAATAGGAGGTCCCTGGGCCGCCATTGGACAACTGTTTTGTCCATCATAGGAGATTCTCACTGTATGTAATCTGTCAGTGCTTGTACCACCCCCCTCCCTGTCCCCTCTAGGCTGTAGATGGGCATCGATCAGGCAGCACTGATGGCAATGGTGAAGCTGCTGCATTGAAGGCAATGGTGAGGCTACTGCATTGAAGGCATGAAGGCATTGGTGAAGATGCTGCATTGATGGCAATGGTGAGGCTACTGCATTGATGGCAATAGTGAGGCTGCAGATGGGCATTGATCAGGCTGCATTGATGGCAATGGTGAGGCTGCAGATGGGCATTGATCAGGCTGCATTGATGGCACTGGTGAGGCTGCAGATGGGCACTGACCCTTATTTTTCTTCAAAGTTCCTTATTTAAAATGTAAGATTTTTTTCCTGAAACTTCCCTCTTAAAATGAATGTGCGTGTTATACGCCTGTGCGTGTTATACGCCAATAAATACGGTATATATAGTACATTCACATCGGTCCTGCCCTCAAGGAACTTACAATCTAAGGTTCCGAACTCACATATATACATACACATACTAGGGCCAATTCAGACAGGAGCCAATTAACCTACCAGCATGTTTTTGGAGTGTGGGAGGAAAATCGGAGTACCCGGAGGAAACCCACACAGGCACAGGGAGAACATGCAAATTCCGTACTAGTGGTGCCATGGCTGGGATTTGAACCGCTGACCTTACTTAGTGCTGCCAGGCAAAATTGCTAACCACTTTGCTGTTCGTTGCTATCTTTACCCGTTCTGATGGGTGTGCAGGTAAGCCGAAGGGCTCTGCCCAGCATTGGGGTCCCGACAGAACCCTGCTGTGGTTTCCACGCAGACATGGTTGGGTATAGGACTTCCATACCTGCTCCGTCTTAGCGCATGCACAGGACCCCGATGTGTTTTTTTTCTTCAAAAGTTTTTATTAAAGTTTTACAGTAATACAAAAAGTAAAGGTAATAAAGCAGATTAAAGCGGAGGTCCACCCTAAAAATAAATTTCACAATGTGGCATTTTAAGATGTCTTCTAAGATGTGGAAGATATGTGTCCAGTAGGTTTGTAAGGAGGGACAAGTCCAGAAAATGTGAAATATGTATCCTGGTGCTTTATTACATCTCCAGCGGGAATCAGATGTTTGGGAACCGAAGGAAGCACTGTTAAAAGGGAACTTTCGGTCAATAATAATAAAGAGGATTAAAGCGGAGGTCCACTCTAAAAATAAATTTCACATTATTAGCTTCCTTTTAATGTAATAAAAATAATTTCGTTAAAAAAAAATGTTTTACTTGCCCGAAAGACCCTGTTACTGGGCAGACTTCCTAATCTGCCTACTTCCTATTCCGCGGTGGTCCTACTTCTCTTTCCTGACTTGCCTGGCCTCCTGGGAAATGAGTGTCATCATTTCCCAGGAGTCTGTGGGCATAACTGTGTTGAAATGAGCACCGTTTAGCTACGAGAGCCATTTAACTGCACATGCGTGAGATCGAGAGGTACATGCCGGTTACCCAGCATGCACCTCTCTCAGGAAGACCAGGAAGAGAAATCAACTGGGCTTCACGTGCCCATAGCTAAGATGGAAACAGCCACAAGATTGGTGACAACATATTCTGTAAGTTTCTGAATTGATTACTGAACAGATCGGGAACTATTGAAATCTGTTACTGCATATATATTATAAAAATGTTGAGATTGTAAAAAAAAAAAAAAAAAAATTATGGCCAGAACACCGCTTTAAAAAAAAACCATAGATTCAAGAACAGAGTAGAATCAAGAACAGAGTCAGCTCTCTATTGGGTGAGATGATCATTACCACTCAGTAGAGAATGGTTGAGGTATTCCTCACATTGTATAGTAATAACACAATAACGTTAAGAATATTAAATATAATCAATAACAGGCAGGGTGTATCAAGACTTACAGCAACAAATGCTAGGTCAATGACTTTTCGACTTTATATGCATTGCTGCTTTAGGCCATTGTGACCATGGTTGCCACAGGGACAGTGCTTTGGGGTAATCACCTCTGGTGGATGCCATTGTGAGTTCGTAACTGTAATGTGTTTTCACCAGGTCAAGGATGTTCTCAATGGTGGGCATTGGACTGACTTCCATAACTTCACTATGCTTAGTCTAGCCGCTAGTAGGATGTGCGTACACGTCTGGAGGGTGGAGGAATGTCGTCAATAGATAAGTTCAAAAGCGCTAGTGCCGTGGAGAGAGGAATGTGGCATTTTAAGATGTCTTCTAAGATCTAGAAGGTATGTGTCCAGTAGGTTTGTAAGGAGGGACAAGTCCAGAAAATGTGAAATATGTATCCTGGTGCTTTATTGCATCTCCAGCAGGCATCAAATGTTTGCGAACCAAAGGAAGCTAGACTAGTAGGCATCACATACCATCTTTGGGGTCTCTTTTGAGATAATTCCCATAGAGCAGAGCAACAGGTGGAGTGGTATATTGATTTAAATGCTCTCCGCCACTGTTCTGAGTATGTGGTCCCCAGATCCGATTCTCAGTGTAGATGAAAATTTGATTTGGTGAATCCTCTCTTCTGATGAAATGTGTTGTAGAATAAAGAGGTGCCTCTCTGTTTGAGAGAGGGCCCACCGGACACTCTGGAGAGAGGGAGAATGAGAGGTGTAATGCTCACAATGCCACAGACCCCCTCCAACTTCCACTGGGCACTCTTCATCGCGGTCCCTGGTCTGGAGAGCTCACTGAACATGTGAACATGCAGCAAACTCCAGCAATTTGCCAAGTAGGACAAGAACATGGCTGCTCCAGGACTATTTATGTGCTCTTAGGCCACCTACTGGGCACACCTTGACTGAAGTGCCATAAATAGTCAGACTGCTTACCAGACTTTCCAGCCCATTATGATTCTAGAATCCTCTAGAATACAGGATCAAACTTGTGAAACACAGAACAGCCCAAAGCAGTCAACTGACAACTGCTCCACTGATTACAGAGGAGCAAAAAATACTAAACTTGCCTAACATCCTAGCAACCTAGCTAGGAGGGTGCTGCAAAAAAAAAAAAAAAAAATATATATATATATATACATATATATATATATATATATATATATATATATATAGTGAATGTTTGATTTAACCACTTCAGCCCGAAGTATTTACCCTCACAATGACCGGGCAATTTTTGCGATACAGCACTGTGTTTTAACTGACAACTGCGTAGTCGTGCAACATTGTACCCTAACAAAATTGATGTCCTTTTTTTTCCCACAAATAGAGCTTTCTTTTGATGGTATTTTATCACCTCTGCGGTTTTTATTTTTTGCGCAATGAACAAAAAAAGACCAACAATTTTGAAAAAAACAATATTTTTTACTTTATGCTTTAGTACATATAAAACATGTATATATATATATATATATATATATATATATATATATATATATATATATACTAATTTATTCATCAGTTTAAAAATTATTTTATTCATCAGTTTAGGCCAATATGTATTCTTTTACATATTTTTAGTAAGGAAAAAAAAAATCACAATATATTGGTTTGCACATAAGTTATAGCATCTACAAAATAGGGAATAGAGTAATGAACTTTTTTTGATGTTTTTACTGGTAATGGCAGCGATCTGCGATTCTTAGTGGGACTGCAACATTGTGGCGAACAAATCTGACCGCAAGCGACACTTTTTGATCACCAGTGCCATTATTACAGTCATCAGTGCTACAAAAATGCACTGATCAAAGTATAAATAACACTGGCAGGGAAGCGGTTAACACTAGGGGGCGATCAAGGGGTTAACTGTGTTCCCTGGGTATATTCTAACTGTGTGGGGGATGGGCTCACTGGGACAACAGAGATCGCTATTCCTGATCACTAGGAACAGCAGATCTCCATGTTGTCCCCTGTCAAAATGGGGATCCGCTTTGTTTACATAGGCACATCCCCGTTATGCTTCTGTGCAGCGATCGTGGGTGGCCAGCAGACATTGAATCTGCGCGTGCACCCACAGTATCTATAGCATGAAATGACCAACAGGTACGTAATTTCGTGCAACAGAGCCGCTGCCCTGCTACATTGTGAACACAGGAGGCGGTCAGTCGGCATAGTGCTATTCAGAAAATGCTTTGAACTTTCTCAATGGATGCAAAGCGTTTTCTGATTCGATGGTCAGACTCCAGAAAAGGGGGAAAAAAAGTACTTAGAGCCTTCACAGGTAGGGGACCTTAAAGTGATTGTAAAGTCTTGTTTTTTTTTCCTATAAAAAATAACATGTTATACTACCTCTTCTGTAATCCTGGCCCCTCCCTCTTGTTTAGTGCCCCCACAGCAAGCAGCTTACTATGGGGGTACCCGAGTTAAGTCGCAGCTCCCTGTTGTAGTAATATGACTGAACGGAAGTGACTCCATCTTTATATAAGTTCATATATAATTAACTTGGGTTAATCTGCTAGTTAGCTTAAGTTCTGTATTCTCAGACTGTGACAGGCTGTAACAGTTTTTGCAAGGCACACATATAAGAAAATATAGCTTAAGGCAGCATCTTTGCTCTGTACCTTTCTATATAAAGCTTCTGTGGTGTAGAGCGATCTGGGACATTTTCCTGTGTAAAGGGGAACACCAACCCAAGTTAATCTTATATGAACTTATATAAAGATGGAGTCACTTCTGTTCAGTCATATTACTACATCTGTGTCCATTCAGACAGGGAGCCCAGACGCAGCCCCTCCCCCTCACCTGATTGGATAGCTGACTTTGACTAACAGCAGCGGCAGCCAATGGCACAGCTGCTGTGTCTCAGTCAATCAGGAGGGAGAATCTGGAATGGCTGAGACACTCGTGGGCATCGCTGGACAGAGAGGCACCTCAGGTAAGTATTAGGGGGGCTGAGGGTGGCTACTCCACACAGAAGGCTTTTTATCTTAATGCATATTATGCATTAAGATGAAAAAACCTTCTGACTTTACAACTTTAAGCCAACCTGGCATTCTGTGAGTTTGGCTCTTGGTTACAAAACACTAGATGGTTCAGCTACTGATCCTTGGGGGGGGGGGGGGGGGGCCACCACACTTCACTTGAGGCTTAATGCAAGGTTTCAGACTACATTTTTTGAGCAGAGAAAGCTGTGTTTTTGGCTTTCCCTGGACTCTGTAAACCTGGATTGGGGCCTGGAGCTTGAAGGTTCCAAAGTGTATTGGGTGGGACGGAATCTTAAATTATGTGCCTAGATTTTACTGGATGCCTGCAGCGTGTGTGAGTACACAGGTGTGCAGGGTCATTATATACTCAAGCCTAAGGATAGCATACTGGAAATAGGAGGTCTCAACCAGGGGTCAGAGGTGCCCCAACCAGAAGTCAAGAGACAGGAGATCTCAACCAAAGGTCAGAGGTGCCCCAACCAGAAGTCAAGAGACAGGAGATCTCAACCAAAGGTCAGAGGTGCCCCAACCAGAAGTCAAGACACAGGAGATCTCAACCAAAGGTCAGAGGTGCCCCAGGCAGGAGACAGGAGGTCTGGTCCCAGGAGTCAGGTCAGCTCCTATTGGGTGTGGCAGGAGAACTTCTATCCAGAGGCCAGGAGTGGGCCATGCAGCAGGGTGCTGCAACTAAAAGCTGAGTGGGCTGGGAGAACCAGGAGAGCTGGGAAACACAGTCAGAGGGACTGGTAAGAAGAGCAGCAGTGCTGCTGACAAGAGAGCCATGTCAGCAACTGTTGATGTGGAAGAACCCATGCGTGGGCACCTGATGTCTATGGGAACTTTTCTCTTCTTTCCAATTAAAGTGGGCTGCCACACCCTAAAATACAGTTTGGATTGGCGCAACTCATTTTAAAAGCACCTAACACATGAGCATAATCACCCAAACACCACAAACCAGACAAAAAAAAAAAAGTAAAAAAATGCACTAAACAAAAGTCTTTTTTTTTTCAAGAAAATTTCACCAAAGCAACTCAAGGAGCGAAATTGAAATTTCCACATCAGTGAAAAGTGAAAATGGTTGCTTCAGACCACAATCAATTACAGTATACCAAAATCACTCTTCTCATTCCTAAAGGTGATCATTGTACAAAACAAAAGATTTTTCAGGAACGATTCAGGACCATTCCAAGAATCACCAGACAACTCTCCATGGCTCATTATCACCCACGACCGGATGAGTCAAAGTCGGGAGGCATTTTACTGCTTTCTGTCAATTCAGTATTACCACAAAGCAGAAGTAAATTAGGAAAAAATCTTTATTTCTGGATAATACTGGCCCTCATCGCTACCACACAGAGAAAGAGAAAGAAACCGCTTTTTTTCCCAGATAAGATGTTTCATTAATTACCTAAGCAAAATAGCCGCATTCATTGTTTGCTGCACTTCACATCAGGTTGATGAATGAGGACTCAGAACAAAAGATGAAGAGATGAATTAGGCCAGAATTGACCCACTGATGATACCGAATGAATTAATTGGAAGGCGGATAACGTTGTCCTGCAACACGCTGGAGAAAGGCTACTTGTATGGGTTTGAATATTTACTTGTGTAACGGTGAAATAAATTCATTACCATTTTAATAAGGTAGTGGAAGGAAAGCCATGATAACTGATACAAGGTTGCTATAGTTCCTGCACTTTGCACAGTACTTTTTTATCCTGTTAAAAGGAAAGTATGGTTCTCATGCGGCGTACACACAAGCAGACTTTTCGACTGCACTGGTCTGATGGACCGAGTCCGGCGGACAATCCGACCGCGTGTGGGCTTCATCGGACCTTCAGCTAACTTTTTCTGTCGAAAATCTGACGGACTTTAGATTTGGAACATGTTTCAAATCTTTCCAACGGACTCGAGTCCGGTTAAAAAATCAGCTCGTCTGTATGCTAGTCCGACGGACGAAAACCAACGCTAGGGCAGCTATTGGCTACTGGCTATCAACTTACTTATTTTAGTCCGGTCGTACGTCATCACGTACGAATCCGCCGGACTTTGGTGTGATTGTGTGTAGGCAAGTCCATTGTTAGACAGTTCGTCGGAAGTCCGTCGAAAGTCCGTCGGAAAGTCAGTCGGAAAGACCGTCGGAAAGACCGTCGGACCTTTGCTGCCGAAAAGTCCGACCGTGTGTACACGGCCTTAGAGAACCCATTATTGTGTTATTATTTTAGTACTTATCAATCATAAAGGGTATGTAAAGGGGTTATCTACATATTTTCATTTTTGTTGGGGGTTAAAAACAAACAATACCACTTTCAAAGCAATGTTTTCAGCTTTTTCCATGTAAATAATTGCAATAGTAAACACTACAGTAAATGGACAAACATTTCTGGACACCTAGCTATCATATATATGAGCTTGTTGTACTTACCAATCTGATACCATGGCCATAAGGTCAAGCACATAGGCTTGCAATCTCCATTGACAACCTTGGCTCAAAAGTTTAGGGAAGGTCCATTATGACTGTGCCCCTGTGTACACATCCAGCTCCATAAAGACATGGTTTATTAGAGGTCGGATAAGTTGGGTTTGGTGGCTTGAATAGACTGACCTCAAACCTACTGAACACCTTTAACATTAACTGGAAACCCAGCTCTCTTCCAACATCAGTACCTGACCTCCTAATTTTTACAGACAGTCTACTGACTGGAATGGTACCAGCTGATTGAAGAAAAGCCAATGTAGCACCAATATTGTAAAAAAAGGCCAAAATACATCCCTTGGAATTGCAGACCAGTTAGCCTAACATCAATAGTATGCAAGCTCTTGGAGGGGATGATAAGGGACTATATACAAGAATTTAGTAATGAAAACAGTATTATTAGCAGTAATCAGCATGGATTCATGAAGAATCATTCTTGCCAAACCAATCTATTAACCTTCTATGAGGAGGTTGTCAGGTCTGCCAGGAGATTCCAACTGTTACTCTGGTTTCCTGACTGGTAGTCCTGTTATCCTAGTATCAGGTGGAGGGACAGTTGAGATCCTGCAGCCAGTATTATGGGACCACAATAGAAGGTGCAAACAGCCTAACAAGGAACCACCAGCAAATAACTCACGGTAGAGGCCAAAGACAGGAACCAGATGGGAGAAAGGGCAATCCTAAACAATCCAAGTCAGCGGACCAAGGCAGAAGTACACGGGGGTCAACCAGAAGGTGGCGTAGGGAACAGGCACGGTCGGCAACCAAAACAGCGTAAATACAAGGGGTAATCCAAGAAGCGGAGTCAGGAACAAGCAAAATCAGCAACCAGAAACATAATAACATACACCAACAAACAAGAACCTATACTAGGACGAAGACAGGAAGGGGGGGGGGGAGTGATAATTTATAGGGTCACTATATCAGGTGATTGCCTACAGCTGGTCACAGGGTGGAGCCAGCATCCAAACTCAAGGAGCAGAACATAACAAGGATTCTAACTTAAAGCAAGTTCCTTGGTGGCTCATGCAATAGGAAACCGTCCAAAGAACCCCAGGTCCCTGGATTGAATCCCAGACACGGTGTGACAGAGGTGAGCTGCCATCTCGATAAAGGAAGGCCGTAGATGTGGTGTATCTAGATTTTACAAAAACATTTGACACAGTTCCCCATATACGTTTACTGTATAAAGTAAGGTCCGTTGGCATGGACCATAGGGTGAGTACATGGATTGAAAACTGGCTACAAGGGCGAGTTTAGAGGGTGGTGATAAATGGAGAGTACTCAGAATGGTCAGGGGTGGAAAGTGGGGTCCCCCAAGGTTCTGTGCTGGGACCAATCCTATTTAATTTGTTCATAGACGACCTGGAGGATGGGGTAAACAGCTAAGCATGGCAATAACAATAACTTCTCCGCAGGATGTGGAAACCTTGCAAGAAGATCTGAACAAATTAATGGGGTGGGCAACTACATGGCAAATGAGGTTTAATGTAGAAAAATGTAAAATAGTGCATTTGGGTGTCAAAAATATCAATGCAATCTACTCACTAGGGGGTGAGCCTCTGGGGGAATCAAGGATGGAAAAGGACCTGAGGGTCCTAGTAGATGATAGGCTCAGCAATGGCATGCAATGCCAAGCTGCTGCTAACAAAGCAAACAGAATATTGGCATGCATTAAAAAGGGGATTAACTCAAGAGATATAGCGATAATTCTCCCGCTCTACAAGACTCTGGTCCGGCCTCACCTGGAGTATGCTGTTCAGTTCTGAGCACCAGTCCTCAGGAAGGATGTGCTGGAAATGGAGCGAGTACAGAGAAGGGCAACAAAACGAATATAGGGACTAGAGGACATTAGTTATGAAGAAAGGTTTTGAGCACTGAACTTATTCTCTCTGGAGAAGAGACGCTTGAGAGGGGATATGATTTCAATTCCCTTCCACAGGCGGTGGTCTCAGCGGGGAGCATCAATAGTTTTTAAAAAAACTATTGTAGCGTTGGTAGATTTGTGATCTACCATCTGATAGGTAAATTTAGTGAATTGCTCGTTAGGGGAGTTAGATTTGCCTCTGTACCAGCTTGGCTGACGTTGCGTGTGGTTCCACACTGAGCCGGTGTGGTGTCGCTGTTACCATTGGCTGGTGTTGGAAGGGCAAAGCGTCAAAGCGTATGGGTGCTCCTCTGTCCCGGAGACAACTCGGTGGAGGTGGTCCTCCGAGTTGCATTCTGGGAGAGGGTATTTATGGGACAGAGGCCATGTTTTGGGGTTCGTTTTACAGCCACCTGGCCGACAGGTATGCGTTAGAGTGCTACCTCGTGGTCCTCCGTTCCAGAGGCCCGCGCCGCTGCGGCGTGTGGGTGGGCCCTGAAGCATGTCTGGGGCCTACCACAGCAGCCGAGGAATGGTCCTAAGCTGTCTATCCAGAGTGAAGAAGCTGGACAACCAAGAAGATCCCAGGGGAGGACCCATCATGGAAGGATCATGCAGAGTGCTGGTCTGGAGAGGGGCCCGGTGACTCGGTTGGAGGACGTATCCTAAAATAGTTCTACAGCATAGTACTGCCGGGTTGGCTTAGAGGTCCAAGTACTGTGTCTGACATTCACAAATTTAATACATCCTGTGGCAGAGGATCATACAGGTTTATTTCAAGCAAGTCTGTGGCAGAGACTTTTGTTCGTGCTACGTACTGGCTGCTAGGCAAGTGAGAGAGGCCTATCCAGGCGAGCAAAGATTGTGTCCCACAAGGGGATTGCATCCGATTACAATATTCAACTTTAAAGGACGTTCTCAAGAATCCTAAAGAAAGGTATTTGAGCTTCCCTGCAGCTTCCCTCCTGCCTATTTCCTGCTACTTCCTTCATTACTTGGTTCAATAAAGCATTGAAAACGTACTCAAGTGTTTCTGCTTTTATCATCCAGAGGTAAACTCAACGGAACCCTAGACCCGGTGCTGGTGAGACAAGGGTGTCGAGAGTGAAGGCAACAAGCCCGCTTAAACCAGCAGCTCCACCGAGAGTTAGTGCTACATGTGGGGGCGTCGTCCGGGATTTGTTAACCATCAATTCTCCAACCCAGAGAGGTGTTTCACCGGTAGTTTACGGTGAGAGCTGGACTTTGTCAAATTTTTCAGGAAGAGAAGAGGTTAAAAGTTGCAGGACTTTATTTCTGAGTACGTAGGCGGCGGGCGCCAGTGAAAGCCCGGGAGCTACGTGATCAGAAGAACAAGTGGGAGGAGCCTACCCTACTTAATACCGCATGGGACGCGTGTATGTGTTTGGCGCCAGAGAAGAAAAGAGGCCTCTTGATCGTGCTGAGAAGATCAGAGTGTGGCCATGTCTTTTTCGGCGATGCAGCCAATTATGGGACCAAGAATGTTCCCTGCAAGCACCGTGTTGAATGCTGTGCTGACCGAAACCCTGCTTACAGATACTGGTGTTCGTCTGAAGCCGCAGGGAAGATTTGTTCTGTATACCTCAGGAGATATTGAGGGACTGGGCATGATTTGCCATAAATGTGAAGGACTGGCCGTACATCTCCGTCCATTTGGTCGATGTCTGCAATGTGGAGAGTATTTGTTTGTGGTGGAGCAACCTACTATGTCGCCCCATGCTTATCGGATGGATTGGGCAACAGGTATCGCCACAGTAGAAGCTGCTATTACTACAGAGAAAGAGCGGCAGGCCGTCACTTTGCCTGTTGTTGCCGAAAATGTTCCGAAGAGAGACACTGCTGTTGCCATCTCATCAGCGGACATTGCTTTGAATTCTGAGTCCACCACGCCTGTCTCTGTTGTGTCTGTACAGAGGAAGGTGGGATATGTGATGGCTTCCCGCGGCCGTGGCCGAGGCCTACCCCCGAGGCTACCCGAACCGGATCCAGCAAAGTCCACGACAGGAACGGGTAAGCAGCTGGTGGGGAATGTATCTGGGACTGTAAATAAGTATCTGCCAGCAGAAGAACTGGGAGATTCGGAAATAGAATCCATGTTGGATCTTTCTGGTGATGATGACCTGTTTGAGACTATGTCACAAGAGCTGTTATGGTCACAAGGCGAAGACATCTCCTCTGCTATGACTTTCTCTAAATGGACAGCCCTGAGTTCTGGGAAGACGTCACCCTGTGTGGAGCCACACAGCACTGTAAATGAGACTTTGTCAAAAGTTGTTAGTTCACTGCAGACACCGGCTGGGTCTATGGTGAGCAAATCCTTGGATTCCTGTGTGCCTCCTTGCATGGGAAAGAACAGATCCTTGCCCAAACTTGCACGTTTGCAGAGAATGTTAAACAAGCGTGTAGCTGTGGAGTATGGCTTGGAGTTCCCATATGTCCCTCAGGACGTAATGCAAGTGATTGAAGTTAACCGGGAACTTTGGTACAGTGAAGCTGTTTGGGACTATTTGTCTGTGCCTAAGCCTTTCCGAAAGACTGGATGTTCTGTTAAAATGGATGAACGTTTTAGTGGATGTTTTATGCACTGGAACTTCGGTCGGCACATCTATGCTGACAAAGTGGTCATCTGCAGGCCTGGAAAAGATGACGCTGTATATTTCATTACCACAGTGGATAAACTGCGAAAGACACTGACCTTGCCAGATCCCCGGTTTTATTGGTAACTATGGACAAAAGAACTTTGAAGTTAGTTAGTTAGTGTCAGTATAAAGAGATCTTCTTGGTCAAGGTCTGGATATTCATCTCAGTGTTTTAAATCCGAGGACTTCTTTTTGCTAGCCGGATTTCTTTCATGAAAAAAAAAATTTATGCAGGGATGGACTCCTAAAGATTATTTTTGATAATAGATTATGGGAAGAGAGTTTCATTTTTAAATGAGGCTTTGCTCCTGAAGTTGTACAGGATATATGTGTGTTTAACATGTTTTCCTTTTCAGGAACTATTTGATCTCCTATCAAGCTGTGAGGCTTTTCAGCTAGATAGATATTAGTGAGGTTGTGTACAGTCATAGGATGGTTTTGTTTACGGACGTGAACATATTGTTTTATAGATGTTAATCTCATAATGTCTTTCCACTGTCTTTCCTTCTTCTCTATCTAATCCAAGTTTTAATCTCAAATACCTACTCCCAGGCTTGGGAGTTATTATCATTATTTATGGAGAGACATTGGGGACAACGTCTATTGTAGTGGGGGGAGTATGTAGCGCTGGTAGATTTATGATCTACCATCTGATAGGTAAATTTAGTGAATTGCTCGTTAGGGGAGTTAAATTTGCCTCTGTTCCAGCTTGGCTGACGTTGCGTGTGGTTCCACACTGAGCCGGTGGGTGTCGCTGTTACCATTGGCTGGTGTTGGAAGGGCAACGTGTCGAAGCGTATGCGTGCTCCTCTGTCCCGGAGACAACTCGGTGGAGGTGGTCCTCCGAGTTGCATTCTGTGAGAGGGTATTTATGGGACAGAGGCCATGTTTTGGGGTTCGTTTTACAGCCACCTGCTGGCCCTCCTGGCCGACAGGTATGCGTTAGAGTACCACCTTGTGGTCCTCCGTTCCGGAGGCCCGTGCCGCTGAGGCGCGTGGGTGGGCCCTGAAGCAGGTCTGGGGCCTACCACAGCAGCCGAGGAATAGTCCTGAGCTGTCTATCCAGAGTGAAGAAGCTGGACAACCGAGAAGATCCCAGGGGAGGACCCGTCATGGAAGGATCATGCAGAGTGCTGGTCTGGAGAGGGGCCTGATGACTCAGTTGGAGGACGTATCCTAAAGTAGTTCTACAGCATAGTACTGCCGGGTTGGCTTAGAGGTCCAAGTACTGTGTCTGACATTCACCGCAAAATTTAATACATCCTGTGGCAGAGGATCGTATGGGTTTATTTCAAGCAAGTCTGTGGCAGAGACTTTTGTTCGTGCTATGTACTGGCTGCCAGGAAAGTGAGAGAGGCCTATCCAGGCGAGCAAAGATTGTGTCCCACAAGGGGATTGCATTACAATATTCAACTTTAAAAGACGTTCTCAAGAATCCTAAAGAAAGGTATTTGAGCTTCCCTGCAGCTTCCCTCCTTCCTCTTTCCTGCTACTTCCTTCGTTACTTGGTTCAATAAAGCATTGAAAACGTACTCAAGTGTTTCTGCTTTTATCATCCAGAGGTAAACTCAATGGAACCCTAGACCCGGTGCTGGTGAGACAGGGGTGTCGAGAGTGAAGGCAACAAGCCCGCTTAAACCAGCAGCTCCACCGAGAGTTAGTGCTACACTATTATATAAGCACCTGAATGACCGCAACATACAGGGATATATAATGTAATACTGACACATAATCACACACATAGGTTGGACTTGATGGACTTGTGTCTTTTATCAACCTCATCTACTATGTAACTATGTAACCTCATGAATGATCTTTTGGCACAAATTCCCATATGCACACTCTAAAACATCCTGGAAAGCATTCCTAGATCGGTTGAGGCTGTTATGGCCACAAAGGAAGAGCAACTCCGTATTAATGCCCATGGTTTTGGAATGGGATGTCCAACATGTAGGTGTAATGGTCAGGTGTACTCAAACCTTTAGCCATATAGTGCAGTCTTACATCCAGGCAGTCATTGGCCCATGGGGTTGATTTATTAAAGGTAAATAGGCTGGGTAAGCTTAGTGAATGAGATGACTTCCATTATTCAGTCATGTGCAAGCAAAATATATACTTTTTTAAATTTCCCTGCACAGATTGGGTTGTGTTTGCAAAATTAATTTTACTACATTCACTAAGCCAGCATTTCTCAACTTTTTTCAGTCACAATACTCTTTACAAAAAAGACTAAAACCTGAGGCATCCCAGTCTAAAATGTAAAAAATTTAAATGTTACTTATCAAAAAGTTGAGAAATGCTGGCTTAGTGAATGTAATAAAAATTCTAAAGTTTGTAGAATTCACCTTCGTAACATCTCTAAAATTTGCCCCTTTTTAACAAATGAAACCACCAAGCTCCTCATTCACTCCCTTGTTATCTCTCGTCTTGACTATTGCAACTCCTTTCTCATTGGCCTGCCTCTCCATAGGCTATCCCTTCTTCAGTCTATCATGAATGCTGCTGCCAGACTTATCCACCTTACCAACCGCTCAGTGTCTGCCAACCCTCTCCTCCAATCCCTACACTGGCTCCCAATCACCCAGCAAATTAAATTCAAAATACTATCCACAACATACAAAGCCATTCACAACTCTGCCCCGAGCTACATCACCAATCTTGTCTCCAAATATCACCCAAATCGTCCTCTCCGCTCTTCTCAAGACCTCCTACTCTCAAGCTCTCTCGTCTACTACTCCCATGCTCGTCTTCCAGGATTTCTCCAGAGCCTCTCCCATCTTCTGGAACTCGCTACCTCGACCTGTCCGGCTATCCCCTACTCTTGCTACCTTCAGGCGATCCCTGAAAACTCATCTCTTCAGGAAAGCCTATTACGTCTCTAACTAATCTTTTACCACTTCCACCAGCTCATTCCCCACAGTTACAACCTTTTGTACCACCTGCCCCACCCTATTAGATTGTAAGCTCTTCTGAGCAGGGCCCTCTTAATCCTTTTGTATCTTATTGTATTATAACTGTATTGTCTCCCTTTTATATTGTAAAGCGCTGCGTAAACTGTTGGCGCTATATAAATCCTGTATAATAATAATAATAATAATAATAATAATCAATGAGAAGCCTGAGGTTGGCACAATGCACCCAATGTCCTTGAAAGTAACTTCACATCAAAAGCCCCACTTCATATCAGAGATTCCGCCATTACATCTGAAGTTCCAACATCATATCAAAGGACCCCCCCTTCACATCAGAGGTCCCCCCATCACTTCAGAGGGCGCCTCTTCACATCAGAGGTCTCTCCATCACATAAGAGTCCCCCTATACATGGGAGCCTCCTATAACATCAGAGGTCTCTCCACATCAAAGTGCCCCTATACATGGGCGCCCCCCATCACATCAGAGGGCCCCCTTGACAACAAAGGTCTCTCCTTCACATCAGAGTCCCAATATATGTGGGCACCCCCATCACATCAGAGGACCCCCTTCACATCAGAGGTCTCTCCATCACATCAGAGTCCCCTTATACATGGGAGCCTCTCATCACATCAGAGCCCCCTTCACATCAGAGGTCTCTCCTTCACATCAGAGTCCTCCTATACATGGACACCATATCACATCAGAGGGCCACCTTCACATCAGAGGTCTCTCCTTCACATCAGAGTCCTCCTATACACGGACACCCCATCACTTCAGTGGACCACCTTCACATCAGAGGTCTCTCCATCACATCAGAGTCCTCTTATACATGGGAGCCTCTCATCACATCAGAGAGCCGCCTTCACATCAGAGGTCTCTCCTTCACATCAGAGTCCTCCTATACATGGACACCCCTTCACATCAGAGGGCCACCTTCAGATCAGAGGTCTCTCCTTCACATCAGAGTCCCCATATATGTGGGCACCCCCATCACATCAGAGGACCCCCTTCACATCAGAGGTCTCTCCATCACATCAGAGTCCCCTTATACATGGGAGCCTCTCATCACATCAGAGCCCCCTTCACATCAGAGGTCTCTCCTTCACATCAGAGTCCTCCTATACATGGACACCATATCACATCAGAGGACCACTTTCACATCAGAGGACCACCTTCACATCAGAGGTCTCTCCTTCACATCAGAGTCCCCATATATGTTGGCACCCCCATCACATCAGAGGACCCCCTTCACATCAGAGGTCTCTCCATCACATCAGAGTCCCCTTATACATGGTAGCCTCTCATCACATCAGAGCACCCTTCACATCAGAGGTCTCTCCTTCACATCAGAGTCCTCCTATACATGGACACCCCATCACATCAGAGGACCACCTTCACATCAGAGGTATCTCCTTCACATCAGAGTCCCCATATATGTTGGCACCCCCATCACATCAGAGGACCCCCTTCACATCAGAGGTCTCTCCATCACATCAGAGTCCCCTTATACATGGGAGCCTCTCATCACATCAGAGCACCCTTCACATCAGAGGTCTCTCCTTCACATCAGAGTCCTCCTATACATGGACACCCCATCACATCAGAGGACCACCTTCACATCAGAGGTCTCTCCTTCACAACAGAGTCCACTTTACATGGGAGCCTCCCATCGCATCAGAGGGGCCCCTTCACATAGAGCTCCCCTAAACATGGGCACCCCTATCACATCAGAGGACCCCCTTTACATCAGAGGTCTCTCCTTCACATCAGAGTCCCCATATATATGGGCACCCCCATCACATCAGAGGGCCCCCTTCACATCAGAGGTCTCTCCATCACATCAGAGTCCCCTTATACATGGGAGCCTCTCATCACATCAGAGGTCTCTCCTTCACATCAGAGTCCTCCTATACATGGAACCCCATCACATCAGAGGACCACCTTCACATCAGAGGTCTCTCTGTCACATCAGAGTCCACTATACATGGGAGCCTCCCATCAGAGGGCCCCCTTCACATCAGAGGTTTCTCCTTCACATCAGAGTCCCCATATATGTGGGCACCCCCATCACATCAGAGGTCTCTCCATCACATCAGAGTCCCCCTATACATGGGCACCCCCATCACATCAGAGGACCCCCTTTCACTTCAGAGGTCTCTCCTTCACAACAGAGTCCACTTTACATGGGAGCCTCCCATCACATCAGATTCCCCCTATACATGGTCACTTCCCCATCACATCAGAATCATCTATATATACACAGAGCCTTCCCATCACCACTGAGGCCCTCATTCACACAGGACTCCATCACAGAACCCCTACCACATAGTCCAGCTCTATCACAGAGCCCCCCAATCACACCCTCCTCACATCAGAGCCCAATAATATGGTCCCAGCAATAAGGCAGAAGGCAGTAGGCAGTAGGTGGAGGAGGTCTGGTAGAAGCGGACTCCTATCTTCTCCTGAATGCTGGGGGTGGCTCTGCATGCCCTCTGCCCTGGAGTCATGCATTGCCATTGGGGCTGGTGATCCTGGTCCTGGAGCATCATTGATTGTTATGGTGCGGGAGGCTAGCCTGCCCACACCATTTCAATTAATGACACTGATCCTAAAGCGGGAGACAACAGACCGGACAACGAACTTTTAGAAAAAACATTTTTTATTTCACACTGGCCAGTATGGCAATCAGCCCGACTCATGCCAGAGCCAAAATGCCCCGTCTATAGGTTTTGATAGTATACGTATAACTTTATGTCACACATTTCTTGTAAATTTGTGATTTCCTTCATTTACATATGTATCTGCTTTATGCATTGGCTAGCGAGGTGTTGGTTGCTTTGCAGAGCAAAGCACCCTGTCTTAAACTTCCTATACTGTGTGGGTGGCTGTCTAGAGACAGGTATTAGTGTTCTCTATGTGACCTTACAGGTATACATAACGCGTCTGCAAAAATTCTCCACTTTGTTGCAATGTCCGTCCTGTCCAAGCTCAGCCATCTTGACCCCACTGGGCCTACCACAATCCCAGGCAAACCAGGTCCCCGGTTGAGAAACACTGCCCTAAGTTAAGCTAAATCGGTGCCATAGTCTTCTTTTTACATCCACAGCATGGGCAAGAACCCTCCTCAAGCTTAATTCCCCTTTTGCCACCCTCTCTTATGCCGCAGCTAGCGGTCACTTACTGGACCTTGCACCCTCTACTCAAGTATTTCTCGACTGTAGATGTCAAATTCCTGCAAGAGAACTTGTTTCCAAAATATCTTTCACTTGGAACAGGTATTTTATTTTGTATCACTGAATCAGTAGGTCTCTCAGTAGACTCAGTAGGGGATCTTTAAGGAATAAAGTGGGGCGCACTATCCTACAGATCATCCAGGTCATCGTGCCCTTTCCTAGCCCCCGTGCAGAGGCTGCGTAGGCGGTATGTCTGCCCCTATATATAAAGCAGCAATGCTCTGCATCATCCTATAATGAATTCTGCAGACTGTCTGTAGCCGTGTCATTTATGGAGATGATGTCACCATGCATCTGTCATGCTGCTACAATGTCTTCTGATCCTCCGCTGACAATCACTTTGTTATCAGCGGAGGGACTGTCACCGGCCTATAATGAAGCAGCCTGATAAGCTGACACTCCCTGCATTGTTGCTTATTATACATGTGTATATCAGTATATCTTTTTATTATGGGATATGTCACTGTTTATTAATATTTTGTGTTTCCCCCCGGGGTGGTTTCATAGCAGGTGTCACATTTAATGAAAAATGACATTTTAGAAACATGTTTCATCTCCTCCATTATTTTTGGCTTCTCTGGATGCCAGTTACTTGTGAGCATATAGATTTACCTGTTCCTTCTCCTAAATTAGATCATAAAATTGGTAGGATTTTGGACGCTGCTGTCTAGAAGGAAGTCTTAGGGCGATCCACGTTATCTCACACTAGCAGTGATATCACTTTTTCTTTTGCGTGGGGCTTTACTACAATTTTAAACACACACACACACATATATATATATATATATATATATATATATATATATATATATATATATATATATATATATATAAAAATAAATTATTATTATTATATTTTTTTTATATAGAATTCAATATAACACTAAACAATATCATAACATTAAAAAATATATATATATTTATTTATTTTAAATATATTTAAGCAACCATATACAAAAATGTAATATGACACAAATCTATATTCTCCAAAATATAATCCATACCCTGTAATCTGGCCCGGTCATCTGATTTTTATGAAATTGTTACTGGAATGAGCAGGGCATGTTTTATGCCCCCGTACACACGGTCGGATTTTCCGACGGAAAATGTTCGATGTGAGCTTGTTGTCGGAAATTCTGACCGTGTGTAGGCTCCATCGGACATTTTCCATCGGAGTTTCCGTCACACAAAATTTGAGACCCTGGATCTCAAATTTTCCGACAACAAAATCCGTTGTCGTAAATTCCGATCGTGTGTACACAATTCCGACGCACAAAGTTCCAGAAATGCTCGGAAGCAAGCAGAAGAGCCCGTCGTACGTGTTGTACGTCACCGCATTCTTGACGGTCGGAATTTCCGACAAGATTTGTGTGACCGTGTGTATGCAAGACAAGTTTGAACCAACATCCGTCTGAAAAAATCCATGGATTTTGTCGTCGGAATGTCCGATCGTGTGTACAGGACATTAGTGGTGGTCATGTGCACTGCTCTATGAACGCTATAAACTCCATTGTCCATAGTCCCTAGTTCATATTGGGAGTGAGCAAGAGAGGGTGGCTACATTTCTACATACAGCGGAGAACACCATGGAGAACGAACATACAGCCATGGCCAAAAGTTTTGAGATTGACACAAATATTAATTTTCACAATTTTCTGCTGCTTCAGTGTTTTTAGATCTTTTTGTCAGATGTTACTATGATACACTGAAGTGTAATTACAAGCATTTCATAAGTGTCAAAGGCTTTATTGACAATTACATGAAGTTTATGCAAAGAGTCAATATTTGCAGTGTTGACCCTTCTTTTTCGTCTCCCCAGCATGCTGTCAATCACCTTCTGGGCCACATCCTGACTGATGGCAGCCCATTCATGCAAAATCAATGCTTGGAGTTTGTCAGAATTACAGTAGTGGTTTTTTTTTTTGTTCAGCCATCTCTTGAGGATTGACCACAAGTTCTCAACAGGATTAAGGTCTGGGAAGTTTCCTGGCCATGGACCCCAAGCCAATTAGTTATCACTTTTGCCTTATGGCAAGGTGCTCCATCATGCTAGAAAAGGCATTGTTCGTCAACTGTTCTTGGATGGTTGGGAGAAGTTGCTCTCAGAGGATGTTTTTGTACCATTCTTTCTTCATGGTTGTGTTCTTAGGCAAAACTGTGAGTATGCCCACTCCCTTGGCTGAGAAGCAACCCCACACATGAATGGTCTCAGGATGCTTTACTGTTGGCACGACACAGGACTGATGGTAAGGCTCACCTTTTCTTCTCCGGACAAGGTTTTTTCTGGATGCCCCAAACAATTGGAAAGTGAATTCATCAGAGAAAATGACTTTACCTCAGTCCTCAGCAGTCCAATCCCTGAAACTTTTGCAGAATTTCAGTCTGTCCCTGATGTTTTTCCTGGAGAAAAGTGGCTTCTTTGCTGCCCTTCTTTACACCAGGCCATCCTCCAAAAGTCTTCACACCTGTCTGCTGACATTCCTGAGCAAGCTCTGCACTGGTGATGCCCCGATCCCACAGCTGAATCAACTTGAGGTCCTGGCGCTTGCTGGACTTTCTTGGGCGCCCTGAAGTCTTCTTCACAAATACAGTGGAAACATTTTTTATGGAATTAAGTTCATTTTCATGGCAAAGAGGGACTTTGCAATTAATTGCAATTCATCTGATCACTCTGCATAACATTCTGGAGTATATGCAAATTGCCACCATAAACACTGAAGCAGCAGACTTTGTGAAAATTATTATTTGTGTCATTCTCAAAACTTTTGGCCACGGCTGTACACCATGGGGAACTAACGTAGCCATCCTCTAATGCCCCGTACACACCGTCGGATTTTCCGATGGAAAATGTGCGATCGGAGCGTGTTGTCGGAAATTCCTACCGTGTGTGGGCTCCACCGGACGTTTTCCATCGGATTTTCCGACACACAAAGTTTGAGAGCAGGATATAAAATTTTACAACAAAATAAAATCCGTTGTCGGAATTTCCGATCGTGTGTACACAAATCCGACAGACAAAGTGCCACGCATGCTCAGAATAAATAAAGAGATGAAAGCTATTGGCCACTGCCCCGTTTATAGTCCCGACGTACGTGTTTTACGCCACCGCGTTCAGAACGATCGGATTTTCCGACAACTTTGTGTGACCGTGTGTATGCAAGACAAGTTTGAGCCAACATCCGTCGGAAAAAATCCTAGGATTTTGTTGTTGGAATGTCCGAACAAAGTCCGACCGTGTGTACGGGGGATAACAGGAGGATGCATCACAGCAGGAAAAGAAAAAAAAAAAGGGATTTGGAGGCGGGGAACTTTCTGAATTACTTGGATAGATTTTAAATGTTTTAAAGTTTTTAGTTTCACATACAACCTTCGTTGTTCCACATACACTGTATTGTATATTGTCCTTATTTATAGGCATTTATTGTCATCCAACTTTAAGGATTCAATATTTGGGGAATTTTGGTTGCCCCAGTATACATTGTGTCTTGCATTGGTTTTAATTGTAGGCTTTTGTCCGTTGCAACTGTACTCCATATTCAGTTCATGTCCTGACCCTAACAGTCAGTATTCATTCTAGTTAAAATTTTTTAATATGTTATTTATATTTTTTGTACCAATAAAATTCAATTTTTTCAACCACCTATATTGCACTTCATTGGCTGCTTAAAAGCCCCGATAGGGGGTTCTCATATTTTTTCATGCACTTTATGGGGTGTGCGGCCTATCCGTCTACACTCATGTGAGTGCTTTTTGCTGTTTGATATGTTTTAAAGTTTATTGTCACTTTAAAGGTGATTGCTATACACCTTGCAATCTCAATGTACAACCTCCATTCAATTTACTGTAAATCTAACAAAACGACATAGTAGAAGCCCTATCTAAACAATTCACTCAATTTTTATCTAGTCAAGCAAGCTCTTATACAATATACAATATTTGAAATAGAGTGTGGTGCTGCGCTAATCCCAATGAGATAGGCGTGTATTGGCTCTGTACTCGTGAGTATCTTATAGTGCACCCAAATTTAATCTTTGCAACTGTAACAGAGCAGTGGAAAGATGACCTAATGTGACAGTTGTATAAATTATGTGCTGATGGTGTATATGATCAAATAATCGTAGTATAGATACACAATAAATACTAATAAATATAACGTGCAAAGTGATTAGTGCTTGAACATCATGGTAGCAAACATAAATATATGGGTGAATAAATATAACATAGATAAAGATAGCAGCTGGCTCAAACTATCAACAGTCGCCAACTAGCTTCATTAAATATAAATCAACACATTCATAAGTGCATATATAACCAAAGTGCATCCAGTGCAAATTAAATGTGGCTAAGTGCTAAAAGTTCATTAGTATGCATGCAATTCTTGCATGCAAAATATTATCAGGTGCAGTGCTCCTTGCGGCGAAAAACAATTAATCAAAAGTCCATAAAACGTGTAATGACTTCCGTGCTAAACATGGGTGACAATAGTGGTCAGTCTTCATGCAACAGTGTGCACATTGGTGGGCAGTGGCCCCTTACCTGAGGGTAATGGGGTAATCGCATTTAGCCACTCAGAGGCATGGCGGCCTTTGTAGAGACCATGGGTATAATCTGCTATGGAGGATGGTAGAAATGTGGTCCTATCCTGATCACTTCTCTTGTAGGGGCGTCTGGTCCTTTCAAGTAGCGTTCCGGGGTCACCCAGATAGATTAAGAAAGGAAGCCCACAATAGTGTAGTATTGTATGGAAGCATATCACTTTTATTACAATATAAAATTCAGTACTCACATAAAACATTTAAAAACCGGGTGGAGATCCGACGAGCGGCGAGCTCGTAATGCAATAACTGTCAGAGAGTGCCTGTCCCGTCCCTACGCGTGACGTCACGGTCACGTGACTTCTTCAGGGACTATAAGATACTCACGAGTACAGAGCCAATACACGCCTATCTCATTGGGATTAGCGCAGCACCACACTCTATTTCATTTCTTTTTACTGGGGACAGGCTGTACCCCATTCGGTGTAGGCTGCTTTTCCTTGTTTTATTGAGATTGGGTTCCCCTCCTCCTTTCTCCCTAACCCCATTCACGATAGCGCAGGAATACCCCATAACTATAATATACAATATTTGTTGTATGCAAGCTTACATGAGAAGACTACATGTTTATATTGTGGGGTGAATGGAGAGCTCAAAAAGGAACTTACATCCCCCCCCCCATTACATTTTTATCTACTCTTACCTCTTGTCCACAAAAAACATATTTACATGCCCTGTGAATACAGCGTTGTCTGGTGAAACCCCTGTTTTTAACGCATACTGTTAGACAGGATAATTTGTGTGGTTGCAGACTCGTTGGTAAGTTGATCTAGGAATCTCTTTGGTGTTGTTTTATATGCGTTGCCCTTCCATGTGCTCCTTGCTGCAGGGGCTAGTTACAGGTTAGGGCATTGGCCATTTGTTTGTGTATGGTGAGAAGTACCTCTTATGCCCCGTACACACGGTCGGATTTTCCGCCGGAAAATGTGTGATAGGACCTTGTTGTCGGAAATTCCGACCGTGTGTAGGCTCCATCACACGTTTTCCATCGGAATTTCCGACACACAAAGTTTGAGAGCAGGCTATAAAATTTTCCGACAACAAAATCCGTTGTCGGAAATTCTTATTGTGTGTACACAAATCCGACGGACAAAGTGGCACGCATGCTCAGAATAAATAAAGAGATGAAAGCTATTGGCCACTGCCCCGTTTATAGTCCCGATGTACGTGTTTTACGTCACCGCATTTAGAATGATCGGATTTTCCGACAACTTTGTGTGACCGTGTGTATGCAAGACAAGTTTGAGCCAACATCCGTCAGAAAAAATCCTAGGATTTTGTTGTCGGAATGTCCGAACAAAGTCCGACCGTGTGTACGAGGCATTAGTATAGGCAACAAGTAAAGGTTTCTGTGGAGCAGCTGTAAAGTGGCAGTCTTTAGCCCGAACCCTTCAGTCGGCTTGCATTGGGTCCCAGTTGTATCGTTGGTGCACATGAGAATCATCCCAGTCAAGACTTCAGGCAACAATAAGGCTGCTAGATGGCGATATGGTCACTTTCCTAAAGGTTCTCAACACCAAGAAACTGCCTACCAATCTCCACGTATCTCTCAGTCTAAACCACGAGCCACCAAGCAGTTGGGTGTATCTCACTTTCCCCACTGTACAAATGCCTTGAGAAAGAGTGCAGTTTGCATGAGAAATGTTTGTTGGCTGGATGTGTTTTAGTTGTTTTTAGCCCTTGGAATTTATGACCAATTGAAGACGAGTGATATACAGGAGATTTTTGGTGGCATTTGACTTTTATGGTTCAGCTTTGGGACCTCATCACACATAGTAACAGCCCTACGTCCTTACACCCGCCCATAGCTGGAAGCAAGGAAATTCAACTTTTATACAAACATTTTTTAGTGCAAATTTTGAGAAATTCTTACTCTGCTATAAGGCATTATGTTACCAGTATATATGCTAATTCTCATTTTTTCCATGACAGGGAAAAGGTAATGTGAATTTTTTTCAGCCATGTGCCTGGGATCACGCTAGAAGATGAGCCTACAGAAGACTTGGCGGAACAGATGTCTGAATACCCTTCTGCCATTGCTGCATATTACCATTCACCTTTAGCCGTTCTCTAATGGAAATAGGTAGCTTGAGGCTGCTGGTTATAGGAGGATGGATGCATTTATCAGGGGGCTACAGATATGTAAAAGGCAGCACATTCCTCTGGCAATGGGCACATTTATTAATGTCACTTAATTACTTAATTTAATAGGAAACAATTAGCTGACATTCTGCTAAGCAAACAGCGCAATGAACCTGCAATTTGGTCATACTGGGCAAAGTCACGGATTCACATTACAGGGGAAACTATAAGGGTTTTCGGTTGATATATTATTAGTTTGTCTTCAAAGTGAATGTGCTTTTAAATCATTACTCCCTCTCCCTCTTTATATATATATATATATATATATATATATATATATATATATATATATATATATATATGTGTGTGTGTGTGTGTGTGTGTGTGTGTGTGTGTGTGTGTGTGGTGTAGGCAAAGGAAAATGGTATTAGCACTCCATCCAAAATAAATAACAGACCATGAATATACAGTAAGTATATACAGTATATATCTATATATTTAAATATATATATATATATGTATATATAAATATATATATATATATATATATATATATATATATATATATATATATATATATATATACAGTTGTGCTCATAAGTTTACAATTCTTGTAGAATTTATGATTTCTTGGCCATTTTTCAGAGAAAATGAATGATAACACATTTCTTTCACTCATGGTTAGTGTTTGGCTGAAACCATTTATTATCAACCAACTGTGTTTACTCTTTTTAAATCATAATGACAACAGAAACTACCCAAATGACCCTGATCAAAAGTTTACATACCCTGGTTATTTTGGCCTGATAACATGCACACAAGTTGACACAAAGGGGTTTGAATGGCTATTAAAGGTAACCAGCCTGACCTGTGATCTGTTTGCTTGTAATTAGTGTGTGTGTATAAAAGGTCAATGAGTTTCTGGACTCCTGACAGCCCCTTGCATCTTTCATCCAGTACTGCACTGATGTTTCTGGATTCTGAGTCATGGGGAAAGCAAAAGAATTGTCAAAGGTTCTGCGGGAAAAGGTAGTTGAACCGTATAAAACAGGAAAGGGATATAAAAAGATATCCAAGGAATTGATCATGCCAATCAGCAGTGTTCAAGCTCTAAATCAAGAAGTGGAAAATGAGGGGTTCTGTTGAAACCAAACCACGGTCAGGTAGACCATCTAAAATTTCAGCCACAACTGCCAGGAAAATTGTTCGGGATGCAAAGAAAAACCCACAAATAACTTCAGGTGAAATACAGGACTCTCTGAAAACATGTGGTGTGGCTGTTTCAAGATGCACAATAAAAAAAGGGGGGGGGGGGGCGATTGGGACTTTAAATGAGGCAGTAGACAGATTGGGGTAAGATAAAAAATGTGTGTACAAGTTTATTGTGTAGAAAAATCCTAGTATATAACACATGGGAAGCGTTATGTGTGCATGCGCACAGAACATAGCCTACATAAATACATGTGTATACAGACAGTCATCATAATGTCTAACAATAAATAGGTGTTACAAATATAATGTACAAAATAATACATATATACTGGGAAGCACAAAACACATGATGTAGAAGGTGAGTGTAAAAAATATATATAATAAGATGCATCAAAAAGTTAATCAAGGTGAGATCCTATTTAAAGCCCAGTGGCTGCATCCATGATGCCCGACGCGTTTCTCTGAATATACTTCTTCAGGGGCGGATGCTACAGTATTTCTGAAATTACAAGGTATAAAACCATCAAAAGGTGGAAATAGATACAACCAGAAAGGACAATGTGTCAGTTTCTGGGTACTCACGATGTAACCAAGCTGTGGTATAGGGCAAGGACTGGGCAAGGGAAAATGCCCTCCCCCGTAGCTGAGGTGGCAAGCAATCCAACGCAAAACAGGCGCACACCGGTATCATCCCCAGAGCGCAACCATCTCCACCACAGCATAGCCAATGGTAGGTCAGGGTGGTGGACAAGTATCTAAAATGGATGAATAGATCCATAGAAATAATCAAGGATACTGTGACTTAAGAGTAAAAGGAGTAGGGAAATGTAGTAAAGTCGTGGAGTTACCTTGGAAGTGCTTGGAACAAGAGCTCACCAACGCTGTGGCGTCTGCACTTGTGTGGGAGAGAGAGGACTGTGTCCCCGAGGCGACGCCTGATGAGCGTCCCGCCTGCGACGGTGATTGCCACCAAGGTCACGCTACAGGCCGATGATGCGTGGGGCGGGGCCCCTGCCAGAGCGGCAGGGACCCGCCCAGACTGACGCCACTGCGTCCAGCTACGTCGGCACAGGATGGAAGACTATGCCCCCGCACAACGGCGCCAGCTAGTGACGTCATGTGCGGGAGCAATGCGTGGCGTCGATGCGATGTGAGCACCCGCCCAATCCCCCACACCAAACCAAGCCCAAAAGGGGGCAGACGTGGGGGGGATGGGGAAGTACACAATAAGGTGGCACTTGAAGAAATATGGGCTGCATGGTCGAGTCCCCAGAAGAAAGCCATTACTACGCAAACGCCACAAAGTATCCCGCTTACAATACGCAAAACAGCACAGAGACAAGCCTCAAATCTTCTGGCACAAAGTCATTTGGAGTGATGAGAGCAAAATTTAGCTTTTTGGCCACAACCATAAACGTTTCATTTGGAGAGGAGTCAACAAGGCCTATGATGAAAGGTACACCATTCCTACTGTGAAAAACGGAGGTGGATTGCTGATGTTTTGGGGATGTGTGAGCTACAAAAGCACAGGAAATTTGGTCAAAATTGATGGCAAGATGAATGCAGTATGTTATCAAAAAATACTGGAGGAGCATTTGCATTCATCAGCCAGGAAGCTGTGCATGGGACGTACTTGGACATTCCAACACGACAATGATCCAAAACACAAGTCCAAGTCGACCTGTCATTGCCTACAGCAGAATAAAGTGAAGGTTCTGGAGTGGCCATCTCAGTCTCCTGACCTCAATATCATTGAGCCACTCTGGGGAGATCTCAAACGTGCAGTTCATGCAAGACAGCCCAAGAATTTACAGGAACTGGAGGGTTTTTGCCAAGAAGAATGGGCAGCTTTACCATCTGAGAAGATAAAGAGCCTCATCCACAAATACCACAAAATACTTCAAGCTGTCATTGATGTTAAAGGGGGCAATACACGGTATTAAGAACTGGGGTATGTAAACTTTTGATCAGGGTAATTTGGGTAGTTTCTGTTGTCATTATGATTTAAAAAGAGTAAACACAGTTGATTGATAATAAATGGCTTCAACCAAACACTAACCATGAGTGATAGAAAAGTCTTTATGTTATCATTCATATTCTCTGAAAAATGCCAAGAAACCATAAATTCTGCCAGGGTATGTAAACTTATGAACTTATGACTATAACTGTATATACATTTATATATATATATATATATATATATATATATATATATATATATATATATATCACTATATTACTGTGTAATATATATATATACATATATATATATATATATATATATATATATATATATATATATATATATACATACAGTATCTCACAAAAGTGAGTACACCTCTCACATTTTCGTAAATATTTTATTATATCTTGAGTACACCCCTAAGTGAAAATGTCCAAATTGGGCCCAAAGTGTTAATATTTTGTGTGGCCACCATTATTTTCCAGCACTGCCTTAACCCTCTCGGGCATGGAGTTCACCAGACCTTCATAGGTTGCCACTGGAGTCCTCTTCCACTCCTCCATGATGACATCACAGAGCTGGTGGATGTTAGAGACCTTGCACTCCTCCACCTTCTGTTTGAGTGTGCCCCACAGATGCTCAATAGGATTTAGGTCTGGAGACATGCTTGGCCAGTCCATCACCTTTACCCTCAGCTTCTTTAGCAAGGCAGTGGTCATCTTGGAAGCATGTTTGGGGTCGTTATCATGTTACTGCCCTGTGGCCCAGTCTCTGAAGAGAGGGGATAATGCTCTGCCTCAGTATGTCACAGTACATGTTGGCATTTATGGTTCCCTCAATGAACTGTAGCTCCCCAGTGCCGGCAGCACTCATGCAGCTCCAGACCATGACACTCCCACCACCATGATTGACTGTAGGCAAGACACACTTGTCTTTGTACTCCTCACCTGGTTGCCGCCACACACACTTGACACTATCTGAACCAAATAAGTTTATCTTGGTCTCATCAGACCACAGGACATGGTTCGAGTAATCCATGTCCTTAGTCTGCTTGTCTTCGGCAAACAGTTTGCGGACTTTCTTGTCCATCATCTTTAGAAGAGGCTTCCTTCTGGGATGACAGCCATGCAGACCAATTTGATGCAGTGTGCGGCGTATGGTCTGAGCCCTGACAGGCTGACCCCCCACCCCTTCAACCTCTGCAGCAATGCTGGCAGCACTCACACGTCTATTTCCCCAAGACAACCTCTGGATATGACGCTGAGCACGTGCACTCAACTTCTTTGGTCGACCATGGAGAGGCGTGTTCTGAGTGGAACCTGTCCTGTTAAACCTTTGTATGATCTTGGCCACCGTGCTGCAGCTCAGTTTCAGGTTCTTGGCAATCTTTTTATAGCCTAGGCCATCTTTATGTAGAATAACAATTCTTTTTTTCAGATCCTCAGAGAGTTCTTTGCCATGAGGTGCCATGTTGAACTTCCAGTGACCAGTATGAGAGAATGAGAGCGATAACACCAAATTTAACACACCTGCTCCCCATTCGCACCTGAGACCTTGTAACACTAACGAGTCACATGACACCGGGAGGAAAAAAGGCTAATTGGGTTCAATTTAGACATTTTCACTTAGGGATGATCTTACTTTTGCTGCCAGTAGTTTAGACATTAATGGCTGTGTGTTGAGTTATTTTGAGGGGACAGCAAATTGACACTGTTATACAAGCTGTACACTCACTACTTTACATTGTAGCAAAGTGTCATTTCTTCAGTGTTGTCACATGAAAAAGTATAATAAAATATTTACAAAATAGTGGGGGTGTACTCACTTTTGTGAGATACTGTATATCGTAATAAATCTGTTTGATACGCCTGAGATTCTATTCATTAGCAGGTCTAGGTTTTAAGGGCTTCGGAACCTAATTCGTTGACTCGATGATGGCAGGAAAGAAAGTGCTGATGAAGAGCTTTTCAGAATGAAAAAACCTACCACATATGACCAGCTTTATGCTATAATTAGTAGAAGTAGAATCAGATAGACGACTAACACAAAGCCAACAGGTTTCGGAGGTTGAAACCTTGCCCCCTTCACCAGGGCTTGAAGATGTAGGACATTTTTGAGTATAGCCTCAAATAACAAAGCCTTTAACCTAGGCATAAGAAAGTACCATCATCCAGAAATGATATAGGAAAAAAGGGAGGGGATGGGAGCGTGAGGACAGTTGTTGAGACTGACCAAACACATACTTCAACCCACAAGGTTTTGTGGTGGACTATCTCGGTACTGATACACAAAATACAAATATTGGATAAAACTTAAAAAATGTATTACATATAAAAAGACACACATAGATTACGTTAAAAAAGTTTCAAAAAACAGTATACAAATACTCAAAGGTTTCCCCAAGAGATATCTGTTGATGGAGTTTTCCTCATAGATTAACCAGTCTTTTACTAGTTTCACGGTAACATAGACCGCTTCGTCAGGAGGAATAATCTGTAAAAGAAATGATCAAATAAAACACAAGAACACATAATCAAAGAATTACAAAAGCATGATCTATATATAGAGCTCAGCGGTAATGTTGAGAGGTTGCTTACCCAACAGGTCAATCGCCAGGTACAAAGCCCAGCCACTCAAAAGGCTCCCCCTGCGTCAGACAAGGGGGAATTATGCGTAAATTTAATCTAGACAGGGGTAGACATAGATATATGCAGAATGGTTGGTAAAGTAATACCCATATGGGGATTATGTAGTGCACCGGAAAGGGGAAGAAAGGGGGGAAAAAAGGAGAAGGGGAAAAGGGGAAGGCAGGGAAAAAAAAGGGGGGGGATTATGGGGAATGAGAGGTTATGAGAGGTTATTGTTTGAGGAGATGGGTAGTGGGGGAAATGGAGATTTGTATATACTCTTTTAAAACTATCTAAGCAGGTAGGTTATAATTCTTCTAACCATTAGGTATTTATGCACTACCCTTCCATCACCACCCATTCCTTCCACCCCCATCCTTCCCCTCTCGCCTTCACATCCCCACTTATCAACCCAAACCCCCCCCCACTACCCATCTCCTCAAACAATAACCTCTCATTCCCCATAATCCCCCCCTTTTCCCTCCTTCCCCCCTTTCCCCCCTTTTTTTCCCCCTGCCTTGCCTTCCCCTCCCTCCTCTCCTTTTTCCCCCTTTCCCCTTCCCTTCCTTCCCCTCCCGGTGCACTGCATAATCCCCATATGGGTATTACTTTACCAACCATTCTGTATATATCTATGTCTACCCCTGTTTAGATTAAATTTCCACATAATACCCCCTTGTCCGTCACGGGGGGAGCCTTTTGAGCGGCTGTGGTTTTTTATACGGCGATTGACCTGTTAGGTAAGCAACCTCTCAACATTACTGCTGAGCTCTACATAAATATATCATGCTTTTGTAATTCTTTGATTATGCGTTCTTGTGTTTTATTTGATCATTTGTTTTATAGATTATTCCTCCCGATGAAGCGGTCTATGTACCGTGAAACTAGTAGAGGACTGATTAATCTATGAGAAAAACTCCATCAACAGATGTCTCCTGGGAACCTTTGAGTATTTGTATACTGTTTTTTGAAACTTTTTTAATGTGATCTACAGTCAGGTCCATAAATATTAGGACTTCGACACAATTCTAATCTTTTTGGCTCTATACACCACCACAATGGATTTGAAATGAAACGAACAAGATGTGCTTTAACTGCAGACTTTCAGCTTTAATTTGAGGGTATTTCAGGTGAACGGTGTAGGACTTACAACAGTTTGTATATGTGCCTCCCACTTTTTAAGGGACCAAAAGTAAAGGGACAGATTAACAATCATCCATCAAACTTTCACTTTTTAATACTTGGTTGCAAATCCTTTGCAGTCAATTACAGCCTGAAGTCTGGAATGCATAGACATCACCAGACGCTGGGTTTCATCCCTGGTGATGCTCTGCCAGGCCTCTACTGCAACTGTCTTCAGTTCCTGCTTGTTCTTGGGGCATTTTCCCTTCAGTTTTGTCTTCAGCAAGTGAAATGCATGCTTAATCGGATTCAGGTCAGATGATTGACTTGGCCATTGCATAACATTCCACTTCTTTCCCTTAAAAAACTCTTTGGTTGCTTTCGCAGTATGCTTTGGGTCAATGTCCATATGCACTGTGAACGCCGTCCAATGAGTTCTGAAGCATTTTGCTGAATATGAGCAGATAATATTGCACAAAACACTTCAGAACTCATCCTGCTGCTTTTGTCAGCAGTCACATCATCAATAAATACAAGAGAACCAGTTCCATTGGCAGCCATACATGCCCACGCCATGACACTACCACCACTATGCTTCACTGATGAGGTGGTATGCTTTGGATCATGAGCAGTTCCTTTCCTTCTCCATACTCTTCTCTTCCCATCACTCTGGTACAAGTTGATCTTGGTTTCATCTATCCATAGGATGTTGTTCCAGAACTGTGAAGGCTTTTTTAGATGTTGTTTGGCAAACTCTAATCTGGCCTTCCTGTTTTTGAGGCTCACCAATGGTTTACATCTTGTGGTGAACCCTCTGTATTCACTCTGGTGAAGTCTTCTCTTGATTGTTGACTTTGACACACATACACCTACCTCCTGGAGAGTGTTCTTGATCTGGCCAACTGTTGTAAAGGGTGTTTTCTTCACCAGGGAAAGAATTCTTCGGTCATCCACCACAGTTGTTTTCCGTGGTCTTCCGGGTCTTTTGGTGTTGCTGATCTCACCAATGCGTTCTTTCTTTTTAAGGATGTTCCAAACAGTTGATTTGGCCACATCTAATGTTTTTGCTATCTCTCTGATGGGTTTGTTTTGTTTTTTTTTTCAGCCTAATGATGGCTTGCTTCACTGATAGTGACAGCTCTTTGGATCTCATATTGAGAATTGACAGCAACAGATTCCAAATGCATATAGCACACTTGAAATGAACTCTGGACCTTTTATCTGCTCCTTGTAAATGGGATAATGAGGGAATAACACACACCTGGCCATGGAACAGCTGAGCAGCCAATTGTGCCATTACTTTTGGTCCCCTAAAAAGTGGGAGGCACATATACAAACTGTTGTAATTCCTACACCGTTCACCTGATTTGGATGTAAATACCCTCAAATTAAAGCTGAAAGTCTGCAGGTAAAGCACATCTTGTTCGTTTCATTTCAAATCCATTGTGGTGGTGTGTAGAGCCAAAAAGATTAGAATTGTGTTGATGTCCCAATATTTATGGACCTGACTGTATGTATGTCTTTTTATATGCAATAAATGATTACATTTTTATCCAAGATTTGTATTTTGTGTATCAGTACCGAGATAGTCCACCACAAAACCTTGTGGGTTGGAGTATATGTTTGGTCAGTCTCAGCAACTTTCCTCATGCTCCCATCCCCTCCCTTTTTTCCAGGGCTTGAAGTATTGAATAGAGTGTTTGTTATATGGAATTTTGTTCCAATAAGCACAAAGTTCCTCAGCAGCTGATTGGAGCAGGGCTGAACATATCAGTCACAATATCTTTTGTGATGGCCAATAACCTTAGTATTATACAGGTGTCTGTCCTAAGCAGCCCTTGAAAGTTGGAGGCATCTCAAGGTCTCCTAACCTGCAATACATGAAAACACCAATGTTCCACTTTCATGTATCACCAAGATACAGACTGTCTACTTTTCTTTTTTTTCCTTAGCTTATCGTGTATTTAATCATACAGGCACCTTTCTACCGTCCTCCAAGCCGCTTGGCATTTTCACCATTTGAACAATTTATTGATTGTGCCAGTGGACAGTAATTTATTCTGAGATGTAGTAATTCCAATTGTAGGCAGGTGGTGGGGTCACGGCCGTCTTGTCGGTATGATGGTTTGACAGTAATGAGGTCACCGTTGTCTGTGAAGATGAGGAATAACAGAAACTTGTTCTCATCTCCCTATACATTAACTAGAAAATGTTGCATGACAAGCACAAATTTCCCAGTATAGCCGAATGTCGGCGTGACAGTCTTCGCCCTTTTTGTAGAAATAATGTGTTAATCAAATAAAGACTATTTCTCTACTGAGAATTCAGTTACTGCTAAGAAAAGGGACTTAGTAATACTGGGTATCAGGGCCGGGACAAGGGGTGGGCAGGAGGGGCAGGTGCCCTGGGCACTGTGGTATCATGTGAGGTGAGGGGGTGCCACAAGGAAATTGGGGGGGGGAGGGATTTGTGTTGGGAGGGGGAATTGGGGGGGAAGTAGGGCGTAAGAATTGTTCCAGGGGGGAAAATGGGGGGGATGTGCTAGGAGTGGTGTTTTGGGGGGGGGTTTGTGTTGGGGGGAAAGGATTTGTGCTAGGAGGAGCGATTTGGGGGGGTTGTGCTAGAATAGGTGATATAGTAGAGGGGGAGGGGAATTGTGCTAGGAGAGGAATTTTGTATTGGGGGCCTTTGCGCTAGTAGGGATGAATGGGGGTATTTGTACTAGGAGGGGAAATTTGTGGTGGGTGTGGGGATTTGGAGTAGGGGGGGGGGGAGAGGTTGTGTACCCGGAGAGGAACTTTGAGGAATTTGAAGAGTAGAGGATTTGTGATAGAAGAGATGATTTATTTTGGGGGAGGGGCATTTGTGCTAGGGGGAATTCAGCAGGGGAGGTGGATTTGTACTGGGGGAGGGGGAATTTATGCTTAGAGGGGGGATTTGTGCTAGAAGAGGTGATATGGTAGAGGGGGAAGGGAAATGCTAGGTTGGGGGGTTGATTTGTGCTAGTGGGGATGAATGGGGGGTACTAGGAGGTGGAATTTGGGGGGGGGGTTGTGTTACAAGAGGTAATATGGTAGAGGGCGAGGGGAATTGTGCTAGGAGAGGAATTTTGTTTTGGGGGGATTTGCACTAGTAGGGATGAATGGGGGTATTTTTGCTGGGAAGGGTAATGTGTGTGTGTGGGGGGGGGTTTGTGGGGGGGGGGGGATTGTGGTAGGAGGGGGTGGGGATTTCTGCTGGGTGTGGGGATCTGGTGTGGGGGGGGAGAGGTTGTGTACTCGGAGAGGAACTTTGATGGACTTGAAGGGTAGAGGATTTGTGCTAGGAGGGGTGATCTAAATTGGGGGGGGGTATTTGTGCTGGGGGGATTTCAGCAGGGGAAGTGGATTTGTAATAGGAGGAGGGGGAATTTATGCTTCGAGGGGAGGCATGCAGATTACTGCTATATTTTTTTTGGGGGGGTGGGGGTTGCTGACACATAATGCCCATACATCTTGGGGGGCGCAGTTTGGCATTTTGGCTCTGGGCTCTAGGTAACCTTGTCCCGGCACTGATGAGTGTGACTATATTGAATGTGGGTGTGTTTGGGTTGGGCAGGAAATTGTCCCAGTTTTCTTTTGCAAATTTTGGGTAGGGCCAGAACTAGGTGTCAATGTCCACGTATCGATATTGTAAAAAAATGTAGGCAAATGTTAGATTTGACTAGATCAGTTGTCTCCAAACTGTGGCCTGGGGACCATATGAGGCCCCTTGCTTGCTTTTACCTGGCCCTTGGGGCACTATTTCATCCACTGATACCACTTGGGGGACTATTTCATCCACTTATACCAACAAGGGAACAATGGGGCATAATCCCCCCCCCCCCCCCACTGACCCCAATGGTCGCAATACCTCCCAATGACACCAATAATGGGGCAAAATTCCTCCTAATGACACAAACAATAGGGCACAATTCCTTCCACTGACACCAAAGATCGGGTATTGTCTTTTCTCACTGACATCGGGACCTTTTACCATAGTCTGGCCTCTGAAAAAGTCTGAAGGACATAAAAATGGCTCTTTGTTTAGAGAGAAAAAATTGTAGCAGCGCTAAATATGAACCACAAAAAAGAATAAATAAATAATATTATAGTTATAATTGACCAATAAAAAGCATCTCAGGAGCATTTCCAGGTTGGAAATGTCTTGGGTCCACAAAATCAGATGTTACACCCCATATGGTTTAAATGTGGTTGTAGACACAAATGCCTTTATAGATAACTCTTGAGGTAACATTTTTAGATGGTTGTTTGTCTATTTCTAGTTTTGTTTACATACTCTGGGTTGGCATTGTAAACTCGAGGTGAGCCAGGGACAAACATCATTAGCTTGATAGTCTTTATTGTCAGTCTTTTCTGGCTAGATTACAATTTTTTGGTATACCGAGATCGCCTTCATGACCAGGCCATTTTTTGCGATACAGCACTGACAATTGCGCGGTCGTGCAACACTGTACCTAAATACAATTGATGTAAATTTTTTTCCCACAAATAGAGCTTTCTTTGGTGGGGTTTGATCACCTCTGCGGTTTTTATTTTTTGCGCTATAAACAAAAAAAGTCCGAAAACATTTTGATATATTTTTTCTGCTATATTACATATCCAATAAAAAATTGTAAAATATCAAATTTCTTCATCAATTTAGGCCAATGTGTATTCTGCTACATATTTTTGGTAAACAAAAATCCCAATAAGTGTATATTGATTGGTTTGCGCAAAAGTTATAGGGTCTACAAACTATGGGATATTTTTATGGCATTTTTATTTATTTTTTTACTGGTAATGGCGTCGATCAGCGATTTTTAGCTGGACTGCGACATTGTGACAGACAAATCGGACACCTAACTGATATTTCTGACACTTTTTTGGGGACCAGTGACATTATTACAGTGATCAGTGCTAAAAATATGCACTGTTACTGTACTAATGACACTGGGTTAACATCAGGGGCGATCAAAGGGTTAAATGTGGAGGTGCTTGCTAACTGTGTGGGGATTGCTCTGACTGAGTGGAGACAGAGATTGGTGTTCCTGCTTAGCATCTTCTCCATCTTTTCCCCTGTTAGAACTGCGATCTGCCTCTCCTGGGAACAATTGTGGGTGGCCAGCGGACATTGGGTCCGTCGGACCTGCTGATTGGCATCCCCTGTGTCCAATCAGCGCACGATCGCGCCCTCTGGCGGCGTGCACGCGCCCCCAGTGTCTATTGCACGACATGCCGTACAGTTACGCCGTTTCACACAATAGAGTCAAATTGCCACAGTATAAATATATTATATTACAATACTTTTATAGCGTATGTATGGCTACTGAATACTTTATGCCCTATTTACTACATACAATTTATTTATTCTTTCAGATCTTTCTGTGTCTTGGTCTCCCATATTGTTCCAGCCCCCTTTTGGGAGGGCACATCCCTATACGGGATCATTTTCTGGACACCCTCCATCTTTATCTGCTCTGGCTCCTGGGCGCTGCTCTGGCACTCCAGTTTCCTCCTACTTCGTGAACTTTAATCTCTCTTGGTTGAAATACACATCACATGGGGTCAGTATTTTTAGCTCCTTTTTATCCATTGTTTTTATGTTTTGTGTTTACGTCTTAAATGCTTCCAACATGATTTTTGTAGGTACTTTGTGGCATGTTTTGATGTTGCTTGTAATTTTGCTTATATTACCATTGTAGATTAAACACATTTATCTGGAATTCTTCAACCTGTTACCCCTGAAGAAGACTTCTACTCTATCTGTTGAAAAGCGTTGGATTTCCTCTGTCCCTCTGACAGTGGAATTGGATTATGTCCCATGTTGTTCTTTTTTACCATGTGTTTGCTTTTATTACATATCACCTATTGTTAATATCCATATATTCATATAACAATATATTTTCTATCTTGTAAGAATCTTCTTTGTTCATGGTCCATTAAAGTCCCACTTTTTGAGGAACCCCTTTGCACACTATGTATTAGGGATATATATATATATATATATATATATATATATATATATATATATATATATATATATATATATATATATACATATATATATATATATATATATATATACATATACATATATATATATATATATATATATATATATATATATATATATATATATATATATATATATGAAATACGATCAATACTGATGGCCTGATCTCATTTCTTGGGGCCCAAAAATATCAGGACAGTACAAATATCCCCCAAATTACCTCTTTTTTAAAATGTAGAGGCATGGCGAGTTGTTTTTTTTTTTTTTTTCATACTGACACCAGTGCAGTACAGTGTCATCATATAATGGCTGTGGCGGTAATCAGGGACACTGACTGGTGACAGTATGAAAAGAATACATATTATAACACTATGGGGGTTATTTACAAAAGGAAAATCCACTTTGCACTGCAAGTGCACTTGGGAGTAAAGTCACTGTAGATCCGAGGGGGACATGCGAGGAAAATAAAAAAACAGCATTTTAGCTTGTACATGATTGGATGATAAAATCTGCAGAGCTTCCACTCATTTCAGCTCTACCCCTCAGATTTAGAGCGACTGCACTTCCAAGTCCCCTTGTAGAGCAAAATGGATTTGCCTTTTGTAAATAACCCCCTATAATACTACAGCGCCACCTGCTGCATAGATAAGTATAATGCATACAGTATATACGGTAGTTCACAGTACTTTACATCACATGCTGTTGTTCTTCCAACATTTTTCTCTTGGGAGAGTGCATATAATCAGCACTAGACATGTGCGATGCCGAAAAATTTGTTTGTTTTAGTTTCATTTGTTTTTATTTTTCATTTTCGGGTCATTCGTTATGATCACAATTCGTAAATTCGTAAATTTGAAAATTCGTAAATTCGTGAGTTCGAAAATTTGTAAATTGGAAAATTTAAAAATGACTAAATTCTTAAATTGAAAAACCTAAAAATAAGAAAGAAAACCCAAAAATTTGAAAGAACGAAAATCTGAAAATTCTAAAGAATAACTAGCTAATAACTAACTAATAAATTATAGGTATTGGAATTTCCTTTCAAATTTGGCTGTTAGTGAACGTAGCGTAGTACATCTATCTGCGGTAGGCGGTCGGCAAGTGGTTAATCACTACTGTTGTTTTATTTTTTGCTTTAATAAACGAAAAAAAACCCCACAAAATGTTGAAAAAAAAAAAAAAAATTTTGAAAAAAAAAAAACCATGTTTTTCTTTGTTTCTGCTATGACATTTTTAAATAATTTTTTTTTTTTTTTTTTTTAGATTTAGGCCAAAATGTATTCTGCTACACTTCTTCGGTGAAAATAACTCAAATCAGTGTATGTTATTTAGTTTATAAGAAAGTTATAGAGTCTACAAACTATGATATATATATATATATATCTATATATATATATAGATATCTATATATAGATATATAGATATCTATATATAGATATCTATATATCTATCTATATATATATATATATATATCTGAAAATTGATCAATACTGATGGCCTATCTCATTTCTTGAGGCCCAAAAATGTCAGGACGGTATAAATATAGGTAAATTAAATTATAGGTATTGGAATTTCCTTTCAAATCTGGCTGTTAGTGAACATAGCGAATATGAATTTATCAGAAATTACGAATTAACCAAAATAACATCTAAACAAATGGAACAGAACAAATTAATAATAAATAATAATAATAAAAAGTTTTTATTAATTATTGTTATTTATTATTATTAATTCATTCCGTTCAATTCGTTTAGATAGAGGATTCCTTATTTTGGATAATTTCTAATTCGTTACGTTCACTAACAGCCAAATTTGAAGGGAAATTCCAATACCTATAATTTAATAGTTAATAATTATTTCAGATTTTTGAATTTTCGGGTTTTTAGATTTCCGAATTTTCGAATTCCTGAATTACAAAATTTTTCGAATTCCCGAATTACAAAATTTTTCGAATTTACGAATATTCGGAAAAATTCGTTAAACAGGTTTTCGTTAATTCGGATGTTTCCGAATGACTGAACTAGTCAAAATTAGTAAAAAAACTAATTTGGAGATCTACCTAAAGCCCTGTTTATTATTTATAAGGAATTATTTACAGATACTACCTGGGTTTCGGCCTCCTGTCGTGCTGCATGGTTGTCGGATTTCCCGCACCTGGACAATGATGATTGGACGATGTATGGAACGCGTCATTTGCTAGATTGGTGTAGGCACGTGATCACCTGATACAGTTCAAGTTCCTTTTTAGGATATATTATACTCTTGCTAAGCTAGCGAGGATTTTCCCTGCTCATCCTTCGAACTGTTGGAGGTGTGATGCCCTTGGAGCAGATTTTATGCACGTTTTTTGGCATTGCCCGCACATCCCGCAGTTCGATCGCTATAAGACCATCTATAGAGGTCTGTCTGTTAGGCCTGGTAGATACATTGGTACCCAAGCAGGTAAATCACACTTTACCCACCCTGCTCCTATATTATGCACCCAAAATGATTACCGTATTTATCTTAATTTTAAGAGGGAAGTTTCAGGAAAACAACTTACATTTTAAATAAAGAATTTTGAAGCAAAATAAGGGTCAGTGCCCATCAATGCAGCCTTATCAGTGCCCATCTGCAGCCTCACCATTGCCCATCTGCAGCCTCGCCAATGCTTATCATTGCAGCCTGATCAGTGCCCATCTGCAGCCTTGCCCATCATTGCAGTCTGATCAGTGCCCATCTGCAGCCTTGCCCATCATTGCAGCATGATCAGTGCTCATCAGCAGCCTTGCCCATCATTGCAGTCTGATCAGTGCCCATCTGCAGCCTTGCCCATCATTGCAGCCTGATCAGTGCCCATTTGCAGCCTTGCCCATCATTGCAGCCTGATCAGTGCCCATCTGCAGTCTTGCCCCTCTTTGCAGCATGATCAGTGCATATCATCAGCCTTGCCAATCATTGAAGCATGATCAGTGCCCATCTGCAGTCTTGCCAATCATTGCAGTCTGATCAGTGCCCATCTGCAGCCTTGCCCATCATTGCAGCATGATCAGTGCTGATTTGAAGCCTTGCCCATCGTTGCAGCATTATCAGTGCCCACCTGCAGCCTTGCCCCTCTTTGCAGCATGATCAGTGCCCACCTGCAGCCTTGCCCCTCTTTGCAGCATGATCAGAGCCCATCTGCAGTCTTGCCCCTCTTTGCAGCATGATCAGCGCCCATCTGCAGCCTTGTTATTGTTGAAATAGACAGAGCCAGATCTCCTGTTTACTCGGCTCAGCTCGAAGTCCTGCCCAGTCCTGCCCCTTGGCCTGGCTCCTATGAAGGGCATAACACCAGTCCAATGGCGGGGGACATCAATGCTAGGAGGCGGGACTGGGCGTGACTCCGAGCGGAGCCGACTACAAAGGAGATTCGTCTTGGTCTATTTCGGTGGCGCTCATTCCCTCCTTCCCCTCCGAGGCAGCCGTTCGGCGTATATAACACGCACACACGATTTTCCCCTGATTTTAAGGGGGAAAAAGTGCATATTATATGCCAATAAATACAGTATTTTGTCCTGGAAAAAGTCAACGGCCCCCACCATAATGGCCTGGAAGGCATTGATAAATAATAGAAAAAATATGGCAGCGCTAATGTTTTTAAGTGAAAAAATAATAACCAGTAGTGAATAAAATCTAGTTGTTAGAACGAAAAATTATTAACTAACACAAATCGTGAAACCTAAATAAACCAGTATTCACTGAAACAACCCTAACAAAGTAGGTAAATAGTCCATATACAGTGTTGTGAGAAGATCTAGGGCTCGGACACCAGTCTTCAAGATGGAAATATAGGATAGAAAAATTCCTCCACCGCACCTCCGTGGTAGCTCAGAATAAAATGTGCGCTTACCATAAGGCAAGCACAAGAAAGCTTGCAACCTTAACCCGGTCGGGGCCTTTAACTGGATGGACTGGTAGGGAAGACACTCCACTTCCTATAGCCAGAGGGGATGATGATAATCGCTCCTTCACCAAGCCACAGGAAATCGATCTTATCATGGAGGTTAATATAAGACTCCCAGTTGGGGGATGGTTCCCATTTAGAGGTACCCCGGGAAAAGAGAGGGAGGCACCATAGCGTAATCCTGGTATTACTGTTTATTATAAAAAATAAAATAGCACTTACAGTGTAGTAGATTCGTATAAGCATAAAAACAGCCGGCCGGCTAAAACGATCACCCGTCCTGCAGACGGTACATGCAGCACGTCAGCTTCACCCGACGCGCGTTTCGTCACACTCTGACGTCGTCTGGGGCCCAGACAACGCCAGAGTGTGACGAAACGCGCGTCGGGTGGAGCTGACGTGCTGACGTGCTGCATGTACCGTCTGCAGGGTGTATATCATTTATCTGGGAGCTACATTGTACACTGGTGCTGTTGAATGGTAGTGCTGAATGTTTAATATATTTTTTATGTTTGTAACTTTTATGTGAAAAAAGAATAAAAAAAAGAAAAAGAAAAAAAAAAAAGTAACGAATTTGGAACAAAACAAATTGCACATGTCTAATCGGCACAGGGTCAATCAGCACTTTCCAGACAGAGGGTCAGGGGTCCTGCATCCTCATAGGACAGTCAGAGGAGAGTGAGAACCCCTCCTACAAGCTTTAACCAGACACTGATAGAAGTCACAAGACTGCTATATACTGCTGATGAGTAAAGGTATTTATCAGTTTATATTTACTAAAACGATTGCATTTCCAGGAAAAGAGGGAGAAGAGCAGGGATTTTAAATCCCTGGACCGCTACGCCGGCTGTGTGGCCACTGACAGCTCAGTATCCCTGGAGGTAAGTACAGAGGGGATCGGTGGTGGTGGTGGTAGAGGGGGGGGGGGTGAGGGTGTATGGTATTAGGGCGAGTTCACACCAGATGCAGTTCCGTGCGCATTTTGCACAAAATGCATTAACAGTGTTTTCCATGTATTCCAATGGCTCTAGTTCACACCATGCAGTCAGTTTCTGCACCGGAAACTGACTGCACTGGAGTGAACTAGAGCCATTGGAATACATGGAAAACATTGTGCATGCATTTTTAGTGCAGAAAAAAAAAAAGCGCACGGAACTGCATCTGGTGTGAACTCTCCCTTAGTTCGCCTTTTCATTTTTTTTTTTCTGAAAAGGAGACACTTTAAATACAAAAAGTTTTACGTGGTTTGACATGTAAGAATCTTGCAGCGATGAGGTTAAAAAAAGCATCTGATTTTTCTTTATCCCCCATCATCCCCTGTGAGTAAGCACTGCGCAGGGTGTCAGGGCGCCTGAACACACAGCGTGAACACCTCATAACTGTATCGTTTGTAATCAAGAAGCTGTGTAAATATATTTAAAAAAAAAATCTGCATGTATTTTTATGGTCATGTCAGCCGCCTAAACCTCATCTAAATATCACGCATTAAAAATACATTTGCCAAGCGTGTGTTATCTTAACGGTACGATGAAATATGCAGTTTTAATCACGCAGTGCACCGCATTGATTTTCAGTTCACAGCACTCCACTTAGATGGTGAAAAATTAATGTATTGTGGAACCGAGAGCTGCTGAGACTGTGCGCTACGACCAATAACGGCACATAAATACGGCGGAGAGCAAGAGAGGTACTGTGGCCAGTTTCTCATTCAAAATGTATAAATAGCAATAAACACTGTCACTGGCTCCGCTTTTTGTATTAAAGGGAAATCTTTCTAATGCCCCGTACACACGGTCGGATTTTCCGATGGAAAATGTGTGATAGGACCTTGTTGTCGGAAATTCCGACCGTGTGTAGGCTCCATCACGCATTTTCCATCGGATTTTCCGACACACAAAGTTTGAGAGCTTGCTATAAAATTTTCCGACAACAAAATCCGTTGTCGGAAATTCCGATCGTGTGTACACAAATCCGACGGACAAAGTGCCACGCATGCTCAGAATAAATAAAGAGATGAAAGCTATTGGCTACTGCCCCGTTTATAGTCCCGACGTACGTGTTTTACATCACCGCGTTCAGAACGATCGGATTTTCCGACAACTTTGTGTGACCATGTGTATGCAAGACAAGTTTGAGCCAACATCCTTCGGAAAAAATCCTAGGATTTTGTTGTCGGAATGTCCGATCAATGTCCGACCGTGTGTACGGGGCATAAGCGTGATTATACCACTTTCAAAAAGTTAGAAATGATTATACTGTATATATTTTTAGGAACATATAAGGCCTTTATTTGGTGCTCTGCTGATATTTGTTAATAAATTGGTTATTTTTTCAATACTGTAATTGTGTCTGACAATTACAATATTACATAGATGAACACCTCCACCCAGTGCCGGTACACGGTCATCTAGAGCCCAGGGCAAACATGCCAAACTGTATAATAGATGAATACCCCCACCTAGTGCCAGGACACGGTCATCTAGAGCCCAGGCCAAACATGCCAAACTGTATAAGCATTATATGTCAGCAACCCTCCCCCCCCCCCAAGAAAAAAATTGAGCACTAATCTGCATGTTTACCCCTTAAGCATAAACTCTCCTCCCCCCCCAGACAAATCCACCCCCCTGTGGAAATCTCCCTCCCAGCACAAATCTTTGCCCCCCCCCCCAGCTAAAAATCCTTTCTCCACGCAAATTTCCCCCACACAAATCGCCCCCCCCCAAAAAAAAATCGCTCCTCCTACCCCTCAAATTTCCCCTACCATTATACATCACCCCACTCCACATCCCCCCCTTCCCAGCACAAATTCTTCCGTCCACCCTCCTAGCACAAATACCCCCCCACCAAGTTTCCCCCCTCCTAGAACAAATACCCCCCAATCATCCCTTCTAGCACAAATACCCTCCATCATGTTACCTCTTCTAGCACAAACCCTCAAAATCCCTCCTTCTAGCACAAATCCTCTTTCCCCAATCCCCCTCCCAACACAAGTCCCCCTAAATCACAACTCCTAGCATGCCCCCCATATCTCCCCTCCTAGAATAATTAATATTCCCTGCCGCCAGCTTTGGATAGAATAATGAAGGGTTAGAAACCCTTTGGCGTTTTTACTGCTTCCTCTATTTCTGTTGGGGAGATTTGCCCTTTCTATTTGTCCGGGGGGACCAATGTCATAAAAAAAAGAAATTAAAGAAGAAGTCCGGTCCAAACCTAAATAAGCTTAAAGTGGATATTCACCCAAAAGGTGAAGTTCCTCTCTTCCCCCTCCTTCCCACCTCCTCTACTATATTTAGAATATTGTTTTTTTTGGGGGGGGGGGGCAGGTACCTAGTCTTGGTAAGTACCCACTCCCACTTTCACTTGGATCGCCTATGCCAATGCTGGGGACCTGAAGACCAGCGAAGAACCGGCCCAGATGAGGACTGAGCTGGACCCCTTGGACAGGTGAGTGTCTGTTTATTAGTCCAGGTTCACTCTTCTCCGACATGAAAGTCGTGTGACTTCTGATCCGACTTTGGTCTGCAACTTCAGACCAACTTTGATCCGACTTAATGTGACTTTTTACACTCTATGGCATTGGAGTCGTATCAAAGTCAGACCAAAGTAGTGCAGGAAGCTTTTCTAAAGTCGGAGCGACTAGTGTCGGATCAGTTAAGACAGATCTCATAGGGAAACATGTAATTTGACATGTCATGTGACTTGTGCTCTCACAAGTCGGATCCCATGTCGCACTTAAAGTCACCAGCTACAGTTTTTGTAGCTGCAAAATTAATTTTTTGGAACCTGACTGAAGCTTTAAACCTGCTTACACCCCTTTTCTAAGCCCCATATCAACTAGCCAGGCAGACCAAACTCTTTTTTCAGTTTCATTAGTGTAAAGGGTTGGAATGTTTGTCAGGTTTTTATTGCTGTCTTTGTTCCAATTCGTTAGATTTCTATTCTTCTCCCAGAGACACGTGAAGTGGACATTTTCCCCAAACTGAAGAGAGTTCCCCCATCTAACATTTGAAACATGTATCCCCATTGGAAGATTTCCCCTCTATAACCTGTGACAAAGGTAGGGTTGCCACCTCTCTGGGATTCACCCGGACAGTCCGGTTTTTGCGTCCTCTGTCCGGGTTTCTGGCTGCCTGGCACCCGGACACCAGGGAACCCTCAAAAATTCTTCTAACACCCCCATGAAAGCTTCATCATAATCTAGAATCTGTTACATATATCAGAATGTCACCTATCTTTACATATTTGTAGTTGTCTGGATGCAAACAACCCTAGTTACAAGGGACTTGTTTGTCTTTGTGGAGGGAATAAGGTGAGGTTTTGAATTTCCCCTAAACCACTTGCCTACCGGGCACTTTCACCCCCTCCCTGCCCAGGCCAATTTTCAGCTTTCAGCGCTGTCACGTTTCTAATAAGAATTACATCATTCAACACTGTACCCAAATGACATCTTTATCATTTTTTTGAGACAAAAAGAGATTTCTTTTGGTGGTATTTAATCACCTCTGGGGTTTTTATTTTTTGCTAAACAAACCAAAAAAGACTGAAAATTTTGAGAAAAAAAAAAGTTTTTCTTCGTTTCTGTCATAAAATTGTGTAAATAAGTCATTTCTCTCCTTCATTGATGTGCGCTGATGAGGTCGCTGTGATGGGCACTGAAGAGGCGGAACTGATGAGGCGGCATTGATTGTCAGCACTGCTGGGCACAATTGGCAGCACTGGTGGGCACTGATTGGCAGCACTGGTGGGCACTGATTGGCAGCACTGGTGGGCAGTGATTGGCAGCACTGATGGGCAGCACTGGTGGGCACTGATTGGCAGCACTTGTGGGCACTGATTGGCAGCACTGGTGGGCACTGATTGGCAGCACTGATGGGCTGCACTGATTATCAGGACACTAATGATCAGTTCCCTGATTGTCAGTGTAGATATCCCCTGTGTAGATTTGCTGGTTATCGGCTCTCCTCTCCTAATGCCCTGTCACCGCGAGGAGAGGATTGCCGATCACCAACAAATCCTGTTTACATTGTGATCAGCTGTGATTCGACACAGCTGATCACGTGGTAAATAGCTGCCCTGATTGGCTCTTCACCCCAATCTGTGATTAGCAGATACAGAAAGGATACAGCAATCGGAGATCACTGTTGATACACACCACAGGGAATGCACAGGCAGCACGAGCAACGGGAGGACATCATATGATGCCCCCCCTCCCCGGTGCACATGCTACCTAAACTGGCTAGAGAATGAGCATGAACAATGTACAATAGGAATACACTAGAAAGTCACATAACTCAGGTTATAGTAGCTTTAAGATCTCCATAGGCAACCTGGATCCCAGACTCTGCTCTATGTGTGATTGCAGGAGACCAGGCTCTAGCATCATCCACAGGTGAAACTCTTCCCTTGGTCCAGTGAAATCCCTCTGGCACAGACCTTCCTTGTTGTTATGGAGTCCTCCTTTCAGCTTATGTTACTAGCCTTTTAAATATAAATTTTAACCATTCCCACACGGGTTCCACAAAAGAAAGGTCTAGGAAACCCATAGGTATTAGGAAACAGAATGCTACCCTAATACTTAGTATCCAATAATATTTATAACATGGACTTTTAAGGTGCCCCAGAAAGAGCACAAATATGACGTTTAATATAAAGGGGAATACACACCCCTCCAGAGCTTTATTAATTCATTATTAAAAAAAACATACAGCATTATTAGCAAGACATAAAAAAAACTCTCCTCTACACATTATTATTTAGTATTCAGTCCACACAAGAAAGGGCAGAGTCCCTTTATTATAGTAATGAATTGGCTTGCTCATATCCAAACTCCACCCCAAACTCACTCATCCATGTCTTTATGGACCTTGCTTTGTACACTGGTCCAAATCATTTGGTAGAGGGGGGATTATGGTGTGGGGTTGCTTTTTAGGGGTTGGGCTTGGCCCCTTAGTTCCAGTGAAGGGAACTCTTAAGGCGTCAGGATTATAAAACATTTTAGATAATTTCATATTCCCAACTCTGTGGGAACAGTTTGGGGATGACCCCTTCCTGTTTCAACATGACTGCGCACCAGTGCTCAAAGCAAGGTCCATAAAGACATGGATGAGCGAGTTTGTGGTGGAGGAACTTGACTGGCCTGCAACCTCAAGTCCTGACCTCAACCCGATAGAACACCTTTGGGAGACCGTAGGCCAGGCCTTCTTGTCCAACATCAGTGTCTGACCTTACAAATGCGCTTCTGGAAGAATGGTCAAACATTCCCATAGGCACGCTCCTAAACCTTGTGGACAGCCTTCCCAGAAGAGTTGAAGCTGTTATAGCTGCAAAGGGTGGGCCAACTCAATATTGCACCCTACGGACTAAGACTGGGATGCCATTAAAGTTCATGTGTGTGTAAAGGCAGGCGTCCCAATACTTTTGGTAATTTTGTGTATATCTGATGAGGCTTGCCCACACTGGAGACATTGGTAAGTTTGGCTAAGGCTCATAAGGTAAGATCTGTGTGGAGAGATGTAGGCAACGTGATACATTTGAAGCATCCTTTCTCAATATGTAAAGACGTGATCATCTTCCAAGCTCTTCTAAGGGAATTAAGGATGTCAGTAGAAGATATGGTTAGGAAATGTTTAGTCTATTTCGAAAGACATGTTGAGCATAGTCAATATTTGATCTGAAGCAAGTATTCGTCCATGAAATGGCGCATTTGAGAGGGTTAGGCTCTCCCAGCAGGCAACCCAGTGAGTTCTTCTAATTAGTTGATCAAAGATTCTCAAGTACGCGATACACATTTGAACACATATGCAGGAAAGAGAAAAATTCAGTATGTAAAAAAGGATAAACCCCCATCACTGCTGAAAACATGAAAGACATACTCAAGGCATTGCACTGTAGAAAGCCATTGGAGGGACCAATCCTTGAAAACACTGTTGCTTGAGGCAGGAAAGAAGGTTAGGGAGGAAGGAGGGCTATTCAAATGATGATCATGTCAAAGTTAATGCCAGGCAGACCAAACTCTTTTTGTAGTTTCATATTTAGTGTAAAGGGTTCCTAACCTTCTTTCCTGCCTCAAGCAACAGTGTTTTCAAGGATTGGTCCCTCCAATGGCTTTCTACGATGCAATGCCTTGAGTACGTCTTTCATGTTTTCAGCAGTGATGGGGGGGGGGGGTTTATCCTTTTTTTACATACTGAATTTTTCTCTTTCCTGCATATGTATTCAAATGTGTCTCACATATTTGAGAATCTTTCATCAACTAATTAGAAGAACTCACTGGGTTGCCTGCTGGCAGAGCCTAACCCTTGGCCTAAACTGATGAAGAAACTTGTTTTGTTTTTTTATTTGTTTTTGGGATAGTTATTATAGCAAAAAGTAAAAAATATTGTTTTTTTTTTTTTCAAAATTGCCGCTCTTTATTTCTTTATAGCGCAAAAAATAAAAACCGAAGAGGTGATCAAATACCGCCAAAAGAAAGCTCTATTTGTGAGAAAAAAGGATGTCAATTTTGTTTGGGTACAGCGCCCCACTACCACGCAATTGTCAGTTAAAGCGACTCAGTGCCGTATCGCAAAAAATGGCCTACCGTCAGAAACCATTAAATCAGACCGAGACAGAAGTACAGTTAAATCACACATGTTTAATAATAAAAGTAAATAGAACAAACATAGTCCAAACATAGCCAATAGTTGGCTAACTGGAACGGATAGTCAGCCAAGCCAGAAGGTCAGGAATCAGTGTAGTGAAACAGCAAGCAGGATCTGGAGCCAGAAGGGATGTCAGCCAAGCAAGTCTTTAAACAGGAACGCAGGAGAGCGTCTCTGTGATGTTGACCAAAGCAAAGGCAGAGATCCTCAGGGCTGGACAGCTTAAGTAGGCAGGACTGACGAGTAGGATATCATCAACAGCTGAGTAACTGTGGAGAGATGGGAGCTGGTAATTAGCCGACAGCTGAGCGGCCAGCTCAGAGAAGGAAGGACTGAGCCCAGCCCTGACACCTGGTCATTAAGGGGGAAAATATTTTGGTCCTTAAGTGGTTAATAAAGAACATTATTACACTACAGAAGTTTGTTGATGCTTCCTTGCCTTACCACAAAGTGACCTTAAAAAGGACAACGCAAAGCAGGAGCAATAGTGGCATCTTGCTGGTTTAGCCAATGATAAAGTGATGCCAAGGTAATAACTTAGTGATCCTATAGCTGGTGACTTTTAGGATTGCTAGTTTGAATTCCTTCTCCTCCATGGCTGTGACCCTAAAGGGAAGATTCAGACCTACCATTAGCCATGTTTCCCCTCCTATATTAAGACAATTGACTACCACTGTCTCAGGGTCATTTCACACCAGCTCACCTTATCTAACGTCCATCACTACTGCTCTGGATGAAGTTCTGCACAACCTGAATCATTAGCTAGGTGACAGCAATAGAGTGAGGGCTTTCTGATTTGGCCAAAGAGGAAATGATGCCAAGGCAGATGGTATCTTAGTGATCTGGTTGCTGGTGACTTGTAGTATTGCTCGTTTGAAATAGCCTTTAGGCCCCATTCACACCTGAGCGTTTTGTAGCTTGAAGCCTCAAGCTACAAAACGCTGGAGGGGGAAAAAATCAATTATCCTCTATGGAGATGGTTCACATCTCCACTCCAAAATGCCTGAAGCCAGAAGCTCCAAAACGCCTGAAGCTCAAACAAGTTCTGGAACTTTTTTTTTTAGGCAGATTTGGGCGTTTTTCTGCTTTTTACATTGGTGACCTTTTGACCTGTACAAAATCGCGGCAAAAACGCAGTGAAAAAACGCTGCAAAAACTGCGGTAAAATCGACTTTTTGCCTGAAAACACTATGCTCAGGTGTGAATGGGGCCTTAGAGGCAAGCAAGAGGGCCCTTCCAAATTAGCTCTCTTGAAGATCTGTGCCACTAAATAGGAACTTCAGATCTACCATTAGCCATGTTTTCCCCTCTCCAAAAGGCTTGGCCATGTACTTTTTTATAAAAAATAGGTAAGTAGCTATATTTGTAGCAGCCTCCTAGTTAGGTTGCTAGGATATTAGGTAAATTGTGTTCTTTCTGGCTCCTCTGTAATGAGTGGAGCAGTTGTTGTATGCTTTTGACTCTTCTGAATCTCACGGTCTGCAGGTTTGATTGCTTTCCCCTGTATTCCATAGGTTTCTGGAACATAGAGGGTTGAGCAAGGCAAATGGGCAGCCTGAATATTTATTGTGCTCCAGCCAATCCCTGGGGAGGTGTGCCCAGGAGGTGGTTGGTGAGGCATATAAATAGTCGATTCGCATCTCAGATAGTTCAGCAGCAACCACCCGAGATTCGAACAATGTATGGGCAGGCTGAATGTACCCAAGTTGATTGATCGATCAACTTGGATACAACCAGCCTGTTGGATTTTACAGGCAATTATTGCTAGTGGCTGTTATAGCCGCTAGCAATAATCACTGTGTTCTCCTGGCGGGGACGGCTTCCCCCCGCCCCTCCACCATGAGAACACAACGGCTCCGTGGGAGGGATTCCCCCATTTAAACTGACTGTGTTGATGGGGGAATCAAGCTACTTTCTTTCCTGCAACCCGTGGTTTCAGGAAAGAAAATTGCTCCATCTATGGCCAGCCTTAGAGCAGCAAGCTCTTCCTCTTCTCGTTGCTGGAGAGGATGGCTACCCCCACCTGCAGCAGCTATCCTGATATCACAAGCCATTCATCGAGGTGCCAGCTGTAGCAGAGCTGGGGGGGGGGGGGCTATCTATTAGGATCCCTTTTAAAACTAATCAAGGGACTCCTTAATTTGGAACCTGGTCTAGAGAGCTCTCTGGGGAGTGTCTGGTGCATAATGGAAGGAGGTATCTGGTGACCCTGTGACATTGTGAGTACTCACCTAAGCTCCTGGTTCGAATGGCTGTGTGCTGTATTCCCTGGATGACAAGCCAGTAGTATTCCTGCCTGGGATAGCTTCTAGGAAGGAGCTCAGTCTCTGCCAACCGTACTTGTCTCTACATAGAGATGGCTCAGAGAGGAACTTAGAGGGGTTGTAAAGTCAGACTTTTTTTTTTCTTAAAGTGGTTGTAAACCTAGTTACACCACTTGTACCTACAGGTAGCCTATAATAAGACTTACCTGTAGGTACTGTAATGGTTTAGGAGATATTTACCATATACGCTTGTGCCAACATCATCGGCGCATGCGCTGTGAAGAAACGGCCCTCTGTTTCTTCACTAGCGCAGGAGTGACGTCATGCGACTCCGGCCAGTCACAGAGCCGTAGTCCGCGGCCCCGGAAGGAAGAGGGGCGAAGATGCATACTAACCCATTATGCTTTTAATTTGCAGGGGAAAAAAGAGGAAGTAAAACCCATCAGGGGTTTACTTCCTCTTTAATGCATTCTATGCATTAATATAAGAAGCCTTCTGTGTGCAGCAGCCCCCCTTTGCCCACCTAATACTTACCGGAGCCCCATTTCTGTCCAGCAATGTCCACAAGCGTCTTGGCCATCTGGGACTCTCCCTCCTCCCTCGCACCATTGGCTCCCGCTGCTGTCAATCAAAGTCAGTTAGCCAATCAGGATAGAGAGGGGGCAGGGCCGAACCGCAGCTCCATGTCTGAATGGACACACATGGAGCGGCAGCTCAGCTTGGGTGCCCATAAAGCAAGCTGCTTGCTGTGGGGGCATTCAACAGGAGGGAGGGGCCAGGAACACAGAAGAGGGACCCGAGAAGAGGAGGATCCGGGCTGCTCTGTGCAAAAAAGTATAACATGTTTGTTATTTTTCCATGAAAAAAAACAAGACTTTACAATTACTTTAAGCAGACCATACACAGGTCGAATTCTGAAAGAATTTTCTTATGAAAATTGTAATTAGGAATTTTCTTTTGAGTTTTGCACCATTAGTGGGCTTCAGCAACGACCGATTTTTGTGCGGCCATTTTTGAGTGATTGGGCATGTTGTAAATTTTTGGAAAAACAAACCAATTTCTAATCAATAATGGGGGTATAATTTCTAGAAATATCAGTTCCCTTTCACACTGAAGCAGCGCTGCTAAAACAGCCGCTCGAATGTTGTTTTTGCAGTGCTTTAGCAGCGCTTTTTCGGCGGCAGCGGGTCGCTTTTTGACAACGTGACCTTAAAAAAAACCAAAAAAGTTTGTTAAGGCGCTTTGGTAGCGCTGCCCATTCATTTCAATGGGCAGGGGCATTTTTGGAGCGCTTTTTTGCAGTGCTCCAAACACGCCCCAAAGATGCTGCTTGCAGGACTTTTTCTACCGCCCCGCAAGTGCACCGCCCCAGTGTGAAAGCACCCATTCAAATAAATGGGAGGCAGCTTTCGGGCACTATTTTTTAGCGCTAAAATGCCTGAAAACTGCCTCCCATTTATTTGGAAGGGGTCTAATGGAAAAAGAAATGTTCATGAGCTGTGACCTGGAAAGAAAATTAGATTCCCGGCTACGAAAATTCTTTTCTGTAGCAACATGAGGTGAAATTGAAGGCTTAGTTGGTCGAATTTTGAAATCAATGGTGGTACCATCGGATCACAAAAGGCACAAAATTTTTGCTTTTCAAAAGAAAATGTGTTCGGCATTTAACCCATGTATGACCTGGCTTTAGTAAAGTGGAGTGTCCTTGTGCCTATATTTGGTGAAAATGGAGTATCCCATATCACCCTGCATCCCAAGTTCTTCAGCAATAAAAAAGATCCTCAAAGACATCCCCCTAGATAAGTGATTCTCAACCTTCATAGTGCCCCTAACAGTAAAATTATTTTCATAGCGTGGGTTGTCAGCACCCAAGGCAAGACAAGTCCCTTCCACTCGCACAGTATTAAAACCCCTTATGGTACATTTTAGGATGTACCACTATTTCTCTTTGTACTCCCTTCTTTCCCTTTTATCTCTCTCTATCCTAATTTCTTGATTTTTTTCCCCATCCCTCTCTATAATCATCTTTCTTGTTCTTTCTCTTATTCTTTCTTTCCCTTTTTCCTAGTTCCTCCCCCTCTTTCCTCTCCCTTCCATGTATTCTCTATTTTTATTCCTTCTCTTACTCCTTGGTGGGGAGTTGTGATCAGTGGCAATGCTGGGGGGAGTTCTGATCAGCCAACTTAGGTGCTCTTGATCAAGGTCATCTGCTGATCTGAGAACTGTAGTGGGGACTTTTGATGGCAACTATAATCACAGGTAGTGTTACTCACTGTGTCTCCGACTTTGTGGTGTCTCGTAGCAGCGACACCAGTGGCGGCTGGTGAAGTTTTAGGATGGGGGGGCGCCAGACCCCGCCCTTCCTTTTTGACCCCTCCCACTTGGTGAAAATGGTCGTGGTTTCAGCGAAATAGTGGGCGTGGCTCTAAGGTGGTGTGGTTAGCGTCTGAGATGAACGAGGGATGGAGGGAGAGGGAGAGAGGAAGAGAGGGACAGCAGGCCCAGATCCTACACAACAATAGAAATATGTGTATTCTAGAAAGTTTAACAATCAGCAGATAAAGATACTCCAAACACCTGGTGTTAGCACTTCAATCATCCCAGAACCATGGTTGTTATGGTGTCAGGATGATTAAAGCGCATTATTTCTATTATTACATTGTAATATAAAATTAAATCATTCAACTCACCATAATGCAGAATCAGTGGGAGCCCTGAGCGTGTCACTAGCCACGTCGCCTACAACCAGATGCCATCAGGCGTCCCCAGCAGTCCGTCCTTACATCAGGTGCCCCCCAGCAGAGTCCCTCCTTACATGCAGCCTGTGTCACATCAAATGCAGCCTCTGTCACATAAAATGCAGCCTCTGTCCCCCCAAATGCAGCCTCTGCCCCCCCCCCCCAAATGCAGCATGCCTGTATCCCATTAAATGCAGCTTGCCCGTGTCCCATTAAATGCAGCATGCCTGTGTCCCATTAAATGCAGCCTCTGTTCCCACAAATGCAGCCTCTGTCCCCCCCCCCAAATGCAGCCTCTGTCCCCCCCCCCAAATGCAGCATGCCTGTGTCCCATTAAATGCAGCATGCCTGTGTCCCATTAAATGCAGCCTCTGTCCCCCCCCCCCAAATGCAGCCTCTGTCTCCCCCCAAATGAAGCCTCTGTTACCCCCCCCAAATGCAGCCTCTGTCCCTCCCCAAATGCAGCCTCTGTCCCCCCCCAATACAGCCTCTGCCCCCCCAAATGCAGCCTCTGTCCCACCCCCAAATGCAGACTCTGTCCCTCCCAAATGCAGCCTCTGTTCCCCCCCAAATGCAGCCTCTGTCCCCCCCAATGCAGCCTCTGTCCCCCCAAAATACAGCCTCTGTCCCCCCCAAATGCAGCCTCTGTCCCCCCCCCCCAAATACAGCCTCTGTCCCTCCCAAATGCAGCTTCTGCCCCCCCCAAATGTAGCCTCTGTCCCCCCCCCCAAATACAGCCTCTGTCCCCCCAAATGCAGCCTCTGTCCCCCCAATACAGCCTCTGTCCCCCCCAAATGCAGCCTCTGTCCGCCCCCAAATACAGCCTCTGCCCCCCCAAATGCAGCCTCTGTCCCCCCCAAATGCAGCCTCTGTCCCCCCCCACATACAGCCTCTGTCCCCCCTCAAAATGCAGCCTCTGTCCCCCCAAATGCAGCCTTTGTCCCCCCCAAATTTAGCCTCTGTCCCCCCCAAATGCAGCCTCTGTCACTTCAAACCCCCCTCCTTCTCCGCACAGCGGTACTTACCTTGCTGTCTCCTCTCCTGCGGTGTCTCCTTCACACTGGCAGTGGCATTCTTCCTGTCTCCTCTCTCGGGCGCAATGAGAGATAGAAACAGGAAGTGACATCTAACTCAGGTCAGATGTCAATCAAATCTGAAGCGCCGACTAGCCTGCAGTATATATTATTATGGCCGGGCGGAAGCTACTGGGCGCTTCAGAAAATGCCGCAAGGCGGGCTAAACACAAATGCAGCGCCACGTCCGCAATCTCGTGATTGCATAGACGTGGCGCTTCCCATAAGTGCACTGTGTCCGGCGTCGCACTTTGTCCGGTGTCCGAACACAGTGCACTTAAGGACCTTTTTTCATTTTTTGTAAAGGGCTGTCTGGAGGGGGGGGGGTCCTATGGACGGGCCACTACTGAGTGACACCTATAACGAAAATCAGGAGATAGGGTCTCCTCCAGCCCCTCCCACTTCACATTCTTCACCAAGTCAGCTGACGTCTAGTTTCTGCCTCCCAGCCATGCCGTGAACTGAATGGGCGGCTTCAAAAAGGCTTCAGGAACATCCCAGGATTCGTTGACCCCTGGCAAATCATCATTCGACCCCCAGGTTGAGAACCACTGCACTAGACTGAACGTTGAGCCAGAATGAGTGAAATGCTACCTGGTGCCTGCCTGCTTCTGCACTTGCTGTATCTGGTTAACTTACAGAGGCTTCTACTAGGGTATCCCTACATAATATTTTATATATCCCAATAATTACTACTGCAGGAAATTCTGTCCTTGGCAGACTAAAAATGCGGAAAGCATGGCTGTAGTTTTGTTTGCTGACACTTTTGCACTTCCCAAACTTTGCAAAAAACACTTGGGAGCTTTCCAAGCAATTACAATCATCTATCGATTGAGCCTATCTGGCACCACACCAGATTATAAGAGTGTTCAGGAGAGTGCTCCGTCTTGTCTTTAGGCACACAGAGAAGTACTGCTGTAATTGTCTACTTAGCCCCTTCGACGGCCCAATAAAGCAGGTATGTTCTCCCTCCTATAACAGAGCCTGGATTTTTACATCTTGCTGAAAACTGATGTCTTTTCTTCTTACCCAATTAAGCCATTGCAACACAACTTCAAAAACTCTAATCGTTGTCTATTAGAATTGACTGCAAAAAAAAAAAAAAAAAAAAACATAATAAAAAAAAACATAATACATAAGAGAAAACTTAATAATAATTAACATGAGCTGACCTTGTCTATTGAGCTGGTGGTTATTTAGGGAGCAAGGATGCAGAAACATAATTAAAATGTCACATATTAATGAAAATGACAATAAAAAAAATAAAAATAACAAAAAACATACTCTCTGCAAACGTTGTATAGTTACTTAGGAAACGCAATGCCCCAGCAATCCCGCTGGAAACTGCTGAGTGGTTTTATTACACTTTTCTGGGTATTATTTGAATTAAAGTCCACATTAAAAATAATTGGCAGGTTAATTCCTGGCTGGCTTTTCAGCGGGCCTACAAGTGGTTTATTTATATAGCATAGGGGTCCGCGGATCAGTCCTCAGGGGGGCTGCTGACAGGCCAGAGTTTGGAGCGAAGTCTAATTAGCAACAAATTGACCAATTAACTTTGTGCTGTGTAACGCTGAGCAAAACGTTTAGTTGTTCACAGGCTGGAAAACAGACTTTGTCAGAGACCCTCGAGGGAACGAGCACTGCGCTGCTCTGGGCTCTGCTCTGCTGCTGTGGCTACGGACCTGTTTTACACGACAAACTTTGACAAGTAATTGAAAGAGTCCTCCTATATTCTGTCAACGCAGTTCTAACAACGTTGGGATAAAAGGAAACCTAGAATAATGGTATACACACCAATGCCGGGAGCCCGGCGGACAAGATGGGTGAACTAGAGATACTGTTGTACAAGGAGGATTTGGATTTTGTGGGAATTTCAGAGACCTGGTTCAACAGCTCTCATGATTGGCTGGCAAACATTCAAGGGTATTCCACTTATCGCAATGATAGAGAGGGTAAAAAAAGGGGGAGGGGTATGCCTATATATCAAGAATAATGTACAAGTGAATGTGAAAGATGACATCACTAAGGGAGCTAGGGAGGAGGTGGAATCCTTATGGGTGGAGCTCCAAAGGGATGAAGCTAAGTGGAAAATAATACCGGGAGTATGCTAAAGGCCCCTTAACCTGAGGGAGGAAGTGGAGACGGATCTCCTATCACAATTTGGATTAGCAGCAAGGATGGGAAGTGTCATCATAATGGTGGATTTTAATTATCCAGACACAGACTGGGCGGAGGGAACCATGCATTCGTCTAAGGCTCGCCAGTTCCTAAATGTCTTGCAGGACAATTTCATGGTTCAGATGGTAGATGCACCAACTAGAAATAATGTGTTACTGTATCTACTGATTACCAACAATACAGACCTGATCACGGATGTGGAAATACGGGGCAATTTAGGTAACAGTGATCACAGGTCAATTAACTTCAGTATAAATCACACAAATAGGAAACATAAGGGGAATACAAAGACACTGAATTTCAAAAGAGCCAACTTCCCTAAACTACAAACCTTGCTAGAAGGCATAAATTGGGATAAAATCTCAGGAACAAAGAACACGGAGGAGAGATGGGTTTGTTTTATGAGCATATTAAATAAGAGCATTAGCCAATGCATCCCATTGGGTAATCAATTTAAAAGAGCGAACAAAAGTCCTGGATGGCTTAACTCCAATATAAAAATGCATATAAAAGCAAAGGAGAAGGCTTTAAAAAAATACATGGTTGAGGGATCATCCTCATCATTCAGACTTTATAAAGAATGCAACAAGAAATGTAAGGGTGCAATTAGGGTGGCTAAGATAAAACTATGTAGACAGTAAAAAAGGGAGGACAGACCATATTGGCCCCCATAAAGAATGAGGAAGGACATCTGGTTACAAAGGATGGAGAGATGGCGAAGGTATTGAATTTATTCTTCTCCTCAGTCTTCACGAGGGAATCGGAGGGCTTCAGTAACCAAAAGTGCAGTGTTTATCCTTATGACACATCACAGGAAGCACCTCCATGGTTAACAGAGGACAGAATTAAAAATTAGACTTGGGAAACTTAACATTAATAAATCACCGGGACCAGATGGCTTGCACTTAAGGGTACTTAGGGAACTCAGTCAAGTAATTGCCAGACCATTGTTCCTACTTTTTTCTGACAGTCTACTGACTGACGGAATTGTACCAGCTGATTGGAAAAAAGCCAATGTAGCACCAATATTTAAAAAGGACCCAAAATACATCCCTGGGAATTACAAACCAGTTAGCCTAACATCAATAGTATGTAAGTTCTTGGAGGGGGTAATAAGGGACTATATACATGATTTTAGTAATGAGAACAGTATCATTAACAGTAATCAGCATGGATTCATGAAGATTCGTTCTTGCCAAACCAACCTATTAACCTTCTATGAGGAGGTGAGCTGCCATCTAGATAAAGGAAGGCCCGTAGACGTGGTGTATCTGGATTTTGCAAAAGCATTTGACACAGTTCCCCATAAACGTTTACTGTACAAAGTAAGGTCCGTTGGCATGGACCATAGGGTGAGTACATGGATTGAAAACTGGCTACAAGGGCGAGTTCAGAGGGTGGTGATAAATGAGGAGTACTCGGAATGGTCAGGGGTGGGAAGTGGGGTCTCCCAGGGTTCTGTGCTGGGACCAATCCTATTTAATTTGTTCATAAACGACCTGGAGGATGAGATAAAGAGTTTAATCTCTGTATTTGCGGACGATACTAAGCTAAGCAGGGCAAAAACTTCTCAGCAGGATGTGGAAACCTTGCAAAAAGATCTGAACAAATTAATGGGGTGGGCAACTACATGGCAAATGAGGTTTAATGTAGAAAAATGTAAAATAATGCATTTGGGTGGCAAAAATATGAATGCAATCTATACAGTGGGGGGAGAACCTCTGGGGGAATCTAGGATGGGAAAGGACCTGGGGGTCCTAGTAGATAATAGGCTCAGCAATGCCAAGCTGCTGCTAACAAAGCAAACAGAATATTGGCATGCATTAAAAAGGGGATTAACACCATAGATGAAACGATAATTCTCCCGCTCTACAAGACTCTGGTCCGGCCGCACCTGCAGTATGCGGTCCAGTTCTGGGCACCAGTCCTCAAGAAGGATGTACTGGAAATGGAGCGAGTACAAAGAAGGGCAACAAATCTAATAAAAGGTCTGGAGGATCTTAGTTATAAGGAAAGGTTGCGAACACGGAACTTATTCTCTCTGGAAAACGCTTGAGAGGGGATATGATTTCATTGTACAAATACTATACTGATGACCCCACAATAGGGATAAAACTTTTTTGCTGCGCAAGGAGCCCCGTATCTCCGGAACCATAGACGATAGGAGCCCCACATTTTGATCAGTGGTGGAGCTACCTAATCCCCAAATTTGGGGTCTTTGTGACCCCTGGTCGCCGAGCCACAACCCTCGAAGTTAATCGTTTTTTTTGTGATTTTGGGGGGAAATGGGCCTATCTTGAGGTAGGGGGCCTGGAACTGCAGCTCCAATAGCCCCTATGTTAATCCGGCCCTGCCCTTGGTGCACTAATACTAAGGCTTGCTTGGCTTGGGTCATTGCTTAAGTGCTTATACACCCTGTACAACCAGTTATACCAACTGGTAGGCCTATATTAAGGCTTACCTGTAGGTGCTGGAAACATCTCCTAAACCTCCTTGGTTTAGGAGATATTTACAATAAAGCCGTGCGCCAAATGTCTACAGCGCATGCACACTTCAGAAAGGGCAGATCGTGCCGTTTCTAATAGGGGTCGTGCCGGTGACTGGCGGCTCCCGTGCATGTGCGGGAGAGACGTCACGCGACTCCGGCCAGTCACAGAGCCGGAGTTCGCGCCCCCCCCGGAAAGGAAGAGGGGTGAAGATGGACGCTCACTGCTAGTGGGGACAGCGGTTACATCGCAGGCTTCGGTTTCAGGTAAGTGACACATAATGGGCTACTATGCGATGCATAGTAGCCCATTATGCTTTACCTTTGCAGGGAAATAAAGAAGAAGTAAAACCCATCAGGGGTTTACTTCCTCTTTATGGTGTCTCAGTTCTGTCCATTGCTTGAGCTGTTGTTGAAGGGACTGTTCTAAGAAGTAGCTGCAAAGGAAGAAAAGTCCTCTTACGTAGCTGAACTGCAAGTGGTTGGTTGTACCAGGATGGAGCTGCAGCTGCATCACCCTGGCACCTTTTCTTTGAGCCGGCGGTCGTCTCTCTTGTAAAAGCAATTCTAGCGGCTAACTTGAAATGCTTTTCCAAGCAGCTGGAGGGGACCCCCCCCCCCTTTCCACCGCCTTGAGCCAGAGCAACCCGTCCAACCTGGAGATCGAGTGACCAGCTAGAACGTCCACCAACTGGTCAGAAAGCCGAACAAAGCCAGAATCGGCTTGAATTGGCTCTCCGCCGTGGTAACCCGAAAGCGATGACCTGACATCACTTCCAGGTTCCCCCGGAATGTCAACGGTGCAATTTTTAAAAAATCGAAAGCATTCGAAAACACCGATCTTGGTGTTTTGAATGCTTTTAAGGGCACAGGAGGAGTTTGGTGCTTATAAACCCCCGATCCCTCCATAAAGAGGACCTGTCACCGCCTATTGCTGTCACAAGGGATGTTTACATTCCTTGTGACAGCAATAAAAGTAGTCACATTTTTTTTTTAAAGCAACAGTGTAAAAATAAAAAAAAAGTAAAAAAAAATGAATCATTAAAAAAAAATAAAAAAATAAACTGCCCCCCCCCCGCACAAAGGCGAATGCATGTGTCCGTCCCTCATGCACAGAAACAGTGATGGTGCCAGGAATTCTAGCACTAGACCTCCTCGGTACATCTAAAGTGGTAAGCTGAAAAGGCTTTTAAAGCGTCGCCTATGGATAATAAAATGTACGCATTTTTCGCTGTTGCACAGTCGTTCGCAATTTTAAAGTGTGACATGTTTGGTATCTATTTATTCAGCGTAACATCATCTTATATGTTTTACAAAAAAATTGGGTTATGTATTTTTTTTTTTTGCATTACAATTGAAAAAATTCATTTTTTCCCAAAAAATTGTGTTTGAAAAACTGCTGTGCAAAATACGGTGTGACATAAAAATGACAAAACCCACCAAATTTATTCTCTAGGGGCCTCTGCTTTTAAAAAAAAAAAAAAAAAAAAAATATATATATATATATATATATATATATATATATATATATATATAATGTTTGAGCGTTCTAAGTGATTTTCTAGCAAAAAATACTGATTGTTACATGTAAACAAAAAAGTGCCAGAAAAGTCCCGGTCTGGAAGTGGATATGGAGATCAAATTTCGGAAGTTATTTTCTATTCTATTGTTTTTTTTTCTATTCTATTCTTTTCTATTCTATTCTATTCTTTTCTATTTTATTTGAATTTATTCTACTAGAAAATCAAATTTCAGAAGGTGGTTATATTCTTCATATTTTATTCTATTCTTTTTCATTTTATTCCTTTATTTTTTATTCTATTTTATTCTGTTCTTTTATTTTCTATTTTATTTTTTTTCTGTTTTACTCTATTGTTTACTATTCTATTCCATAATTTCGATTCTATTCTATCCCATAAATTTATTTTCTATTCTATTTCTTTATTTTCTATTCTATACCTTTATTTTCTATTCTATTATTTTCTATTCTGTTCTGTTTTACTCTCTTATATGCTATTCTTTTATTTTCTATTCTAATCTTTCCTATTCTATTCTATTCCTTTATTTTCTATTCTAGTTTATTCTTTTCGGAAATTCAAATTCAATTGGAAAACTATTTGAATGCTATTCGAAAACTATTCTATTCGAAGGTGGTTATATTCTTTATATTTTATTCTATTCTTTTTCATTCTGTTCCTTTATTTTCTATTCTATTTTTTCTGTTCTTTTATTTTCTATTTTATTTTTTCTGTTTTACTCTATTCATTACTATTCTATTCCATAATTTCTATTCCATTCTTTTCCATACATTTATTTTCTATTCTATTTCTTTATTTTCTATTCTATACCTTTATTTTCTATTCTATTATTTTCTATTCTGTTCTGTTTTACTCTCTTATATGCTATTCTTTTATTTTCTATTCAACTCTTTCCTATTCTATTCTATTCCTTTATTTTCTATTCTAGTTTATTCTCTTCGGAAATTCAAATTCAATTAGAAAACTATTTGAATGCTATTCAAAAACTATTCTATTCGAAGGTGGTTATATTCTTCATATTTTATTCTATTCTTTTTCATTCTATTCCTTTATTTTATATTCTATTTTATTCTGTTCTTTTATTTTCTATTTTATTTTTTACTATTCCATTCCATAATTTCTATTCTATTCCATAAATTTATTTTCTGTTCTATTTCTTTATTTTCTATTCTATTTCTTTATTTTCTATGTTATACCTTTATTTTCTATTCTATTATTTTCTATTCTGTTCTGTTTTACTCTATTATATGCTATTCTTTTATTTTCTATTCAACTCTTTCTTATTCTATTCTATTCTTTTCTATTCTATTCCTTAATTTTCTATTTAAGTTTATTCTATTTCTTTATTTTCTATTCTATTCCTTTATTTTCTATTCTATACCTTTATTTTCTATTCTATTATTTTCTATTCTGTTCTGTTTTACTCTCTTATATGCTATTCTTTTATTTTCTATTCAACTCTTTCTTATTCTATTCTATTTTTTTCTATTCTATTCCTTTATTTTCTATGCTAGTTTATTCTATTTCTTTATTTTCTATTCTATTTCTTTATTTTCTATTCTATACCTTTATTTTTTATTCTGTTCTGTTTTACTCTCTTATATGCTATTCTTTTAATTTCTATTCAACTCTTTCCTATTCTATTATTTTCTATTCTATTCCTTTATTTTCTATTCTAGTTTATTCTATTTCTTTATTTTCTATTCTATTTCTTTATTTTCTATTCTATTATTTTCTATTCTGTTCTGTTTTACTCTCTTATATGCTATTCTTTTAATTTCTATTCACCTCTTTCCTATTCTATTCTATTATTTTCTATTCTATTCCTTTATTTTCAATTCTAGTTTATTCTCTTCGGAAATTCAAATTCAATCAGAAAACTATTTGAATGCTATTCGAAAACTATTCTATTCGAAGGTGGTTATATTCTTTATATTTTATTCTACTCTTTTTCATTCTATTCCTTTATTTTCTATTCTATTTTATTCTGTTCTTTTATTTTCAGTTTTTTTTTCTGTTTTACTCTATTCTTTACTATTCTATTCCATAGTTTCTATTCTATTCCATAAATTTATTTTCTATTCTATTTCTTTATTTTCTATTCTATACCTTTATTTTATATTCTATTATTTTCTATTCTGTTCTGTTTTACTCTCTTATATGCTATTCTTTTATTTTCTATTCAACTCTATTGAAAACTATTTGAATGCTATTCGAAAACTATTTGAATTCGAGTTTCGTCCGAAATCTTCTATTCGTTATTTCATTTAAATTCGTTACTATTTTCCTTTGGAAAATTGGATACATCTGAATTTACGTATAATGGAACAATTCCTCACAATTTCGGTTCGGAACGAACCGCACATGTCTAGTGGTTGATATAATCTGGGCAGACGGAGGTTTTTGGCTCCGTAGTACGATCCAGTATTCTCGCCAAGTTTGTTTTTTTTATCCCTGCGTTGACCTTATTTTAGTCTGTGTGCTCAGGTAAGCGACCGTACGTGAAATGTAAATAAGCCACAATGCTCTTCTATGTATTTGAAAAAAAAGGTTACAGGGAGCTGAGTAAAGCATTTTGCTTAAAAGCTAGAAAGGCGACTTAGGTCCCAGCATGCACCGGCTTTTATTCCTTTCCCCGCGCTTGTTTTTTCATCTTTTATTTTGCGGCCTTTTTCCCTTATCAGAGAAGCTGCACTTTCTCTGCCCTTCATCACACCGCTGATCCCAGAACGCAGGTCTCCTTGGTAACACATTTCCTGTCTGCATTACCCTTTAAATTATACAGATTTACCTAACCTCTACAGCGTCTCCCGCGCGCTCGGTTTTCACACCATATCTGCCGAAAAGGTTCCCGGGGTTTCATTTGTACCCTTTTCACATTTTCGAAAGGAGGGGAAAAGAGAAAAAAAAAAAAAAAAGTATCACAACTCAGGGGAAAAAAACAAAAACAAAAAGACATGCCTGTTTATGGAAAAGTGACCCAAATTATAGACCTGAAAATTGTAGATTTAAAAGCGGTAACTTGAGATAAAATGATGAGTAACAGAACAGCCGGTGAAGACCTGAAGTCACTCAAGCCCTATGGAGGTCTAGATAGTACAAGCGGTGCGATTCAGTCGAGTCAGGTACAGAATTCTTTCAGCAATATGAAAGAAAACGTGGGTCATAAGTGTACCTGTCACGCTGGGCAAAAATGAAATGCACCACTGAGAGTGCTGGACCAAAAAAGAGGTTATTCTTCACCTTGTCCACCCGGATCAAACAGGGTTCATGCCCGGTAAGAGAACGTATGATGATATTCGTCCTCTTTACTAGCATGTCCACAGGGCAGCCACTGACCAAAAAAAGTGGACTGGTGTTATCGTTAGATGTGCTGAAGGCTTTTGACACTGTCAACTGGTCCTTTCTTTGGGAAACTACGCACCGAATGGGTTTTAGCCTTCAGTACATTAACTGGGTCTAGCCTGCTCTACACTAACCCTAGGGCTAGGATATCCACCAATAAAGATATATCAGATGTATTCTATCTGTAGCAAAGTCCCGGGACTCTGTTGGCCTAATAGTTACCTCCAGAGTTAGGGAGAACTGACATCCTTCAGTGTAGAGTGGGTTACAAGGCATGGTGGGTGTAATGCATAGTTGCCAACAGTCATTTGGGGACCCTCGTCCTGATCGGAGGCCGTCCCGATTCGGGATTTCGCCTTTTTTGTCGAGGGAAATTGGGAATGTTTGCTTTTGCAGCAGCTGGCTCCAACAAAATGGCCGCCGGCGCCGCCTCTAGATCGTTCCCCTTGTGTTCAGTGGAGAGGGGGCTCGATCCGTGCAGACAATGAATCGGCTTCTCTCTTTACAATACTGAAGCCAGGGTTAGCTGCACAGATCGGCCCCTCCCCTCTCCACTGAACACACGGCGCCGGCCACTCGTGGAGTTTCTTCTACTCTCTTTTGTCCCTCTCAGTGTAAAGGCGCCCAGGCAGCTATGTAATTGTAATATACAGGAGGGGGGTTAACTATGTACAGGAGGGGGGGTTATCTATGTACAGGGGGGTAACTATGCACAGGGGGTGTTACTATGTACAGGGGGGTAACTTTGGTGGATGGCCCCTTAGTGGCGACAGCTTTCCTTCTACCTCCGACCACGACTGGTTCCCTGGCAGGCGGAACCATAACTTATGGTTGGACTACAAGCCCGTAGTCCCAACCCTACGCTGCTTTCCTGCTTCTGGATAGGCCCTAACAGCCTAGCAGCCAGATAACCCCGGAATAGGCCTTAGGTTTCTGGCCTAGCAGCCTGGGGCAATACAACACACGTCCACCCAGACAGTCATCCAGAAGGCACAGAACCCCGATCACCTGAATCCACCCAAATAAATAGGTTCTCCTAGCAGGCCAAGGGACCCAAGAAAATCCCTGCCCATTGGCTGAGACACCCCATTCATCCCTAATCTGTCCTTGCAATGCCCTTGTCTTTTCCAATGTCACCAGATACTCGGCCATCTAGCGACAGAAGAGAGAAGTGCAGCAATTCCAGAATTAGGGCGAAATAAATTGACCACCTGACAGTTGGCCAAGGCAACAATCTCTTGGCAAATAAATTAAATAGCAACCCCGCCTAAACATCAGGGTGCTACATCTCTACAAAGGGGTACGAGACAGGGCTGCCCGCTCTCACCGCTTCTATTTGCACTGGCAATAGAGCCTCTTGCACTGGCGGTGCAACAGATGGTGACAGTGGGGGGCACCTGTTATGGGGAGTTAACAGAAAAGATCTCCCTCTATGCAGATGACGCTTTAATTTACCTAGATGGCTCGGAGCAGTCCTTTGTGTCCCTGATGGGGGTTGTGGAGGAGTTTGGGAAGGTCTCTGGGTTACGTGTAGGATTGGAAAAATCTGTGGTTTTTCCAATTGGCCCCAACCTCAATTACGCATATTTACTTCAATCCAAATTGACAATTCAGCCCACCTTTAAGTATTTGGGGATCCATATTAATGCTGATCTATCCACTTTTACATAGTTACATAGTAGGTGAGGTTGAAAAAAGACACAAGTCCATCAAGTCCAACCTATGTGTGTGATTATGTGTCAGTTTTACATTTGCATAAATGATTGCATGCGGTATATAGTCTGATACACAAAAAAATAAAAATAAACGATTATGTGGTATTTACCGCAAAATGAAAAAATGTGCCAGTAAATATCGTCAAAAAAACATGTGGTAAGCTCTTAAAAGAGAAGTATGGGAATCTTTTTTTCCCTATATTCATACTTACCTAGGTGGATGCAGCATCAGTCCGATGCAGCATCGGTCCCCCGGCGCCTCTACACTGAAAACCGAGCGATCAAACACCGCCGATCGCTCGGTTTTCACAGCTCCATGGGTAGAGAGCTGCAGACTGTAAGTCACAGCTCTCTGCTCTCTGCCTCCTCCTCGCTCATTGGAGCGCTGAGCTGTTCAGGTGGCAGAGCGGTCGTCTCAGGCTCTCAGCGGCTCGCTGAGAGGCTTAGACGGGTGTCAGTCTAGGCACCTGGCAGATCCAGATTTCTATTGTCGGGATGACGAGGTGCCTGGACTGACATGTGTGACGTCGGCAGAGAGCAGATTTCAGTCTTCCTTAACAACGGATGACACATCAGCTGTCAGCGGGTTTCCCGCTGACAGCTGAATGTAAAAAAACATGCCGACAAAAAAAATGTAAAAAGCGGCGTGGGGTCCCCCTTAAAATCCCCTCCCGGTGACGTCACCCGGTGGCACTGCCCTCCCTTGTGACATCACCGACTAGTGCATGCTGGGCCTGTGATGTCACAGGGGGGTGCTGCCACCAGGTGACGTCGCCAGGTGGTCCGTCCCATAGCTATTTAAGAAATGTCACACAGCGGGACAGGCAGACCGCAGGAGTGTCCGTGGTGAGCTGAACTTTTTTTTTCTTTTTTAGGGTCCGGGGGTGCCGCGGGCGTAGCGATGGATGATGGATCTACATCGGGGGACAGTTTTTTTTTTTAATAAAGGAATTGTCAAAAACTTTAGTACTGTCTTTATTTACTTGTACACTTTTTTTGGTGAATGGGTAAGGGTACCATATACCCCATACTCATTCACATAAGGGAGGGGGCGGGATCTGGGGGTCCCCCTGTTAAAGTGGGGCTTTTAGATTCTGATAAGCCCCCTGCCTGCAAACCCCCACAACCACAGCCCAGGGTTGTGGGGATGAGGCCCTTGTCCCTATTAACATAGGGACAAGGTGCTTTGGGGCAGGGGGGCAGAGCAGTTGAGGGCATGTGGCCTGGTATGGTTCAAGAGGGGGGTGCTTACTCCCCCCCTTTTCCTTACCTGCCGGGCTGCATGCTCGCATAAGGGTTTGGTATAGCTTCTGGGGGGGACCCCACGCTGTTTTTTTTTAAATGTTGCGGTTCCCCTTGAAATCCATATCAAACACAAAGGGCCTCTTATGCATGGGGGGTTCCCACGCTGTTTTTTTCCATAACTTTTTGAAAATTGTCGGCATGTTTTTTTAACATCCACCTGTCAGCGGGAAACCCACTGAAAGCTGATGAGTCATTCGTTGTTAAAGGGGTTATAAACCCTCGAGGTTTTACCCGAACCTGAACCTGATCGTTCCAGCGATAAGGACGAGCACAGCAGTTCCAGTCGCTGTCTTGGGCCCTTATTGGACAGATTGATAGCAGCAGTAGCCATTGGCTCCCGCTGCTGTCAATCAAATCCAGTGACACAGAAGCTGGGGTGGAGCGGGGTCAAGGCCTTGCTGTCTTTGTCAATGGACGCAGCAGCAGGCCTTCGGGAGCACACCCGCACGAGTGCCCCCTTGGAAAGCTGCTCTCCGAGGGGGCACTCGAGAGGAGGAGGAGCCAGGAGCGCCACTGAGGGATCCCAGAAGAGGAGGATCGGAGCCGCTCTGTGCAAAACCCTTGCACAGAGGCGGTAAGTATGACATGTTTGTTATTTTATTTTTTATTTTTAAAGTCAGCTTCCCGACCCACTCCTTAGCAGCCAGCTCAATGCAGTAAATTACTGCATGAAAAAATGCGGTAATTACTGTTCAATCGAACAAATACGGCATTGCTTATTTAACGCTAAGTTCTTAGTGAAATACACTTTCAAAATTTACTGCAAGTGCTATTTTACCACATTTTATTGCCCATTATTTAACGATTAGTGAATTGACACCCTTTGTCCCTAGATTATACAGTGAGGGAAAAAAGTATTTGATTCCCTGCTGATTTTGTACGTTTGCCCACCGACAAAGGAATGATAAGTCTATAATTTTAATGGTAGGTTTATTTTTACAGTGAAAGACAGAATAACAACAAAAATATCCAGGATAACGCATTTCAAAAAAGTTATAAATTGATTTGCACTCCCAGGTGTCTTCTATACAGGTAATGAGCTGAGAATAGGAGCACTGTCTTAGTGCTCCTAATCTCAGCTTGTTACCTATATAAAAGACACCTGTCCACAGAAGCAATTAATTAATCAATCAATCAGCTTCCAATCTCTCCACCATGGCCAAGGGACAAGATTGTAGACCTACACAAGGCTGGAATGGGCTACAAGACCATCGCCAAGCAGCTTGGTGAGAGGGTGACAACAGTTGGTGCGATTATTCGCAAATGGAAGAAACACAAAATAACTGTCTATCTCCCTCGGTCTGGGGCTCCATGCATCTCATCTGGTGGAGTTTCAATGATCATGAGAACGGTGAGGAATCAGCCCAGAACTACACGGGAGAATCTTGTCAATGATCTCAAGGCAGCTGGGACCATAGTCACCAAGAAAACAATTGGTAACACACTACGCCGTAAAGGACTGAAATCCTGCAGCGCCCACAAGGTCCCCCTGCTCATGAAAGCTCATGTACAGGTCCATCTGAAGTTTGCTAATTAACATCTGAATAATTCAGAGGAGAACTGGGTAAAAATGTTGTGCTCAGATGAGACCAAAATCAAGCTCTTTGGCATCAACTCAACTCCCCGTGTTTGAAGGAGGAGGAATGCTGCCTATCACCCCAAGAACACCATCCCCACCGTCAAACATGGAGGTGGAAACATTATGCTTTGGGTGTGTTTTTCTGCTAAAGGGACAGGACAACTTCACCGCATGAAAGTCAGATCTTGGGTAAGAACCTTCGTCCCTCACCCAGGGCAATGAAAATGGGTCGTGGATGGGTATTCCATCATGACAATGACTCAAAAAACACGCCAAGGCAACAAAGGAGCTCATTAAGAAGCACATTAAGGTCCTGGAGTGGCCTAGCCAGTCTCCAGACCTTAATCCTATAGAAAATATGTGGAGGGAGCTGAAGGTTCAAGTTAACAAACATCATCCTTGAAACATTAAAGACTTGGAGAGGATCTGCAAAGAGGAGTGGGACAAAATCCCTCCTGAGATGTGTGCAAACCTGGTGGCCAGCTACAAGAAACGTCTGACCTCTGTGATTGCCAACAAGGGTTTTGCCACCAAGTACTAAGTCATGTTTTGCAAAGTAGACTAATATTTATTTCACTCATTAAAATAACAATAACATACAAGTCCTTAGTGTTGGGGCAGATTTTAATTTGCATGGTGCAGATTTTTAGACTAAAGCCCCGTACACACAATCAGATTTTCTGACGGAAAATGTTGGATGTCAGGCTGGAAAATCCGACCGTTTGTACGCTGATCAGACATTTGTTGTCGGACTTTCCGCCAACAAATGTTGGCTAGCATGTCTTCAAATTTTCTGCCAACAAATGTGTGTTGTTGGATTTTCCGATCGTGTGTACACAAGTCCGTTGCACGAAAGTCCAAAGTACAAACACGCATGCTCTGGATAGCTGAAGCAGTTGGTCTTGTAAACGAGCGTTTGTAATGGAGAATTACCATTCGTGATGGGGCAAATTATGAAATCTCCAAATGCAGCGCACAATTCTCATCTTCTTCAATGGGATAATAATGAAGCTGCTTTGCTGTTACTGATACTGATACTGTTATGCCACGTACACACGGTCGGATTTTTCAATGGGAAATGTGCAATTTTCAAAGGCTTTTTTTTTCTAGTGATATCAAAAATAATATTATGTTTTTGTTTTTTTGTTTTTTATTTGGGCAAATTACCACAACACCATTATCCCGTAGTTTATAAAAACAAAGTTACAACTATGTTGGTGTCCCTTGTCAATTTTACATTGTATTTTTTTAAAATGTAACTGCCTACTCCCAAACTGTCATTTGAAGTAAAACACATAGCCAAGTATTATTATCCACAATTTTTTTATTGCACATTAAAAAAATAAATAAATTAGACATGATATCTGCCAATAGAACTTAACCAAAAAGTGAATTCTATGCTTCCAAAAAGCAACATGTCTGGCTGACGAACGGCCGTTCAGAAACGAACTGAAAAGCGCTAAATGAAAAACGCGAAAAGAAAAATGCAAATCAACACTCACCAAACTTCTACTAACCCAAAATTAGCAGAAGGAGCCCAAAGGGTGGCGCTAAAGAGCTGAAAAACCACGTAGTACGTCTAGCACGTCACTACGTTCGTAATTGTTAGCCAACATTTGTGTGACCGTGTGTATGCAAGACAAGTTTGAGCCAACGCCCTTCGGACAAAATTCTACGGTTTTGTTGTCGGAAAGTCCGATCGTGTGTACGAGGCTTAAGACGGTTAGCTAGTTGCAGCACTGCAGCAATAAAGGTTTGGTTACTGCCAATATTTACTGTAAATATGGACTGTATTACCACTAACTGATCACAAGTTGTATTTGGGTCTCTTTATACATCTGCTTGGGAGTTCCTTTACAAGAAAATGATCACTTTAAACAGGTTCAAGCAATTCCTTCGAAACCATATTTATATTGTTCTATAGTAGGAGCCTAATTGCTGCTCAGACGTGCAGTCAGAAGTTTGCATAATTAAACCTCTGATCTGTTTTGGAAAAGCATTAACAGGGAATAACATGGAACCTCGATCATCTGCAGCCGCACACCCATGATCACAAAATGCAGAGAGCACTGGGACCCAGGCTGATGACTATGTTGAAACGCAAGGGCAACAGAAATAGTCTCTGCATAGTAATAAAGGCTCTGTTTGGATTTGGCTGGAAGCTCTGGAAATCTGGAGATAATAAGTTGCCTATAGAGAGAAATGAAGAGAAAATAAAAAATTCATTATGTACAGAAATTTGATTCAGGGAAAACAAAATGTTTAAAGTAATGAATGGGTCATGGCACACGCCAGAGGCAACAGTCACCTGTGTCTGCTACTAAAGTGAACCTTTCAGTAACTTTCCAAGTCTGCATACATAACATTTCTGGATGGAAAGAGCTAAAAGCAGAACGTATAAAGTCTAGATTTCATTTTATTCAGACCCTTATGTCCTAAAAAGCCAACATAGTTTGGGGATTCAAAAGGTTTCCCCTCATCAGGACTGATAAACACAGGACCCCCCTTCATCAGGACTTATAAATTATATGTATGATCACTCCGGCATCTTGGTTGAAAGTTTGCTTATCCGGTATCTGGAGTGATCATACTAATACCCCCAAGATCCCTCTAAATTTATCAGTCCAGGATACACTTTGTTCAACAGTACCAAGCCCTGACGAAGGGGGACACTTGGACCCCACCTGAAACACATTGGGTTTTTAGGATGTAGGTTACATTCACATGGCCGCATGGGTGCGGATAGAGGTTGTGCAGGCAACATTTAGAACCACAGGAAAGAATCTACAGATTCTTGCTAGCAGCTGCTCCTATGTAGCTGTGTTATTGTAACCAAAGGCGTCAAAATAAAATTGAATCTGGACTTTATTCATTCTGCTTTTGGAACTTTCCTCCCTGCATACTCAGTCCCTATTCAAGAACAGAGCCAACCCTTGGCCACCACCCCTGGTGGAGCAGCCTTAAGACAATCATTCTCTCTACGCTTCTTAAAGCAGAACTTCCCCTAAAAGGGGAGCTAAAGCTACAAGTTAGGGTAGTGCGTCCTCCTCACAGTGTCCAGCTAAAGCTACAAGTTGGTGTAGTGCGTCCTCCTCACAGTGTTTAGCTAAAACTACAAGTTAGTGTAGTGCGACCTCTGCACAGTGTTCAGCTAAAGCTACAAATTAGTTTAGTGTGACCTCTGCACAGTGTTCAGCTAAAGCTACAAGTTAGTTTAGTGTGACCTCTGCACAGTGTTCAGCTGAAGCTACAAGTTAGGGTAGTGCGTCCTCCTCACAGTGTTCAGCTAAAGATACAAGTTGGTGTAGTGCGTCCTCTTCACAGTGTTCAGCTAAAGCTGCAAGTTAGTTTAGTGTGGCCACAACAACACCTAAGGCCCAAATTTCTGCTGAGTATATAGGGCAGGCCCCTACTTTCAAACATCCAACTTACAAAAGACTCCTACTTGCAAACGGAAGGAGACAACAGGAAGTGAGATGAAATCTACCCCTAGGAAGGGAAATTCTCTCCTGTAAGAGTTAATATGGGACTTGCCACTGATGCTTTATCACCAATCCTTGTTTCACAAAAAAACCCAAATTTTCAAAAAACATTTGTCATTGGGAAAAAAAGTGAGGTGAAATCTTCTGAAGAGGAGCACAGACAGCAAAACAAATGTCACAGGGGTGATAACCCTTCCCCATGTTTTCCAAAAAGCTTAAAATAGATTTTTTGGCTGGAGCAAAACACGTTAAAAATGTACCAGTTCAAAATTACAAACAAATTCTACTTAACAACAAACCTACAGTCCCTGTCTTGTTTGCACCGCCTGTATACTGCTGTTCAGAGTACAGAGCCTGTATACTGCTGTTTCCTTTTTTAATTTGGGTGCGGGGTTCCCCTTAATATCCTTACAAGACCCAAAGGGCCTGGTAATGGACTGGGGGGTACCCATGCCGTTTGTCTCACTGATTTTCATCCATATTGCCAGGACCCGACATTACATTAAAGCCGCAAGCAGTTTTAAAGGACTTTTTTTTCCTTTAAAAATGACATTTTGTGCAGGGACTGTTCTAAGCACGGGAAACACGCGCCACTTTACAGGCATACTATAGACACCCCCCAGGTACGATATTTAAAGGAATATTTCACTTTTTTTTTTTTTTACTTTAAGCATTATTAAAATCACTGCTCCCCAAAAAACGGCCGTTTTTAAAAGTTTTTTGCATTGATACATGTCCCCTGGGGCAGGACCCGGGTCCCCAAACCCTTTTTAGGACAATACCATGCAAATTAGCCTTTAAAATTAGCACTTTTGATTTCGAACGTAGACGTCAATGGGGTTCTAACGTTCGTGCGAATTTTCGGTCCGTTCGCAGGTTATGGTGCGAACCGGACCAGGGGGTGTTCGGCTCATCCCTATTGACAGCCTTCCCAGAAGAGTTGAAGCTGTAAAAGGCTGCAAAGGGTGGGCCAACTCAATATTGAACCCTATGGACAAAGACTGGGGTGCCATTAAAGTTCATGTGTGTGTAAAGGAAGGCGTCCCAATACCTTTGACAATATAGTGTATATGTAAAGCGCTGTGTAAATTGACGATGCTATATAAGTACCTGTAATAAATAAAATAAATAAATGATATATTAAACAGACCAAAAGAGATAAAAAGAAGCGACATTCATTGTTAGGATTTACATTCCCTTTAGGCTTGCCAGTTAATGGTAAACATAAACCAGTTAAACATGAATTCTGGTTACTACTGAGTGCTTTTCGCATTGCCTTGCCCTTATTTAGATGTATGCTCTGTGCTCTGCAGATGTTACTGTTTTATAATTAAAGTAGTGGTCCAGCCTAATTAAAAAGCAGGATCTTGCTTTAAGAGCTGTTCAAATCACTGAATACAGCCAATCAACACATTTACTAAAGTTCCTTTCAGTGGGACAATGGCTCATTTCCAGCCCGATACAAGTTTCTACGTGAAGCGGAAGCATCCGGCTGTGCTCACTTTGGAACCCTCGTTGAGTCCTGTCATCTGCTTAGCGAGAAGGCCAGGAACACACACCAACGCTGTAACTCCTTTTATGACATCCTCTTAGCACCACAGATAGAAAATGCTGATCCAGCTCTCCTGGATAATATGAGATTCTGGGGAATATATGAAACACATTGACGGAATTGTTAGCGATGCCGAGCTGAGTGATGTACGGGATGTGGATATGTCCACCCTCCGAGTCACACACTTGCCTAAATGTGTTTCATATAGTGAGAATTTAGCTCTGTGCATGGGGATGCCGCGAGGTCAGGTTTTTTTTTTTTTGCTCTTTCTAAAACATGTTTTAGGAAAATGAAAACGCTGACTTTTTTTTTTTAAAGTAAACGTCATAAAATGTAATAAATCGTTAAACTGTTTCAATGACTTTAAATTCAGTACACCCTTATATATTAAATCCTGATATGAAGGCAACTCATGTTCTTGGTTCACCCAAGCCCAACCCAACTTTATTAAATTTGAGAAAAAGCCTGGGTCTGTTTTACGAGGCCATGTACTGGTTTAAACATCAAGAAGCTAGAGCAGCTTTTCTCAGTCAGGGTGCCAAGGAACCCAAGGGTTCCTCCAGAGGTTGCTAGGGGTTCCTTGAGGAATGAGCAATATCTCATTATCAGATAAGTAACCACTGACACCAATGATCTTTTCAAGTTCCAATAGGGAGGATTCTTCATGGTAATGTACCATGAGATATTGTAATTATTAGCAGTAAGTAAACAAAGTACTCAACTCAGGGGTAACCTGGGTGTCCTGTGTACCATGGGCTGCACTGTTTCTGCTGTAGAAGAGGAACTCTAGATGTTTGCAGAAAAATGAAAAGTCAGCAGCTACAAATTCTGTAGCTGATGACTTTAAATAAACAGGTACTTACCAGCCTAGAGATCCAGCGTTGTCATCACCTAGGCCAGTTCTTCACCAGTTTTCGAGTCCCCAGCACCACCTTGAGTGTGGGAAGCCAGCTGTGACTTCCCACTGCCTCACAACCAGCTCCCCACTATGCATACTTAAGTCATGTTGCGCTTGACTGAGGGACCTGCAGAGTGTAGAGGCTCCGATTATCTATCTATAAAACATTAAACGCTTGACCAATCCCTCCTTCCAAAATGACCAGACGACACATTTTATTTGGAGTCGAATGGCCATAGCAGCCTTTTATTACAAACCATTAAATACAACATTCACAAGAAAACAAGTTTAATGCATATAATACAGTCAATGCGTAACACATAAACCAACCTCAGCTTATGCCTGGTCTAAGGTCTTTGAAGGCCTATATTACTCATGATTAACTGGTTGTATCTGCCACCCAATCAAAGGCCCCCAGCCACAATTACACCGGCTCAGGGACAATTAACCACTTACGTACTACCAGATACAACCTAATTAATACCCCCATGTTACCATCGTATTGTGGGGAAGGGGCACCCATACCTCAGATGGGCCCAACCCACAATTTCCCACAATTATTTAACCAGCACTGCCTTCTAAGACCCAGTAGACCCCCTGCCACAGCACACGAGCGTGACACCTTACGCATGTGTTGCCCCCCAAACTGGAAGGCCAGCTGAGTACCCTCCTGCAAAAAACAGTTGTCTGCACTCCAACCAGTGAATAACAGGCATTTCCTGAACACGGCCCTGAACTGGAATCGAGACATTGCTGTCCCTTCCGCATGCATAAAGAAAGAAGATTTGCCCAAAACTATGAAAAAACCCCCACAACCCAGACAGGGCAAACTCGAGAAGAGGGAACCCCACAACTCAATCTAAGAACCCCAAGTAGTGTCCTGTAACCACACATCCTGTACGCTCAAACCACCCTCACCACGTTTGTTACAGCTTACCAATTCCCCCACCCCAAAAGCCCCCAAAAAATGGCCAGCACAAAAATGGCCCAGAACAAGGCAACCTCATAGGCAGAAAAACCACGTGTACATCATCGTCCTTACCAGAACACCCCCAATCCTCATTCACCAGATCACTCAACTCCTGACACACTCTGCAGTATGAGGACCAAGTTGACACACATGTACCCAGAAAGTGTGGAAATATGACCGCCGCCTCTACCTCACACTACTCCGCGCCAAGAACCAATACAATATATGATATAGTATAAATAGAGCAGCTACTTAAAATAATAAACATGTGTGTATAAGCAATAAAATCATAGAAAACAATAACATAGAAAACAAAAGTCGATGCCAAGTCTCTAATCTCTTATTGCAGCATCGCTATGTGTCAGACGTTCCCAGACACATTTAAAATTAGAAGAAAAAGACCAATGATCAAGGAGATCTAGGAAAGTTCAAATAGCTGTGTTCTGCAGGAGTGAAGAGCTTCTTTCACCAAAGATAATCACCGCGTGAAGGGGAAACAATCCCCATTGGGATTGCACTCACCAAAAATGCAGCATACACAAGCCTTTATGATGTTGTCACTAGTAGCTTTCCATCTCCTCTGCCCAACCACCAGATGTCAGTAACACTCTCAGTTAATGCCGCATAACCGGTGATGGTATTTCAATAAGCCTTTCAGGACAGCACCTTGGAGAGAGTGTAGCTCCACCTCTTCACAGGAAACACTACATGACAACACCCCCTTTTAAGAGTGGCTGCTTCCACCATGCAGTCAGCTGTTACCGAGAAATTCTCTGACATGCAAACCAACATGGCGGCAGCAAGCCAAGTGCTCACATCTGAAGGCCAAAGGCTTCAGAGAGGGTGAAGTTCACTATTGTTTATTTATGATACACATGGATACCGTTTGAGCAGAACAAGGTGGTTGATATGCATCATGTTTGGAGCATGGACTTTATTTAAACTTTTATTTGACCTCACCGAAGTCACTATTAGCACTTGCACTTTAAATTGGACTTTTATGAAGAATTGATATTTGCACTTATGTTGTTCACTTACAGTACTTATTGTTTTAATACATTGATTTTGAGGCATTTGATTTAGTCTGCGCAACCCCATTCTACACGATTATTTCTGTACATAGTTACATAGTTAGTCTGGTTAAAAAAAGGACACCAAAAAAAAGTCCATCCCTCAATAAAGCATGATCCAATTTGCTCCAGCGGGAGGGGGGGGGATAATCCTTCCCGATCCCCCAAGAGTCAGTCGGATATTCCCTGGATCAACTTAACCTTAAATGTTACTATCCAGTTACACTATGTGTATCTAGGAAAGAATCCAGGCCTGTGGGGCCCCACCCACTACATGCAGACAATTAAAGGAAGGGGCAGAGACAAGACCAATCACCCTGCAAAAGAAGAGAGAGCAGCAGTGACCGACCTTTATTACAGGAAGTTCCTGCACAGGGGAAAGGTTTCATGCTGGCTTACAGATATGGAAGAAATACACAAATGATTCAAGGAAGAACACACATGGATTACCTCCAGGATAATAAGAATATTGTTTAAATCCATTTGTCATCTGTATTCTTACTTGTATTCTTTGTGTATTTCTTCTGGAGTTGTGGAGTAATCCAGTGTGAAACTGGAGCTTCCTGTAATAAAGACCGGTCACGGCTGCTCTCTCTCCTTGTGCAAGGTGTTTGGTCTTGTCCCCGCCCCCTCCAGCAGTTCTCTGCAGGCAGCTAGTAGTGGGTGGAGCTGCTAGGCTCCTCCCAGAGCACTGCTCTTTGCACAGAGTATGTACAGCACAGTGATGATGTCATTGCTACCTTTACAAGGTAATACCTGGGTCTTCAAAAGCATTTGGTGCACACACAGTAGGTTTACATCCTTTTTGGTTACTGAAGAGTATATTTACATTCGAGTTTTTGTGACTGGAGTTCAGCTTTAAACTTGATTGTGAAACTGAATAGAACTCCTGCGTTTGTGTTTCTTTGGATGGACTGGAGTGCCTGAGGGTAGTTGGAAGGTGCCTGCAGCTGCCCTCTAATATCTATGGATAGATTTAGCCTCCCACGAATATACCCCATCTAATGCCTGCGGTCAGTCACATTTTTCAAGGGTCATGTGGTGCCTGGATCATGTAGTGCCCTTCACCCGTATGGCACTGCCTGCCTGCCCGCCTTCCGCTGACATTCAAGCCATACCACCAGTAAGGACATAAACACACATCCCTAGGAAGCATTTCTCAGAAATCTGCCGCCGTGGACTTTTTCCAGGATATTTTTATTTTCTCCTCGGCTGTCACTTCTCATCTCATTTTTCCTGAAGAGCGGAGTCATTTCATTTTTTTTATTTGCATCAAACTTACAATTCACTTTGGCACTCAGCGTCCCCCGAGCCAATTCCCATCATCAGCTTATCCGGCAACCTGAGATCGGCTGATCAGCGCTGAAGAGAGGTTTGTATTCCATTTCTCGCCTAAATCGCTCATGATTTTATCACACTATATGAAAAAACGCGTGCGCATTTTAAATGAGCATGGAGTTAACCCCATGGTGGCCAGCGCCTAACACATCTGCTGGTTGGTTAGATACCGGGGTTTAAGAAGCAGCCATGATATATAAAGCTCAGCAGCAAAGTACATAACCAATTCCTATGAAGCCCTATACAGCAGAAATGAAGGCCAGCTGTGGAACGTGTGGCTAGTTCTTAAGGAGGACCAGTCAAGACTGCACTTATTAAGTGTAGCAACCTCGCAGGTAGGTGCTAGGTTGGGAACATTTAATTTAGGCACCAGTGGCAGCTGGTGCTCAAAATTTTTGGGGGGGCGCAAGCAAACTGAAAAATTTTGAAAAAAACCCATCAATTGCAGCCTTACTGTACCATCAATCGCAGCCACTGTGCCATCAATCGCAGCCACTGTGCCATCAATCGCAGTCACTGTGCCCATCAATTGCCGCCACTGTGCCATCAAATGCAGCCACTGTGCCCCATAAAATGTAGCCACTGTGCCCCATAAAATGTAGCAACTGTGCCCATCAAATGCAGCCACTGTGCCATCGAATGCAGCCACTGTGCCCCATAAAATGCAGCCACTGTGTCCATTAATTGCCGCCACTGCGCCCATCAAATGTAGCCACTGTGCCATCAAGCGCAGCCACCATGCCCATCAATTGCCGCCACTGTGCCATCAAATGCAGCCACTGTGCCCCATAAAATGCAGCCACTGTGCCCCATAAAATACAGCCACTGTGCCCATCAAACGCAGCCACTGTGCCATCAAATGCAGCCACTGTGCCCCATAAAATGCAGCCACTGTGTCCATTAATTGCCGCCACTGAGCCCATCAAATGCAGTCACTGTGCCCCATAAAATACAGCCACTGTGCCCATCAAACGCAGCCACTGTGCCATCAGATGCAGCCACTGTGCCCCATAAAATGCAGCCACTGTGCCCATTAATTGCCACCACTGTGCCCATCAAACGCAGCCACTGTGCCCATCAATTGCTGCCAGTGTGCCATCAAACGCAGCCACTGTACCCCATAAAATGCATCCACTGTGCCCATCAATTGCCGCCACTGTGCCATCAAACGCAGCTACTGTGCCCATCAATTGCTCCCACTGTGCCCATCAATTGCCGTCACTGTGCCCATCAATTGCCGCCACTGTGCCCATCACATCAATTGCCGCCACTGTGCCCATCAATTGCCGCCACTGTGCCCCATCAAACGCAGTCACTGTGCCATATTAAATGCTGCCAGTGTGCCTCCCACCCGCCGTCTGCACTTACCTATCTTGGTGGGACAGCTCCTCGATGCTCCTCGATGCTCCTCGATGTCTTCTCCCATCCTCTCTTCTCGTCCTCTGCTATGATTGGACGCCTGGCATTCAATTACAGCACCTGTCGTTTCAGCCAATCAGGTGACGGGTAACAGATCCGAGCACCTGATTGGCGGAGAGGCAGTTTAGTGTTAGGAAAGTGAATATTCATTCACTTTTCTAACACATGGCGCTCGCAGGTCACCTTTTTTGACGCCTATTAGAGCCTATGGCTCTAGTCAGGTGCTTCAAAAACACCCCCCACCACTGTCATTCAGGCGCCCCATGCCTAAAAAGGGTCCGGGAGCCTGAATAGGGGGTGGCAGCAGCGGCTATAGATAGATTCATGCAAAGAAAGAATCTATCTATTTGTGATAGAGGGGTGGCAGGAGAGAGGGGGCGGCGCCCGTGCGCCCTTACGAACGCACCGCCACTGTTAGGCTCACTATGTTCAGTGGAGCTGCAATGCCAAAGGAAATATTATAGCGAGGCCTGCACACTCTTCTGCCATGGATACGTCAGACTAGCGCCTGGTATGTGGGAGACATTTTTATAAAAAAAAAAAAAAAAGATTTAAAAAGATAATTAAAGCCCCGCTGTGTTACTACAAAACAACAGGAGTTGCACCAGAGCCTTTCAATGCACCTGCTTGTAGCAGGTGAAAATCAAAAAATGGTTTGATTTTCTAAGATGCTTTATGGATCATGTGTTACTATGGCAGGCAGCTTCAAATATTTTCACCTTTGATGAATCGAGCAGCATTATCATGCATGATAACACTTGAAAGGATCATTTTCACATGCTTTATGTCTTGCCACAGCTTGATGCATCAGACCTCGTATCTTACAGCAGCATCTGGTGGAGATTGGTCCCTGTAGTGTGAGAGCTCCCTTGGAGAGGGACAGGAGGGGTTGGTGTATGTATAGGCTGCAATGAGTTCTTTTATTATAGTCATATGGGGCTTATAGGGGCCCATGGGAGTGCCCATAAAAGCTCTCATTAAAGAGCTGCTAAATATATATTGCAAGTTGATTTATGTAAAAATAAAGTTTTTCCGAACATGAATAAATATGTAAAAGTTTTAGAAGCTTCTTTGATATACACAGTATCTCACAAAAGTGAGTACACCTCTCACATTTTTGTAAATATTTTATTCTATCTTTTCATGTGACAACACTGAAGAAATGACACTTTGCCACAATGTAAAGTAGTGAGTGTACAGCTTGTATAACAGTGTAAATTTGCTGTCCCCTCAAAATAACTCAACACACAGCCATTAATGTCTAAACCACTGGCAACAAACGTGAGTACATCCCTAAGTGAAAATGTCCAAATTGGGCCCAATTAGCCATTTTCCCTTCCCGGTGTCATGCGACTCGTTAGTGTTACAAGGTCTCAGGTGTGAATGGGGAGCAGGTGTGTTAAATTTGGTGTTATCGCTCTCACTCTCTCATACTGGTCACTGGAAGTTCAACATGGCACCTCATGGCAAAGAACTCTCTGAGGATCTGAAAAAAAAGATTTGCTGCTCTACATAAAGATGGCCTAGGCTATAAGAAGATTGCCAAGACCCTGAAACTGAGCTGCAGCATGGTGGCCAAGATCATACAGAGGTTTACCAGGCCAGGTTCCACTCAGAACAGGCCTCACCATGGTGGATCAAAGAAGTTGAGTGCACGTGCTCAGCGTCATATCCAGAGGTTGTCTTTGGGAAATAGACGTATGAGTGCTGCCAGCATTGCTGCAGAGGTTGAAGGGGTGGGGGGTCAGCCTGTCAGTGCTCAGATCATACCCCGCACACTGCATCAAATTGGTCTGCATGGCTGTCGTCCCAGAAGGAAGCTTCTTCTAAAGATGATGCACAAGAGAGCCCACAAAAAGTTTGCTGAAGACAAGCAGACTAAGGACATGGATTACTGGAACCATGTCCTGTGGTCTGATGAGACCAAGATAAACTTATTTGGTTCAGATGGTGTCAAGCGTGTGTGGCGGCAACCAGGTGAGGAGTACAAAGATAAGTGTGTCTTGTCTACAGTCAAGCATGGTGGTGGGAGTGTCATGGTCTGGGGCTGCCGGCACTGGGGAGCTACAGTTCATTGAGGGAACCATGAATGCCAACATGTACTGTGACATACTGAAGCAGAGCATGATCCCCTCCCTTCAGAGACTGGGCCGCAGGGCAATATTCCAACATGATAACGACCCCAAACACACCTCCAAGACGACCACTGCTTTGCTAAAGAAGCTGAGGGTAAAGGTTACATAGTTACATAGTAGGTGGGGTTGAAAAAAGACACAAGTCCATCAAGTCCAATCTATGTGTGTGACTATATGCAGTATTACATTGTATATCCCTGTATGTTGTGGTCATTCAGGTGCTTATCTAATAGTTTCTTGAAGCTATCAATGCTCCCCGCTGAGACCACCGCCTGTGGAAGGGAATTCCACATCCTTGCCGCTCTTACAGTAAAGAACCCTCTACGTAGTTTAAGGTTAAACCTCTTTTCTTCTAATTTTAATGAGTGGCCCCGAGTCTTGTTAAACTTTCTTCTGCGAAAAAGTTTTATCCCTATTGTGGGGTCACCAGTATGGTATTTGTAAATTGAAATCATATCCCCTCTCACGCGTCTCTTCTCCAGAGAGAATAAGTTCAGTGCTCGCAACCTTTCCTCATATCTAAGATCTTCCAGACCCTTTATTAGCTCTGTTGCCCTTCTTTGTACTCGCTCCATTTCCAGTACATCCTTCCTGAGGACTGGTGCCCAGAACTGGACAGCATACTCCAGGTGTAGCCGGACCAGAGTCTTGTAGAGTGGGAGAATTATCGTTTTATCTCTGGAGTTGATTCCCTTTTTAATACATGCCAATATTCTGTTTGCTTTGTTAGCAGCAGCTTGGCATTGCATGCCATTGCTGAGACTATCATCTACTAGGACCCCCAGGTCCTTTTCCATCCTAGATTCCCCCAGAGGTTCTCCCCCAGTGTATATATATATTTTTGCCACCCAAATGCATTATTTTCCATTTTTCTACATTGAACCTCATTTTCCATGTAGTCGCCCACCAAATTAATTTGTTCAGGTCTTTTTGCAAGGTTTCCACATCCTGCGGAGAAGTTATTGCCCTGCTTAGCTTAGTATCTTCTGCAAATACAGAGATTGAACTGTTTATCCCATCCTCCAGGTCGTTTATGAACAAATTAAATAGGATTGGTCCCAGCACAGAACCCTGGGGAACCCCACTACCCACCCCTGACCATTCTGAGTACTCCCCATTTATCACCACCCTCTGAACTCGCCCTTGTAGCCAGTTTTCAATCCATGTACTCACCCTATGGTCCATGCCAACGCACCTTATTTTGTACAGTAAACGTTTATGGGGAACTGTATCAAATGCTTTTGCAAAATCCAGATACACCACATCTACGGGCCTTCCTTTATCTAGATGGCAACTCACCTCCTCATAGAAGGTGATGGACTGGCCAAGCATGTCTCCAGACCTAAACCCTACTGAGCATCTGTGGGACATCCTCAAATGGAAGGTGGAGGAGCGCAAGGTCTCTAACATCCACCAGCTCCGTGATGTCCTCATGGAGGAATGGAAGAGGACTCCAGTGGCAACCTGTGAAGCTCTGGTGAACTCCATGCCCAAGAGGTTTAAGGCAGTGCTGGAAAATAATGGTGGCCACACAAAATGTTGACACATTGGGCCCAATTTGGATATTTTCACTTAGGGGTGTACTCACTTTTGTTGCCAGCAGTTTAGACATTAATGGCTGTGTGTTGAGTTATTTTGAGGGGACAGCAAATTTACACTGTTGTACAAGCTGTACACTCACTACATTACATTGTAGTTAAGTGTCATTTCTTCAGTGTTGTCACATGAAAAGATAGAATAAAATATTTACAAAAATGTGAGGGGTGTACTCACTTTTGTGAGATACTGTATATGGGAAGCAATTGCTGTACTATATTGTGCTGCAAATTAGGGGTTTAGGGTCTTTTCTTTGCTAATTCTAATGCAAATCTGTTGTTTGAACTCTAATGCCCCGTACACACGGTCGGATTTTCCGATGGAAAATGTCCGATCGGAGCGTGTGGGCTCCATCGGACATTTTCCATTGGATTTTCCGACACACAAAGTTGGAGAGCAGGAGATAAAATTTTCCAACAACAAAATCCGTTGTCGGAAATTCCGATCGTGTGTACACAAATCCGACAGACAAAGTGCCACGCATGCTCAGAATAAATAAAGAGATGAAAGCTATTGGCCACTGCCCCGTTTATAATCCCGACGTACGTGTTTTACGTCACCGCGTTTAGAACGATCGGATTTTCCGACAACTTTATGCGACCGTGTGTAGACAAAACAAGTTTGAGCCAACATCCGTCGGAAAAAATCCTAGGATTTTGTTGTCGGAATGTCCGAACCAAGTCCGACCGTGTGTATGCCCTATTATAAAAGCAGCAATACGAAGAATCTTAATATTCACAACTGTACTTCTTAGGCAAGCGCCAAGTACTCACATACTGTAGCTCTCATGAAGAGCTGTGGTCCTGCACAATCCAAGACTTTGGGTGTGTCCGATGCCTGAGTCCCCTGCTTTGTGTTGTAGTTTCTTCCATTGGCCACTACAACACTACTTTATCATGTAGTAACCTAGGATGTGGCAGTTTGAACCACAGCGGGCAGCAGGGAATGCGACAAACTGACACACAAAGTGCTAAAGCTGAGGACTCTGGCCAAAGCTCTTCAAAGTGATAATCATTTTTGTTGAATTAACCTTTTGACGAGAAAATGACCTTGGAAGGCTTCCTTCAAAGTTAAGAGAATTCCTACATGTTTGAACCTCCTAAATGTTAAAATTAATTTGTGCCTTTCCAATGCAGCTTAATACAAGCGGTTACCTTTTAAGCCCAGTCCCTCCAGCAGCACATACACTGCTCAAAAAAATTAAAGGAACACTTTTTAATCAGAGTACAGCATCAGGTCAATTAAACTCCTGGGATATTGATCTGGTCACTTAAGTAGCAGAGGGGGTTGTTAATCAGTTTCAGCTGCTTTGGTGTTATTGAAATTTACAGCAGGTGCACTAGATGGGCAACAATGAGACGACCTCTGAAACATGAATGGTTTTACAGGTGTAGGCCACTGACATTTTTTTTCCTTACTGACTTTTTTCTGACTGATTTTCACTAATTTTGCATTTGGCTAGGGTCAGTGTCACTATTGATAGCATGAGGGGATACCTGGACCCTATAGAGGTTGCACAGGCAGTCCAATTCCTCCAGGATGGCACATCAATATGCGCCATTGCCAGAAGGTTTGCTGTGTCTCCCAGCACAGTCTCAAGAGCATGGAGGAGATTCAAGTGGACAGGCAGTTACTCTAGGAAAGCTGGACAGGGCCATAGAAGGTCCTTAACCCATCAGCAGGACCGGTATCTGCTCCTTTATGCAAGGAAGAACAGGATGAGTAGTGCCAGAGCCCTACAAAATGACTTCCAGCAGGCCACTGGTCTCTGACCAAACAATCAGAAACAGACTTCATGAGGGTGGCTTGAGGGCCCGACATCCTCTATTGGGCCCTGTGCTCACTGCCCGGCACTGTGGAGCTCAATTGGCATTTGCCATTGAACACGAGAATTGGCAGGTCCGCCACTGGCGCCCTGTGCTTTTCACAGATGAGAGCAGGTTCCCCCTGAGCACATGTGACAGACGTGAAAGGGTGTGGAGAAGCCATTGAGAACATTATGCTGCATGTAATATCGTTCAGTAGGACCGGTTTGGTGGTGGGTCAGTGATGGTTTGGGGTTGCATATCCATGGAGGGACACACAGACCCCTACAGGCTAGACAATGGTACCCTGACTGCCATTAGGTATCGGGATCAAATCCTTGGACCCATTGTCAGACCCTATGCTGGTGTAGTGGGTGCTGGGTTCCTCCTGGTGCACGACAAAGCCCGGCCTCATGTGGCGAGAGTATGCAGCCAGTTCCTGGAGGATGAAGGAATTGATACCATTGAATAGCCCCCACGCTCGCCTGGCCTTAATCCAATAGAACACCTCTGGTAGATTATTTTTTGATTCATCCAATGCCGCCAGGTTGCACTTCAGTCTGTTCAGGAGCTCAGTGGTGCCCTGGTCCAGATCTGGGAGGAAATACCCCAGAACACCATCCATCATCACATTAGGATCATGCCCCGATGTTGTCAGGCATGCATACAAGCACGTGGGGGTCTTAGAAACTACTGAGTACCATTTTGAGTTGCTTCAATGAAATTTCAGCAAAATGGACTAGCCTGCTGCATAATTTTTTCACTTTGTTTTTCGGGTGTCTGGGACGCAATTTCCGGTATTACTGACGTCACTTCCGGTCCGGTGGAACGCACGCCAGGAACGGCGTTCTTATACATACAACTTCATGATTGTGCCTGTTTTGATCTTACCTTTTGTAAGTACCCATTCCCTTATGCAATAAAAACCGTTTTAATGGTACTTCACTATCAGTTCCATTCTTTCTCATTTCTGGGCACCTGTTTGTCCGGCTGAGAATTATTCTAAAAAGAATCTTTGACCTGATGATTTGACACCAATCCACCATCCCTGGATATTACTATCAAGCTATAATTGACCCCCAGACTGAAAAGCTGGGTGTCATCTGGATCCGGTGAGTGGGGACACATGAGGGGGTGTTGTTTACACCTGAATATCTCTGAAGCATTTTGCATTTCCTTCACTTTGGATTGGAGCACTTTAGTCACGATTTTTTGGACTTTGTTTTGTTTATTTTATATTTATTTGGTTTTCTCACTGTTAATGTGTTTGCAAGCGCTATATTATCTATTTACATTTTTTTCAAGTGACCAGCACTTTGTGTATAGCAGCTGTTTTTATTTGAATTTTTTTTGTTTTACACACCATTAGCGCGAGTATATATTTAGTAGTATATATTTTCACATACTTTCCTTCCTAACACTTTACCCAGTCCATATCACTATAGATATCCAGCATGATATTTTTCCCCATTGAGATCTGATGTGTTTTCAAAGTGTTCCTTTAATTTTTTTGAGCAGTGTATTTACCATTCATTTCACTGATGGGAGACAATAAAACACCCACAAGTATGTTACTTAGCACATGTGATAGATCTGCTGCTTGGTGATTGGCTCATCACTGTTACACTAGGGTCAGGACAGGAATGATGGAAAGGTAAGTATATTTTACTAGGGATGAGGGAAACCATCTTTAACCACTTCAGCCCTGGAAGGTTTTACCCCTTAACCACTTGCCGGCCGCCACACGCCGATGTACGTCCAAACTTTGGCGGCGGATATTGTTATTATGGCAGCAGCTAGCTGCCATAACCCTGGTATCTCCGTTTTCGCGCGGCGGTCGGCTTTCTGATAAAAGTGGTCTCTGCGGCAGATTCGCTGCGAGATCACTTTTATCGGTGGTGGGAGAGGGTGCCCCCCGGATCGCGTCTGTCTGCCTGCTGTGCCTGGAGACGAGTGAGGCTAAGATGGCGCCCACTCGTCTCCATAACACTGCTGGGTGGAAGCGACGTCAAAACGTCACTTCCGCCCATACGTCTTAAAGGCACATTTTTTTAAATTGCATTTAAATTGCATTTTAGTGTAAATATGAGATCTGAGGTCTTTTTGACCCCAGATCTCATATTTAAGAGGTCCTGTCATGCTTTTTTTTTTTTTTAAACAGTGTAAAAATAAATAAAATCATGTAAAATAAATAATAAAAATAAAAAAATTTTTTTAAAAAACCCCACCTTCCCGACGAGCTTGCGCGCAGTAGCGCCTTCATATGAAAACGGTGGTCAAACCACACATGTGAGGTATCGCCGTGACCGGTACAGCGAGACCAATAATTCTAGCTCTAGACCTCCTCTGTAATGCAAAACATGCAACCTGTAGAATTTTTAAACGTCACCTATGGAGATTTTTGAGGGTAAAAGTTTGACGCCATTCCACGAGCAGGCGCAATTTTGAAGTGTGACATGTTGGGTATCAATTTACTTGGCGTAACATTATATTTTACAGTATAAAAAAATTGGGCTAACTTTACTGTTGTCTTATTTTTTTATTCAAAAAAGTGAATTTTTTCCAAAAAAAGTGCGCTTATAAGACCGCTGCGCAAATACGGTGCAAAAAAAAGTATTGCATTGACTGCCATTTTATTCTCTAAGGTGTTAGAAAAAAAACAATATATAATGTTTGGGGGTTCTAAGTAATTTTCTAGCAAAAAAACCTGTTTTAAACATGTAAACATCTAAAATCCAAAACGAGGTTGGTCCTTAAGTGGGTAATGACTAGGCATTTTTTGTAATACGCTTTAACTGACAATTGCGCGGTCGTGCGATGTGGCTCCCAAACAAAATTGACGTCTTTTTTTCCCCACAAGTAGAGCTTTCTTTTGGTGGTAATTGATCACCTCTGCGGTTTTTATTTTTTGCGCTATAAACTAACAAAATACGACAATTTTGAAAAAAAAAAATTTTTTTTTACTTTCTGCTATAATACATATTCAAAATAAATAAATAAATAAATAAATAAATAAATAAACTAATTATTCATCAGTTTAAAGGTGAAAAATACCGTGCTGTCACCTGGGAGAATGGAATCAGCAGCTGGCAAAAAACAATTGCAATTTAAGATAATAGGTACAAGTGCAGCGCTAAGTGAATGAATGAATGATTGAAATGAATGAATGAATGAAAGACTTGTATAGCGCTAAAAAATTGCTAACTGAATTGCCACAAGGCGCTTATTCCGTCCTGTGTTGTCCTGTTCTTAGTGGAAATGGTCATATGAGATAAGACCGTGTGGTAGCAAATAAATAAAGTCTTACGGCCCGGACACATGGTCGGATTTTCCGACGGAAAATGTGTGATAGGACCTTGTTGTCGGAAATTCCGACCGTGTGTGGGCTCCATCACACATTTTCCATCGGATTTTCCGAAACACAAAGTTTGAGAGCAGGATATAAAATTTTCCGACAACAAAATCCGTTGTCGGAATTTCTGATCGTGTGTACACAAATCCGACGCACAAAGTGCCACGCATGCTCAGAATAAATTAAGAGATGAAAGTTATTGCCTACTGCCCCATTTATAATCCCGACGTACGTATTTTACGTCACCGCGTTCAGAACGATCGGATTTTCCGACAACTTTGTGTGACCGTGTGTATGCAAGACAAGTTTGAGCCAACATCCGTCGGAAAAAATCCATGGATTTTGTTGTCGGAATGTCCGAACAAAGTCCGACCGTGTGTAAGGGGCATTAGAGTAAAGAAATGTTAAATGTATAAACATAAACCTTATATACTCTTAACCACTTGCTTACTGAACACCTAAACCCCCCTCCTGCCCAGACCAATTTTCAGCTTTTAGCGCTGTCATTCTTTGAATGACAATTGCGCGGTCATACAACACTGTACCCAAATGAAATTTTTATCATTTTTTTCCCACAATAGAGCTTTCTTTTGGTGGTATTTGATCACCTCTGGTTTTTATTTTTTGTTAAAAAATTTTAAAAAGCCCAAATTCAAAAAAAAGTATATAAAACCGTTTTATATTTTGTTAATAAATTTTGCAAACAGGTAATTTTTCTCCTTCATTGATGTACGCTGATGAGGCTGCACTGATGGGCACTGATAGGCTGCACTGATGGGCACTGATAAGGCAACACTGATGGGCACCGATAAGGTGGCACTAATGGGCACTAATAGGCGGCACTGGTGGGCACTGATGAGGTGGCACTGGTGGGCACTTAGAGGTGGCACTGATGGGCATTGATAGGTGGCACTAAAGGACACTAATAGGTGGCATTGATAGCTGGCACTGGTGGGTAGCAGTGATGGGCGCTGATGGGTGGCAGTGATGGGCACTGATCGGCACTGGTAGGTGACACTGATGAGGCACTGATTGGCATCACTGGTGGGCATTGATAGGTGGCATTCCTGGGCATTGATAGGTGGCACTGATGTACTGGTGGGCACTAATTGGTGGGCACTGTGGTCACTGATTGGTAGGCACTGTGGGTACTGATTGGTGGCACTGGCTGGCGGTACTTGTGGGCACATATGAGGCGGCTTCACCTCTCCCTGCTCGGGACCGATGTCCCTTCAACAGAGGCCGGTGATCGTCTTTTTTTTCTCTTCACGTTGTCAGCGTGAGAAGAAAAAATAAACGATTACCGATCTTCTGTTTACATAACGTGATCAGCTGTCATTGGCTGACAGCTGATTACGTGGTAAGTGAAGGGGTCGGGATCGACCCCTTACTCCGATCAATGAGACTCGGGTGATCACAGCGCACGCTGCACACGCCCTTCAGAGGGGCAAGGCCAGCTTGCAAAGAGTCATTGCATTTAAATAGATGTTGTACCCCAATAACAGAATACAAACCTGTGCTGAATTGGCATTTGAACTGTAATCACTTCTTGGTTTTCAAAAATGGCATCCGCGTGTGCGACTCAAACCTCGCTATGGAAAGCGGGTTGGCGCATGGACACGGTCATCTGACGATCATCCTGTAGAAATCAAGTGTGCGTTACAAGCCTGACTTTCAGACGGCCAGTCTCCACTGGACATGACATTAGCGGTACTTAATGGACAGCTGACACTCATTCACGAGCGTCCGGCCGTCCACCACCACGTCATCACGCCCGGAGATCTAGACATCTGCCGGTCAAACCTCGCTATGGAAAGGCGCGGATAACCCGCATCTGTCATATCATTGGCTAGACGCTGCCGATATGTACTATGGTAGTAACGTCACAGGCTTTTAAAACAAAAACAAGAAAAATGCACATAGAATAAAGAATAGAAATAAAAATAAAAAAATAAAAAGTGGAAAATAAAAAAATAAAAGATATAGGGCCACAATGACACAGAATAAAAATAACAATTGCACCTGCACAGAGTTGATGCTGAAATTGGGGCACTAACATAAACATATATCAATATATAAATAGCAAATACATAGAATAAGTGGTTAATGTACAAAATTACATAATGGATGTACAGTGACATGGTTTATACAAGTACACCATTAAATGAAATGTTTGAGTATAAAAAATATATTCCTTTTAAAATAATACCAATCAAACCCCGGATTCCTAAATAACATTAAATGAGCTGCATTAAGCCCTATTGATAAAGGCATTAATGTCCCACTACACATTCATTCCGAATGGGGAGTGGGACTGCAACTCATAGATCCAGAAGGTTTCAAAGCGTAAAACGCCCCTGGTCATAGCACCTCCCCTCCAAGGGGGAATGTATTTATCTATGACCAGAAACTCTGTACCTCTAGGGTCACTATTATGAAATTGGCGATAATGTTTGGGTACAGTGTGTTTAGTATTACCCTTTTTAATTTTGGTAATGTGTTTACTTACCCTAGCTGTAAATGTCCTAATGGTAGTTTAGACCGATATATATTCTTCTACATATTTTTTGTAAAAAAAAATTGCAATAGGCGTATATTGATTGGTTTGCGCAAAAGTTATCGCGTCTACAAAACTACAGTATCAATTTAGGGACTTTTCTTTGTTTTAATTGTTTTTACTGGTAATGGCAGTGATCTGCGATTTTTAGTGGGACTGCGACATTGCGGCAGACAAATCTGACCCCAAATTACACTTTTTGAGGACCAGTGACATTATTGCATTGATCAGTGCTATAAAAATGCACTGATCAATGTAAAAACGACACTGGCAGGGAAGGGGTTAACACTAGGGAGCGATCAAGGGGTTAAGTGTGTTCCCTCAGCGTGTTCTAACTGTAGGGGGATGGGCTTACTGAAACATGACAGAGATCACTGCTCCCGATCACTGGGAGCAGTAGATCCCTGTCATGTCACTAGGCAGAACAGGTAAATGCCTTGTTTACATAGGCAGTTCCCCGTTCTGCCTTTCTCACCGCGATCGCGGGCTGCCGGTGGACATCGAGTCTGCGGGACCCACAGGCACACTCCCACGGCATGCAGTGCGTGCGCACGTGCGCCGGCGGCGTGGGTGCGCAAGTGCGCCTGTGGCGCGCATGCCCGCTATCCTGCCTTTATGGACTGACGTACAGGTACATCAGTTTGCGTGGGAGAGCCAACCTGCCACAGTATATCTGCATGAGCAGGTCGGCAAGTGGTTAAAGGTACATACAACATGTCTGAACCTAGAATGTCAGGAGTGCTGAAACGTTTACAGGGTCAAAGTGGCGCAGATGAACATGCAATTCTCAGCAACCCCCAAGGGGGCAGTGCTAAAGGTGCAAAGAAGGTGGGCAAATGCCCGCTTACCAGTCTGAACTATACTATGCTCCAGGGATGGCATGGAGATCCTGCAGCAGGGTCCTGCAGATGCTGTACTCAGGGATGATGCTTGACCACACTCTCCTCAAGGCAGCAGCATGGCTAGATCTGTAAGGCAGGTTCCGATGGTGAGTGTCACCGGGCTGGCCGGACACTTCCGGTCACCAGATGCGTCCACGCCCACTCACCGGAGGCTCTCCTCCCTTGCCTGACCATCCGGACCTGCTTCCAGGTGAAGGCCATGGTCCCAAGCGAGCGACTCTCCTCAGGCTATTTATCCCCTCTCCCAGCATTCTTTATTCTATCTCCAGCCAGCTGGAATTTGTATTCCGCAACAGTCCAGCTCCAATGGAGACTTGGCTTTTTGGACTACATGTCCCAAGATCCTCTGCTCTCCTGTCACAAATCTTCACTTGCTCTGCATTCAGGATGTGGTAAACAGGGTCTGCACTGAACACTAGAGGAAACAGTCTCCTTGTGGCAAATGCTGCAAGTGTCCCCTGTCATGGCAGGCAATTTAGTCAGCTCCTGGCTACACATACAAAGAGTAGGCTGGTAGATGTCTCACCCAAGTTACGTGGGTACTGGATGTAGCTGGTCTATATAGCTTCTCCATCCCATAGTAACTCAATACCATACCATACCTCCCAATTTTTTGAGATGAGAATGAGGGACACCTACTAGCAAATGTATGTAGGCATAGGACATGCCCTCTGCCACACCCCCTTAAAGGAGAATTAACCAAAAAAAAAGGTTAATTAAATCCACAAGGCCTTTTTGCATCACTACTATTCCTTTATATTGGCTTTAAAAATCTACAAATGCAGAAATTTAGAATTTGGATGGAAGGTTTAGCACTAGGAAACACTTTTTGAAAGTAAGTAACTTTTTGAAAACTATGAGGATCAGACCAAAATGAGGAACAAATGAGGGGGGAAGAGGGACAGAAGGACATTGCTCCAAATCAAGGACAGTCCCTCGAAATCAGGGACAGTTGGGAGCTATGCAATACTACCACCATCACTAGCGCTGGTCTCAGGGGCTGCCATAGTTGTGCTTCCTCTACCTGCTCACTGCTTCCCAGTGTCCTCATGACTGCAGGCTGTAGACACATCTCAACCATCTGCAGTCTCATCACCATTACCAGCCGCCTCTCAGTCCCATCACTCTGTGGCACTCAGTCACCATATGTAGTGCCCTCCTAGTTAGGGTGCTAGGCAAATGGTTCCTGCTGTAATAACAGGAGCAGTAATTGTTTGGTTAGGTCTGCTCAGAGCTTCACAGGCTGGGAGTTTGATTATTACCCCTTCCCTCTAGAAGATGTTTCTAGAGCTTAGGGTGGGAGAATTTAGTTGTCAAGCTTGAATATTCAGCATGGCCTAGCCAACCCCTGGGAAGTCGTGCTTAGATGGGGGCTAGGCTGTTGTTAAATAGTCTGGAGCCCTGAGGACTTGTTGGATTGGTGAGCTGAAAGGAGAGGGGCTGTATGCCTCTGGAGCCCTATGGACAGAATACTGGACTAATTTGCAAGAGGCTGCACCCGTGGACTGTCAGTGTACCAGGATACAGTGAGTAAAGCCTCTACTTGTGCTCATACTGCTTCATGGTCCTCAGCCACAAACCCTGGACTGTTCCAGTCTACCTACACTAGTGCTACTTAGTACAGCGGGACATTTACTAGCAATACATTTCATTTTGGAGTATCCTGTATCAACCCAAATCCCCTCCCAAGTTTCTATTAGCAAATACATTTCAAAAAGACAACCCCTGGACTGTTCGATGAGCCAGAGTGAATGGAATGTTGCTGTGTCCCTGGCTACTTCTGCGCTGTTTTGGGGAAAGAACGGGTTAATCTACAGCGGCCCCTCTGGGTGTAGCGCTACACATGCACTGGAGCCGTTGTGTCGAGAGTCGAGACCAAACCCATTGCCGCAATGGAGGGAAAGGCTACCATATATACTGGGGATCCCCACATATCTGAATGCTGCCCCATTGATGAGAGAGAAACAAAAGCTCTGACCCTCTCTTACACAGGCAATAGGATTGATTTACTAACGGCAAATAGATAATGCACTTTTGAAAGTGCCATTGCACTCTGTAAGTTCAATTGCTCTAGAACTTAGTAAATGGGATGAAGGTTCACTTTGCAAAGAATACCCAATCAAATGCAAGGAAAATAGAAAAATGTTTTGGTTGCATATGATTGGATGATGGTAGTCTACAGAGCTCCCCCTCATTTACTAAGCTCTGGAGCAACTGCACTGTGCAAGGGCACAGTCTATTTGCCTTTAGTAAATCAACACCTATGGCACTGAAAACTGACGAAGGTCCATCAAGTTCATCCTATTCTAATTTCAAATGTTCACACACACACCTTAAATTCTCATACGGCTGACCATAAACTTCTTGAAACAAGCAAACAGTGATTTGATTTCAGGAACTGCTTGTAGTATTTTACACTAAAGTCCTACAAGAGATAATAAACACCTGTTAGTTGGGGGAGTTTGCTATTGCATTGTAATTATCTGCTTTTTCTTTCCCTTCTTTTCCACTTCCTTTCCTTCCCATTTTTTCTCATTTTCCTGTCTCTTTTTTTGCTTTCATTCCCTCCCTTCTTTTTTGTGCTCTTCTTTTGTTTTAATTTCCTATTTTTCCCCTTCCTTCTTTTTTCTTTTTCTATAGTTTCCCCTTTACATTTTGTTTCTCTTCTTTTTTTGTACCTTCACATTCTTTTCCCTTCTCTGCCTTCATTTCCTTTCTTTTCCTTTCCATGGCTTATTTTTCCTTTTCATTCCATTCTTTTCTTTTCAGTCCCTTTCTTAACTTTTTCTTTTTAATTACTCCATTTTGTTTCTCTTTTTTTTCTTTTCTTTTCACATCCCTTCTTTTCCATTCTTCTCTTTTCTCTGTTCTTTTCTTTTCCTTTTTTTAAATCTTATTTTCCTTTCTTCTTTTATTCTACTTTTTTTCCCCTTTTTTACTTCCTTTTTTTTTCCTTTGCTTGCTTTCCATTTTCCTTTTCTTTCTTCTCCTTTCCTATTCTTTTTCTCTTTTGTTTCTCTTCTATTCTTTTACAATACCTTCTTTTCTTATCCATTTTTTTACTGTTCTCACCTTCCCTTTTCTTCCTTCCTTCTTTCCTTCTATTTCATTATCATTTTCTTTCTTCCTTCCTTCTTTCCTTCTATTTCATTTATCCTTTTCTTTCTTCCTTCCTTCTTTCCTTCTATTTCATTTATCCTTTTCTTTTTTTCGCCCCTTTTCCTTATTTTCCTTCCCTTGCCTTTCTGTCCTCCTCTTCTTCCTTCCTCTCCCTTCCTTATATTTCCTTCTCTTTCATCCATTCTTTTCCTTTTCATTTCCTTTCCCTCTTTCTTTCCTCTTGCCCTAAATAGGGGTGCAGTTCTTCTTATTAAAATGTTGTGGCAAGTCACGTGATTGTAGTAAAAGTACAACAATTCTGGAGGAGATTAAATTTATTTTCCACAAAAAATTGAGTTTCAGAATAAAAGTCTGAGAACCTTAAAAGTGTCCCTCTTCCTACACTGGCAATTAAATAGCTCCTCCTAAAGGCTCAGTAGATGTTGCCTTGTCTCTGGAAGAGCCACAGGGGTCAGAAACTCATTACACCGTCCTTCTTATTGATCTCTAAAATAATTAAATGTATTATTTAGATCTCCCCTAAGACACCCTTTCTGTTTCTAGATTAAAATACAAATAAAGGCTCCCGTGTGACGGTCTAAACAAGTCCCAAATCCAGGTACTATGTGATGCACAAGCCACAAAGTAAATAAAAATGTCCTGCATCTTCCCTGACGGAGCCCAATCCCCCTTCATTTGTGCCTCACACGCTCCCCCTCCAGGACACTGCAGCTCAACACATAGTTGGCAACATTTAAAAAAACATTTTTTAGGGACACTTTTTTTCTGTGTATATAGGAAGCCACAGTAGGAGGAGCAAGTACTTTAATTAGGGGTGGGGCATTCTTTTATTATGGGCGTGGTTCTACAAGCTCGTGTGCTTCTATCAGGGATCTGACAGCAATGAAAGGATCAATCACATCCAGCCACAAGCTAGCACTGAAAGGGTTAATTATATAAAGCCAGCGAGAATCTGCTAGCAATAAAAGGGTTAATCGTGTTTCTAGTCACCAGGGCTCTTACTAGCCAACTATTCCTGGTGGCTAGAGACATAATTAACGCTTTTATTGCTAGCAGTACATAATTAACCCTTTCACTGCTAGCAGATCCCTGGTGGCTAGAGACATGATTAACCCTTTTATTGCTAGCGGTACATAATTAACCCTTTCACTGCTAGCAGATCCCTGGTGGCTAGAGACATGCTTAACCCTTTTATTGCTAGCAGATACTTTCTGGTTGTACATAATTAACTCTTTCATTGCTAGCAGATCCCTGGTGGCTAGACACATGATTAACCTTTTTATTGCTAGTAGTACATAATTAACCCTTTCACTGCTAGCAGATCCCTGGTGGCTAGAAACATGATTAACCATTTTATTGCTAGCAGTACATGATTAACCCTTTCACTGCTAGCAGATCCGTGGTGACTAGAGACATGCGTAACCCTTTTATTGCTAGCATATCCTTTCTGGCTGTACATAATTAACCCTTTCATTGCTAGCAAATCCCCGGTGGCTAGAGACATGCTTTACCCTTTTATTGCTAGCAGATACTTTCTGGTTGTACATATTTAACTCTTTCATGGCTAGCAGATCTCTGGTGGCTAGAGACATGATTAACCCTTTTATTGCTAGCAGTACATAATTAACTCATTCACTGCTAGCAGATCCTGTTGGCTAGAGACATGATTGACCCTTTTATTTCTAGCAGATCCTTGCTGGTTGTACATAATTAACCCTTTCCCTGCTAGCAGATCCCTGGTGGCTAGACACGATTAACCTTTTTATTGCTAGCAGATCCTTGCTGGCTGTATTTTTGTGGCAACAATGAGCCGGCTACCTCACACACACTTCCCCTGTTCTTCAGACCTGACTTGTCACCAGTGGCGTTGCTAGGAGGTGGCTTTTGGGGCTATAGCCCCGAATCTGGGGCCCATAGCCCCGAGTCTCTGCAGAGGTCTTCAAGGGGAGGGGAGGCTCTCTGGGGATCCTGATGTAAGTGGGCACTCTCTGGGGACCCTGATGCAAGGGGGAGGCTCTCTGGAGATCCTAAAGCAAGGGGGAGGCTCTCTGGGGTGTGGGGGCTCTCTGGAGACCCTGATGTAAGGGGGGCTCTCTGGGGACCATGATGTAAGTGGGGGGCTCTCTGGAGATATATACACACACACACATGTATATTACTGTATATACATGTGTATCCCCGCCCAAGCGTATGACTTTCTTTACTACGCTGCTATGGGTTCTGGCCCCAGATCTTTTGTAGACCTAGCAACGCCCCTGATTGTCACCTTTATTAACCCTTCTTATGTTCCTGCAAATTAATCCTGATAGACAGTTTGGCAGCTTACTTAAACTGTCTTTAATCACAACTTCAACTCACCTCCCTCCCTGCATTATAATGTCAGCAGCCCCCCGCCCCCAGCAGTCCTAGAAGCTATGCTCCGCCTCCGAGTTCACAGCACATGGCAATGGAGATCAGGGGAGGGGGAAAGAGCGAGCCTGCAGGAGACTGCTGGGGGAGATAGGAAAGAGATTTGGAGCTTCCGGTCAATGTATTTAGAAGCAAGGACACTGCCGTTGGCTCCCAAGCCCAGATTCTGGGACTGAGCTGCAGCGGGACAGAATACTAGAAAGCGTGACTGTCCTGGGCAATTCGGGACAGTTGGCAAGTATGCTCACAGTGGGAGGGTTTCAGCAATAGAGGCAGTGCTGTCAATCCAGAGAGTAGTGGGCGGGACTGGTTGTGGCCAGGTGTTTACTGATATCCCACAGGCTTGTGTAGCAGCAGTGGCAATGTTGATAGCAATACCACTTACAAAATTTCATCCCACTGTAGCATAGCTCCCAACTGTCCCTGATTTCGAGGGACTGTCCCGGATTTGGAACAACGTCCCTCTGTCCTCCTCATTTTGGTCTGATCTATATAGTTGTATATAAAATGCACTTTCTTGTCTTTCAAAAAGTGTTTCCCAGTGCTAAACCTTTCCTCCAATTTCTAAATTGTTGCATTTGTACATTTTAACAGCCAGTATAAAGCAATAGTATTGGTAAAAAAAAAGCACTTGTGAGTTTAACTAATCATTTTTTTTTGTATAATTCTTCTTTAAGTGGGCGTATCAATGGGTGTGTCCTATGCCTACATAACTTTGCTAAGAGGTGTCCCTCATCTCAAAAAGTTGGGAGGTATGCTGTGGTGGAAGCAGGCACAGCATACATGAGAGCGGCAACTCTGCTCTGAATTCAGGAGCAGTGCAGCATCGTTGCCAGTGCCACACCATCACAGGAAGCTGCGTTAGGTGGACCTCACTGGAAGGATCAGATATGTTTGGGACTTTGCAAACTGATCGATATTCTGCAGAACGATCCTGCTGGGAAACCTGAATTTGAATGGTCGCTGCAGCCAAGGGCTACAATGTTGACCAGTGTATTCTAATAGCTGGGGAGCCCCCACTGTCAGAATACAATAGCTTAATGGGGGAGATTCCTGCATTTACATCACTTTTGTGGATGCAGAAATCTTTGTTTTTTTGTTATTCAGCCTGCTGGTTGAATGAAAAAAAAAATGAACAGTGTGTACCTAGCTAAAAACTGTAAGTGCGGATAAGCTTATAATTAAAGGCTGCAGCACACATTTTTTTTAAGTGTTTTAATAGTTGTACTTTAAGCTGGAATAATCTTTTGTAAAAACTTTTCAAAGATTTAATCTAGATGTAATCTTTTGAACCATTTTAAGCTTTACTACGTCTTCCTTGTGTGTGAAATATAATAGAAGCACACAACAGTACAAGATCCTGCTCTCAAATGATGTTTACTTCACACTTGTGTAGGCACATTTTTGCATGGTTTTGTGCATTGCGTTTAGGGCAACCTATTCATTTCAATGTGCTTCCCTACATGTGAAAAAACTCAGTGAGAAGATGGATGTGAAAAGAAAGTTGTTTAATGAGATTTGGACAGCCCTGGGTCTTCTTGAATACTGGTGCCGAACTGTCTGGGTGAACACTGACACCTAGGCTTGTCTAGGTGACTAAGGCTGGTTTCACACTGCCGTACGGAGCGGCTCACAGCAGGGGTCTGGTGCGTCCCTATTTGCCGTTTCAGGTCCAATTCCAGTCCGAATTTTTGGCTGAATTCAGACTTGAAGCGGACCAGAAGACGCACAGGACTCCTGTGCAAATTCGCTCCGGAGCCCCACCGGAGATGTGTGAACCGGCTCCATAGAGAGTAGGTCACAACCTCCTGACATGCGTATTGGATGCGGAGAAATCTGCATCCAATTCGCAATATGTGAACCTAGCCTGAATGTTAATCAGCTTACTGTTTATGTTAATTAGATTACTATTAGCCGTTGGATGTCCCTTAGATGTGCTGATGATATTACTGTTTACAGTTTGCATTGTTTAGGATAATGTGATCAAACTCTTACCTGATATTGTGTGGTATATATTCTGTGTGAATTTACAATAAAGTCAGTTCCAGTTTGCACCTAAGCTAGTGTCGTCTAATTCTTGGGTGCAATGCTGAGCTATAATAACGGGTTCCTGGTTCCAGAGTGAAGGAAGCTGTATCTTGGCGGAAGCACCCTGGCGGGGGGCCAGGTAGCCCGTCACAAGAACTATATGAAGCGTTATCCTCATGAGGGCCGCTGGTAGAATCTGTACCCCACTGGTTGCCCTGACTCTGCAAGTCCTCCGACACCTCTGACACCCTGGGTTCAGTCATTCTTACTAGTTGACACCAATAACAAGAAACTTACACAATGCCAGTGAAGCAGTTCAAGTTTGTTTACTGTGGCAAAAGTGACACATAAAAGTGCATAACATAAAACTGTAGGTCATAAAAAAATCTTATTTGAAAACAATATGGCACTAATATGAAATGACGTTTGGAGGGGACTGCAGGGTAGCCTCTTGCCTACTGACTATTAGGGATGAGCTCGATGTTCGAGTCGAACGTAAGTTTGACTCATACATCGGGTGTTCGCCGAACAGCGAACAATATGGGGGGTCGCGGGAAATTAAAGCGCCGTGGAATGCCCCATAATGCGCTGCACCTGACCTGCATGCTTTGGCCAATCACAGCGCACTCTGCAGAGAGAGCCATAATTGGACAAAGGCAGGGTGCCTTTGGCCAATCATGGCTCAGGGGGACCACGCCCCACACTATATAAGGCTGCTTATAGTGTGTGACCGTGTATAGTGTGTGACTGTGGATGGAGATAGATTGAGCTAGATTAGACAGGCAGGTTAGTTTAGTTAGTTGCAGTGTATTTGATGATATATATATATATATATATATATATATATATATATATATATATATATATACAGTCAGTCTAGTATAAATATATATACACTCTGCATTTAACATAGACTATATATTCCATGTATACTCTATATTCAGGCAGCGCAGGCAGTGTATTTGATATATATATATATATATATATATATATATATACACAGTCTAGTATATATAGATATCTATCTATCTATCTATCTATCTATCTATCTATCTATCTATCTATCTATCTATCTATCTATATATATATATCTATATCTATAGATATATATATATATATATATATATATATATATATATATATATATATATATATCTATAGATATAGATATATATATGCTCTGCATTTAGCATAGACTATATATTCAGGCGGTGTAATATATATATATATATATATATATATATATATACTTACTCTGCATTTAGAGTAGCGTATATATAAAGTTCATTTAGTGCTGTACATTATATAATACATTTCAGGTGGTGTACACATTATATAATACAATGTAGTGTGCTGTGAAAAGAAAAAATCCCCATCATGTCCGGAAGGCCACCAAGGAGAGGCAGATGCTCACAGGCCACTAAAAGAGGTCAAGCAGCCTCTGTGTCTACAGTCAATAGTGGTGTTCATGGAGATGGTGCAAACTTTGCAGGTGGCCGTGGGGCACGCTTGTCATTTATTTCTGCTGCTAGATGTGTTATTGAGCCACAACATGCAGAAGAGTTGGTGGAGTGGATAACAAAGCCGTCCTCATCCTCTGTCACCCAGGCTCATAGTAGTTTGCCTTCTAACGCAGCTGCCTAAAGCAGCTCATTCCACCGGCTCCTTGTCCACAGTTACTCCTTCTGTAGCCCCACCATCATGCACAGAGGAGTCCCCAGAATTATTCGACCACAGTGTCGGTTACATGCTGCTGGAGGATGCACAGCAATTTGAAAGCTCCGATGTTGGTTCCCAGGTGGAGGAAGGGAGTAACGTGAGCCTAGAGAGAGGGGATGCCACAGAAGGACAAGAAACTGGCAGTCATATTCCCCAAGCTGCAGCATACTGCCAAGTTTGCTCCAGTGATGAGGAGGGAGGGGATGATGAGGTCACTGACCATACTTACTGTAGGTGCCTGAGAGAAGAGAGGAGGAAAAGGAGGAGGAGACACAACTCCAATGAGACTGGATGTCCTCCAGGGGTCAGCTTAAGGGCAGCCACCCTATTGCATCACAACACAGAGCTCCGCAGGTACAGGGCTCTGCTGACTCCCGGCTGACCTTTAAAAGTTCCTTCGCGAGGGCCTTTTTCGACACGTGTGCAGCAGATCGCACCGTTGCTGTTTGCAACCTATGTCTGAAGTGGATCATCACCACGTGCTTGACCAGACATATGACGACCTGCCATGCAATCCATTGGCAGCAGCACCTGAAAGACCCACATCATAGAAAAAGACTTTTCCTTCCTCCTCATCTGGGATCTCAAACCCTACTATACCTCCAGTCCTCTCAAAAACCTGCACTGAGAAGAATGAAGGTATAGCAATAGGTGTCACAAGTACTTGCAGCCAATCTGCTAGCAGTACACCATCATTTGATTTCAGCAGGCAAATTTCCTACCCCAGATGCAAAACCGTAAAAAAGAAATTTGGTCCCAGCCATCCACATGCTCAGCATCTAAATGCTAGCTTCGCCAAATTGCTAGCACTGCAACTGCTGCCTTTTCAGCTGGTTAGACTCAGCCCCCTTTCGTCAATTTGTGGAATGTGCTGTACAGTGGCAAGTTCCAAAACACCATTTCTTTTAACGTAAGGCCATTCCGTCTCTCTACTGCCATGTGGAAGGCAATGTTTTGGCCTTGTTGGACAGGGAGGTCAGCAGTAATGTTCATATTACCGCTGACTCATGGTCCAGCAGGCATGGGCAGGGATGTTACCTTTCCTTCTCGGCACACTGGCTAACTCTGCTGGCAGCTGGGAAGGATGCAGGACAGGGTTTAGTGTTGGAGCTTGTTCTGCCACCACGCCTCCAAAAACCTAGTGGTGATTCTGCCACAACATCTGTATGCTCCCCTCCCTCATCTTATTCTTCTTCCTCTATGGCCCCTTCTTCAGAATTGTCCTCTGAACCAGCAACGCTCAAGGGGCTACACAAGCAGTCAGGCAAAAGGATGTCATGCTGTGCTTGAGTTGGTCTGCCCAGGGGACAGGAGCCACACTGAGGCAGAGATTTTGTCAGCTCTGCAGGGGCAGGCTCAGAGGTGGTTGACGCCATGCCAGCTTCAGCCAGGAATGGTTGTATGCGACAATGGCATCAACCTTCTCTCCGCTCCCCGACAGGGACACTTGATTCATGTTCCATGTTTGGCACACGTCCTGAATTTGGTGGTGCAGCGTTTCTTGACCAGGTACCCAGGCTTACAAGATCTCTTAAGGCAGATCAGAAAAGTCTGTGGTCATTTGCGCGGTCATACAATGCCAGTGCTCGGCTGGCTGACATTCAAAGGGAATGCAACCTGCCCACCAACCGCCTTTGTGACATGCCCACCAGGTGGAACTCAACGTTGGCAATGCTGCAGCAGCTGCACACACAGCAGAGGGCCATCAATGAGTACCTGTGGGAGTATGGCACCTGGACAGGGTCAGGGAAGTTTGCTTCTTTTTGTCATGCCAATGGCTAATTATCAAGGATGCATGCACTGTCCTGTCACCATTTGAGGAGACCACAAGGATGGTGAGCAGTGACAATGCATGTATCAGTGACACTGTCCCTCTAGTCTTCCTGCTGGAGCATACGCTTCGTGGAATCATGGACAGGGCACTTGAGGCAGAACAGCGGAAGGAAGAGGAGGACTTCCTTTCCTCTCAAGGCCCCCTTTATCCAGATAGCATTCCTGCGGGTCCGCCAAACACACAGGAAGATGAGGAGGAGGATTGTGTCAGTATGGATGTTGAGGATAACATGCAGCAGTCTTCAAGGAATGTTTTTCAGTCCCCAGAAACCCAAGGAGTTGTACATGGCTGGGAGGAGGTAGTTATGAATAATGTGATCCTTAGTGACCCAGAGAACTCAGAATTAAATGCCTCTGCAAAATTATGCTGCATGGCCTCCCTGATTCTGCAAAGCCTGTGAAAGGACCCTAGGATTCGTGGTATTAAGGAGAGTGATCATTACTGTCTGGCAACACTTCTTGATCCACGTTACAAGGGTTAGGTTATAGAACTCATCCTGCCTTCACAGAGGGAGCAGAGGATGAAACATCGTCAGGAGGCCTTGAAGAAAAGTTTGTGTAACGCATTTCCAGACCCTGTGAGGTTACCATTTCCTGATGCTGGACAAAGTGTTTCTGAGGCTTCGTTCGGTCAGAGGAAGAGCGGTGGAGAAGGTGGCTTACCGATGGCTTTAAACAATTTTTCAGTCCTCAGCACCAAGGTCTGATAGGTACCAGCAACCATCACTAGCGTCTGCATTATATGGTGCAGGAATATCTAGGGGCAAGAGTGGACTTGGAGATTTTACCAACAGAGCAACCACTGAGTTACTGGGTCTTTAGGTTGGACCACTCCAGGGTCCAGAGACCACAAATTTTGGCTGCAACTAGTGGGCATCTAGGAACCCTTAACTACCGAGTTTGAAGTTCAGGGAACCTATGGCTGCAAATGGACACAGTGAGGCTGTAAATGGGCATTGTTGACCCTCTTTTCCACTTACAGTAGCTGCGCATTTCTCACCCTAGGCTTATACTCGAGTCAATAAGTTTTCCCCTTTTTTTTGTGGTAAAATTAGGTGCCTCGGCTTATATTCGGGTCGACTTGTACTCGAGTATATACGGTATATAGTGCAGTCTGTATAGTATATATACTGCAGTTCAGAGTATATAGTGCAGTCCGTATAGTATAAATACTGCACTTCAGAGTATATAGTGCAGTCAGTGTAGTATATAAAATACAGTGCAGGGTATATACTGCAATGTACAATATAGAATATAATGTATTGAAGTGGTTAGGGAAGCCCTATGACAGAATTAAGAAAAAAACGGCATGGGTTCCCCCAGTCCATACCAGGCCCTTTGGGTCTGGTATGGATATGGGGGGGGGTGACCCCTACACCATTTTTTAAAAAAATGTTGGCGTGGAGTTCCCCTTAATATCCATACCAGACCCGAACGGGGGAAACCCACGCTGTTTTTTTTCAATGATTTTTTATGTATATTGCCAGGATCTGGCAATACATTACAGTCGTGAGCAATTTTAAATGACATTTTTTCCTTTAGAAATGACATTTTGCTGCGGTACTTTTCTAAACATGGGAAAAATGCGCTACTTTACAGGCAGACTATTGTTTCACTTTAAGCATTCTTAAAATCACTTCTCCTGAAAAAACTTATTTTTGCATTGATCCATGTCCCCTGGGGCAGGACCCGGGTCCCCAAACACTTTGAATGGCAATAACTTGCATATAAGCCTTTAAAATTAATTTGATTTTTCGCGTTCATGTCCCATAGACTTTAATGGTGTTCGCACAATTTATTTGTCTGTTTGCAAGTTCTGGTGCGAACTGAACCGGGGGGTGTTCGGCTCATCTCTACTGACTATGGGCCCTGGCATTTGAGGGAGCTACAAGCATTCAGAAAGATGTCCTGTTATGCAGTTTTGCAATTTAGAGATGTATGCTAGTAAAGTAAAATGCAAAGAACACAGTGTGATTAAATACAATCAAGTATATTATTTCCGTCACAGAAACCTATGTGAACAGGCAGCAGAAAGGTAGGTGACTGGCACTTTGTGTTCTATGTCAGACCACTCATTTCTGTCTCCTCAGCCCACAGGCCATTAACATCAAAACAACCAATAAAACATTCAATAAATCATATTGTGTTTAAATTGGCTGGCTCCTTTAAACAAAGTTCCAGATAAATGAGAGCAGACCCCTTGTGTTAAACAACACCGGTCACTTGTGAAGATGAGGAGAGGATAAAAGGGGTTAATGGTAACCTTGCAGAATCCAGCAGATCTTCAGCTAGCACTTAAAGTATGATGGATGGAATAATCCTTGATGGTAGAGCAGAGAAAATTTAGCTGGTATGTGATTAACCCTTTGAAATTGCAGACTTTTCCTGTATGACCTAAGCGCACATGGTCACCATATATGTTGTTTCAATAGTATTTTATTCCGTAGAACGACAGATAACAGGGATGTGAGAAAAGCACAGATGCCTGCATACAGTGTCTATGGAAGTGAATGAGCTTGCATCCAGTAGCACTACAATTACCAGAAATTTGGGCAGAGACAATGATGTCTATATGCAGTGTCTATAGGATTAAATGAACAGGTGCCCGCTCACCGACAGTGTAACAGAAGTTGCTGGTAACGATGCAGAGGATGATGGTTCTTTCAGGATCTTCCTCTGGGTCCTGGCTCAGGGAATGGCATCTGACCTCCGTCACACTGCGCCGCGGCCCACCCGGATCTGAAGTGCAGGTAGCGTAAAGGATCAGGAACAGCCTCCGGACCACTGTAGATAGGAAGCGATGCTGTCCGTAGATGTCCCTCTGGATGCCGCTGTATAACTCTCTCCTATGCAGGCCACGACTCGGCTGCAGCTCACACTGGCACAGGGTTCTTGCTGGCAGATCCAGGCGGGGGGGGTCCCAAGAGAGAGATCTAGGCCCAAACTAGCCTTTTTATATCATCTCCCAGCAGTCTGTTCTTCTCTCACAGCAATCTGGTGGTTGTAGTTCAGGCCAGTCCTGCTGGAATTGAGACCTCAGCATTCGGAACTACACATCCCACAATGCTTTGCTCTGCTCTGTCTTTAGGAAATGAAACATGGAGTCCAAGCCAAAACTAGAGGGAGACAGCTCCACATCAACAGCATACTGTCCCTGAATTGCGGGCAACAGCTCCTGGCTACATATAGGCAAAACTTTTTTTCATCTTGGATAGAGCAAGGGAGGGTTATAACCCCTGTCAGATTGTTTATTTTTTTTGCCATTTGTGTCTCATTTTGGAGATTCACCCCCACTTACTGTCCCATAGCCAAACAGGAAGTAAGAGGAAAATCCTGCAAATTAGGGGAATTCATTGGAAACCCCAGGTCCCCATTGTAAGATATCCCCTTTATTACTTTACTGGGAACAACACAAAATATTTTACATTTTAATTTCACTTTCAATGACAATGGTAAACAGGATAAATAGAAGCACACACACACACACACACACACATATATAGAGACACACACATATACAGACAGACACACTCACACCACTGCTTGCCTGCACATTTCTCCTCTCTCGAATACACGAGGATCTCTGCAGTCTCCTTTTATCTCTGCCCTCATCCAGCCCCCTCCAGCTCTGCAGCTCTCCTTGGCTCTACTGTGACTCATCCCTCCTCCACTCTTCTTCCACCCCCCCCCCCCCCCCTCTCCCTTGCTTGTGTAGCACTGCCCCTGTAGGAGTTGCTGAGTATAGTCTTTCCTGGGCCTCCCTCTGATTATCCTACAGCCAGACACTTGGGTATTTTAATACTAACACTTCCGCTCTTTATCCAATGATCAGTCTAGGGTATTTTTTTTTTTTTTGGTATTCATTGGTAGAACTTGGATAAAAGGGATTAGTGGAATACTCCAACTTGAACTATTCACAGACGAGGACACATCTCACTTGACCCTATTAAGCTGAATTAGGTAGCAGATTCTGTGCTAGATCACACTATAGTTGTGTGGAAGAATAAGTCCTTTGCTTGCTCTGGCAGCAGACTCAATGCACCACCCTTCTTCAGGACACTCAGCAGTATCCCCTTCGGCTGACACTGGTCACTGACTTCACTAGCAGTAGCCGGGAACAGATCCTTCTAGATGCGTCTCCCTCCTAGTCAGCTCTACAGGACATCTGGGTTTGCAGCTTTTTCAGCTTCAGCCCTCAGGTCGACCACCTGAGGCCGCATGGCAGCCTGTACAGAGGAGGGACAGCAGCCCCCTCCCTCCGGGACCCCACTCTCCAGCCGAAGACACCGAAGACCCCGAAGACCCACTCTCCAGCCGAAGACACCGAGCACATGTGCTCTAGGCATATATACAGTCACCCAGCATGCCTTGAGGCACCTTCCTCTGCCAATGGCTAGGGCTGTAACTACACCTATGCTCCCATTTGTCAGGTTTCCTCTCAATGTTTCAATAGGCCCCGTCCTATTGGACCAGTGTGAAACAGGCAAACAACATGAGCAGCATCCGAGCACACTTGAGCAGACCCTTTCAATGGATCACTGCTCCTTGGTAGGCCTGAAATTTACCTAACAGTCCCCCTGTTAGGCAGGGAAACCCAAAAATGATACTCTCTCTAGCATCAGTGGTGGCTGGTGGGTTCTTATTTTGGGGAGGGCGGCAAACAAACAACACCCCCTCCATCGGCGCAGCAATGAAACAGAACCCCTCCCCCCCAGCACTTACCCGCTCATGTGGGCTGTGGTGTCCTCTCCTCCTCTCCTGGAGTGCGGGCAGCAGTGGCTCCTCTAGCTTCCTCCGCCGTGTGTCTCCTCTTCTGCCAAGGCACTAGGCATCCAATAGGATTGCCTCATGCTTTGGTCAATCGGAAACAGATCTCACAGACCTGCCTACTGATTGGCGGGGAGGAACTTTAGTGTGATAATAGCAAAAATTTATTCGCTTATCGTCACACAACTGGGTGGGCTCAGAGCACAATGCTCTGTGCTCCTTGCCGACCCTTTTTTGAAGCCTATTAGAAGCCTAAAACACCCCGCCACATTGGAATCCATGGTCCGGCGCCACTGATATGTAGACCAGGGGGCCGGATGCACGGCCTTCCCAGAAGAGTTGAAGCTGGTATAGCTGCAAAGGGTGGGCCAACTCAATATTGAACCCTACGGACTAAGACTGGGATGCCATTAAAGCTCATGTGTGTATAAAGGCAGGGGTCTCAATACTTTTGGGAATATAGTTTATGCGTGGCATGTGGGAATTGTAGCCTACCCTCTTTGCCGCTGCACATATGCGTTATGTGGGCAGAAAGAAGCCTACCTTTTTTCTAGACGTTTCATAACATTCTGGGCTTTCAGGGATCCCAGGGAAGAGTTAATGGCCGTGCAGTTCACAGAAGATAAAGGCCTTTCCCTGGCGGTGACACACTGGCTTGTTTTGTTGTCACATAATAAGATGTGCTTTGGGCACGATGGGGACTGAATGGCACATATATTCCCAGGTGACAGAGCGGAGAAAAGTAGGTTTTCTTGTTGTTTGTCTCCTGAATATTGGTGAGTGACAGCATCCCATTAGGAGGCGGCTTGGAACACAATGGTCTGATAACAGGCTGGGTCACGTGACCAGGATCTCTCTCACTATACAGAGAAAGATCTCACTTCATCGCCACCACAGACACATGGAGGAGACACGAGACAAAATGCTTCAGATAAATCATGAACTCCACTTCATCTCAGCTGCTCATCTGCCACCGCTGCAGTCTATATACTGAGACTGTACACGTTGAAATGATTGGGGGCTCATTCACATCAGAAGCGACTCAGGCTATTTGTTTGCATTGTGAGCGGCAGGAAAAGTTGCATAATACTTTGCATGCAGTATGTAGTGTAGCAGCGTCCCGGGGCCCCTGAAGCCCAATGGTGACCCCCAGAGTTAGGGACAGCTGACATCCTTCAGTAGATAAAAAGGAGGAATTTTGTGGGACTTTAACCACTTCAATACAGGGCACTTATACATCTTCCTGCCCAGACCAATTTTCAGCTTTCAGCGCTGTCGCAGTTTGAATGACAATTGCGCGGTCATACTACACTGTACCCAAACAGAATTTTTATCATTTTGTTCCCACAAATAGAGCTTTCTTTTGGTGGTGTTTGATCACCTCTGCGGTTTTTATTTTTTGCTAAACAAATAAAAAAAGACTGAAATTTAAAAAAAAAATAAAAGTTTTGCTTTTGTTTCTGTTAAAAAAGTTTGTAAATAAGTACGTTTTTTCTCTTTCACTGATGGGCACTGATAAGGCGGCACCGATGAGGTGGCACCAATGAGTGGGCACTGACGGCCACTGGGGATGGGCACTGATGGGCACTGGTAGGCGGCACTGATGGGTGGCACTGATATGCAGCACTGATGGGCACTGATAGGTGGCAGTGATGGGCACTCATGGGTGGCACTGGGTGGCACTGATGGGCGACACTGATGGGCACTGAAAGGCTGCAAAGATGGGTTCTTATGGGTGGCACTGATAGGCGGCACTGATGGGCCCTGATAGGCGGCACTGATGGGCACTGATACGCGGCACTGATATGAGGCACTGATAGGCATCCCTGGTGGCACTAGCAGTGGTAGGCATTGGAGTGGGCACTGATTGGCAGCTGCCTGGGCATTGATTGGCAGCTGCCTGGGCACAGATTGTTTTTTTCCTGGGGGTCTAGGGGGCATACCTGGTGGTCCAGTGTGAATGGCTTCCCTGGTGGTCCTGGGTAGGATCCGAGGGGGGGCTGTGCTGATAAACAATCAGCACAGACCCCCCCTGTCAGGAGAGCAGTCGATCGGCTCTCCTCTACCCGTGTCTGTCAGACGCGAGTGAGGAAAAGCCGATCACCGGCTCTTCCTATTTACATTGTGATCAGCTGTGATTGGACACGGCTGGTCACGTGGTAAAGAGATCAGAGTTGCAGTGCGTCAGACTGACACACCGAAACAACGATCGCAGCGATGCGCGCCTCCGGGGTGTAAAGGTGTGAAAGTAATGGAGAAAGTAATGGAAGGTAATGGAGAAATGGATATACACCCCCTCATGTAGTCCCCTTGTGGGAACACACAGACATTTTTTCTCCATTACTTTCACACCTTTACACATTTAACCAATCCCCTTTTTTGACCCATTTTTCCAGGAACACCATGCACTTTCGGTGTACACACAGCCTATTGGACCATGCTGTGACCACTATGCTGGGCTCCGGGCGCTGTTCTCATTCCTTGGAGGGTTTCCCCGTTTCAACCCCGGGGGAGACATCATGCCTCGTGCCCCCGTCTTCCTTGGCTGATACCGGACTTGGCCTTGAGGTTGTTAGTAAGTATCCCAATCTATCTCCACCTTGTTGGGACTTATTTCCCCTGCCCCCCCTTATTCTAAGGGTACTATCATTAACCTCTGTTTTTTCCTTCCTTGTACAATACCTCATAACACTCCTGATGAATGGCTGTAACGCCAGGAAACGCGTAGAGTGCCACTAGATGCCAACAGTTACTTGTTTTTATTACATTTGTCTTTCAATCGATTTATTATACCATGTATATTTACCATGTCTACTTTATATTTGTATTGCATGCTATGAGCAGCATATTTAGTGTAAGTCTGGTGACTACCTATCTATTTGATACAAAATATCTGACATGTATTCTAAATTGTAATAAATAAATCATGTACTGTTCTTTCATTTTTATGTTGTCACTTTCTCTCAACATGGCGTACCCTCATTTAAAGTCCCACAAAATTCCTCCTTTTCATCTACTAAATCAGGGATGGAGGCCGCCATGTTTCATACAGTGTGTGTCAGATCACGTCCATTTACTGTATACCAAATAATTGGGTGGAAGACACCCGTTTACAGTGACCTGCCACACTTTATACTCCATCAACTTCTGTTTGTCGCCCTATTACTGGGCCATAACAGTGTTCAGCTATTTTTTATTAGATTCATTCCCTATTTCTAAAAGATTCCAATGTTATTTTTTCCCTATGTATTATCTTCGACCCATTGTCCTCTCCAGTCTGCTTACCAACCCCTTGTCTGGTTCAGCCTTGTTTTGGGGGGGTGGGGGGGGGTTGGGTGTTTTCTCTGTCTCCGGGGTTGCGATGTGCAGCAGCCCATTCACCTCCCCCCACCCCACGTGATCATATGCCTGATGAAGGGGTCCTTCGTGGCTCCGAAACGTTGCTTCTATTTATTTTTTTTATACTATGTGATTCAAATTTTGGACCCAATTTTGGAGATCCTGGTGTGCTGGTGACACTTCCTTCTCAGGATTAGGGCCAGGGCACCCTTAGGTAGATGCAATGTTAATTGGCAGACTCCCAGACTTCTATAGGTAGATAGCTATACAGGTGAAGACCTTGAGCCGGACACCACTTCTGTATAGGTAGGACTGCCGCCTCCTGTGGCAACAATCTTGTAGCTGTTACTAATGGCAAAGGTAAAAAAAAAACAAGGAGGAGGGGCGCCACTGAATATGTATCAAATAAATGTATTATTAAAAAAAAACACAATAGCCACTCACATGTAAGACTGAAGTGTAGATCTCAGGTACATCTCATTACACAAAGAAGGAGCGGAGGACTACAGGTGGCAACAAGTCCGGATGCACTGACATCACCTCTCATAGGCTGATGATGAGCTGCACTAAGCCAATGTTGTAATCCATAAAACACACCAAATTCAGGAGAGCAGGGGAGCCGTCTTCGTCCTTGTTCTGGCTCCGATCACACGGCCATGCTTCTTCTCCATCATGGACGCCGGACGAGACATTGGGACCCACCACTATACACAGTAGTTCCAGCCTGGACGCCCTCACCTTCCTTTCCTGGAACCCGCACCACCCTAGACGGCTATTGTGTTTTTTTTAATAATAAATTTATTTGATACATATTCAGTGGCGCCCCTCCTCCTTGTTTTTCTCTAGCACATTGGACCTGGCTTTTTGGTTCTCTCTGGCGGCTGCCTCGAATGACTTTTTACTTCATCCATATATATGTGATATATATATGTTTGTATGGACCCTGCCCTTGTGTACATAGGCAATGGTAGATAAGGTATTTTGTATTGCGCCTTCTTTTACTTGTCTTAATGGCAAAGGTAGTCAACTATCTGCAACACGAACAGTTCTCTTTACGCCACACTCACTCACTGTGAGTCTTCACTCAACAAGCTCCCAGTCTCTCACACTAGACTTCAGATCCACGAGCCACTGGATCCCCTGAGCTCTTTCACTGTAGCACTCAGTATCTTCCTCAAGCATCACCCCATCTTCCCTGCTGGTTCCCCAGCTTAGTATTCACAGATACTCCTCAAGCTTAACCCCTGCTGACATGTTAGGTCCCTGGCTTGGCACTTCACAAGTGTCACCTCTGCTGTCCCGCTGGGTTCCTGACTTGGCACTTACTGATGCTTTTCCACTGCTTCACCGTCCCCGACTGGTGAGAAGTCTGCTCTGGTACTGGCCTCAGCTTACTCACAATGGTCTCCGGTAGCAAGGTGGATGGTCCCTTTGTGGCAACAGCTTTCCCTCTACCTCCGACCAGGGCTGTGTTTTGGCCTAGGCTGACAAGGCCTAGGCCTAGGGCAGCACTTTGCGGGGGGGTGGCAAAAAGGGCCGCCCCCCCCCGCATGAGAGAAAGCCCCCCCACCCGTCTTGCTGATTCCCGGCTCCCGCTGCCGCCTCCCGCACACTTGCAGCCCACGGCGGCCGGCTTGCTGTTGCGGCGCCACTGTGTATGGGCGTGCTTGGCAGAGGGTGGAGGCGTGTATCTCACGCCCCCCTTCTCTCTGACAAGCACGCCCATACACCACGGCGCCGCTACAGAAAACCGGCCACCGTGGGCTGCAAGTGTGCGGGAGGCGGCAGTGGGAGCCGGGAATCAGCAAGACGGGTGGGGGGGGCTTTATCTCATGCGGGGGGGCGGCGTGTGTCACTCGCGCCCCCATAAGCAGCAGGTGGCAGGTGGAGCCTTAAGCTCCGCCTACCCTCCCCTGCACTGCTTTCCTGTAGAGAATCTTCTCCTCGGCCCTGGGACGGGATCTAGCTGTGACGTCAGGAGGAGAGAGAGGAGCACGAGGGAAACCCCCAGGACAGCAGGTACAATGATTGAATAAAGTATATCAGTGTTATGGGTACTGGCAGCATTTGATGGGCACTGGCAGAATTTGATGGGCACAGTGGCAGCAATTGATGGGCACAGTGGGAGCATTTGATGGCACAGTGGCTGCATTTGATGGCACAGTGGCTGCATTTGATGGGCACAGTGGCTACGTTTGATGGCACAGTGGCTGCGTTTGATGGGCACAGTGGCTGCAATTCATGGGCACAGTGGCTGCATTTGATAGCACAGTGGCAGCATTTGATGGGCACAGTGGCTGCGTTTGATGGGCACAGTGGCTGCGTTTGAGGGCACAGTGGCAGCATTTGATGGGTACAGTGGCTGCGTTTGAGGGCACAGTGGCTGCATTTGATGGGGACAGTGGCTGCATTTGATGGGCACAGTGACTGCATTTGATGGGGCACAGTGAGGCTGCAATTGATGGGCACAGTGAGACCCCCCTGTGATAGCATTAAAACTCAGCAGCTAAAAATACTGTAGCTGCTGACTTTTAATATTAGGACACTTACCTGTCCAGGGATCCAGCGATGTTGACACCTCAGCCGATTTTCGGATTGGCTCTCGGGTTTTGCCACTATCATTCATGGTAAGGGAAACCGACCGGTTCCCTACTGCACATGTGCGAAGCGCGTTGCACTTTCTGAATGGCCCAGTGGAGGAAGGAGGAGGGGGGGCAAACTTCAGAGGGGACAGGGCAGTCTCCCGGAAGTGGGGGAGATGATAGGGTGGGTCTTAAACAGGAAGGGGTGTGGCCTCGGCAGGATGGGGTGGGTCATATTTAAATTAGGGGTGCATGCGTTTAGTCAGGCCTAGGGCAGCACAAAACCTAAATACACCACTGCCTCTGACCACGACTTGGTTCCCTGGCCGGCGGAACCGTTACTTCTGGTTGGACTACAAGCCCGCAGTCCCAACCCTGCACTACTTCTGGATAGGCTCTCAGATAGCCTAGCAGCCAGATGTCCCTGGGATAGGCCTCAGGTTTCTGGCCTAGCAGACCGGGGCAATATGACACCCTGACAGCCGTCCAGGTGGCACAGAACCCCGATCACCTGACTCCACCCAAATAAATAGGTTCTCCCAGCAGGCCAAGGGACCCAAGAAAATCCCTGCCCATTGGCTGAGACACCCTATTCATTCCTAATCTGTCCTTGCAATGCCCTTGTCTTATCCAATGTCACCAGATACCCGGCCATCTAGTGACAGAAGAGAGAAGTGCAGCTAAGGTATTCAACTATACAAACAAATGCCAACCACCCCAATCTATAACTGGGCTTTACAGCAAGGGGCACATGAAAGGGCAACGTATGTCAAAAAAACAAGCAAAAATTCTCAGCTCACTTACCAGCCAGCCTGCAACAAACCGAAATTGACCCTGTCTACCAATTCACATTAAAAACAAGGGGTATAGTTTGCACACATTTGCAAATACATTCTTAAGCTGCAGAGGCCTTGTCACGGCACCCCAGTGTACTGCAGTCCTAACTCTATAATTTGAGAGTCTCCAAGGTTGGAACACACCATACCTGAAATTCAGCTTTAATAATGAATCCATTTATGTCAATGAGGCCCATTCCCATGAGGCTGAGTGTTTTTTCAAAAATAGCAGCAGTTTGGGGTGCGTTGCCCTGCAGTTTCCTACCAAGTCAACCAAAAGTGCTCGTATAACCAAAACTTAGCTTTTTTTGAGTTTTGGAAAGAGTAGGGAAGGCTCACTTCCTGTCGCGGAGGCGCAACAGGAAATAAGAGTAAATCTCTACAAAGTGAGGGGATGCCTTTAGCATAGCCATTCTCATTGCAAGCTTCATTTCTGCTTTCGACTGTTGTGTCAACATAATGTTTTCAGATGGTCTGACTGCCAAAACTGAACCGAATCGTGACCTCAATATATCTTCTGGAAGGTTTCCCTTAGTTGGCCGGCTTCATTATGTGACCTCTGGACATTTTCCTCTATGAACCATTATTTTTCTGCCTGACGTTTAGGAAAATTCATGCCTACCTGCACTTATCAGCAAGTCCACACGGCAAAATAAAGCTTAGCTGTAACCTGCCACCTAATTTATGTTTAATTTGTGCGCTAATGCCGTTCTGCCGCCGCACCGGCAGGAACCGTAGAGAGATGCGTCTGACACAATCCCGAGTTTTAAATCTTTCCCAGCCCCCAAATGTTCTGGGGGCCGCTAAACATGAACACGAGAGGAAGGTTTAATTTCAACCTCGGAGCCTGTGTGCGTTATAAATTTTACCAGGGAATTACGCAGGAAGCATATCTATGATTAGGCGGCGTTCCCCAAAGAAAGAGTGGATCAAGTGACATTTTATAAGCATGTCGGAATATACGGATCTAGCTTGGTGATGACTTCAATAACAGCAAAGCAAATACCAAAGCTGAATTTTAATCTGGTTTCCAACACAATTCTCATATATTTTTAAGGTTCTACATAAACCATTGTCAGTAGTTGCAATCAAATTCAGATTTACAAGCCATCTGCATTGAGACTGTTGGAAATGCTGTGTGGGTTGGGGAAGGGGGGTTGTAATTGGAGTTACAATAATTGCTTTTTGTTATGGACATCTGTAATATTTGTATGGGTTTAAAGGGGATCTATGCTGTATGCAAAAAGGGAAACTATTATTTTTACAAATCTACAACATTATATATATATATATATATATATATATATATATATATATATATACACACACAGTATCTCACAAAAGTGAGTACACCCCTCACATTTTTGTAAATATTTTATTATAACTTTTCATGTGACAACACTGAAGAAATAAAATGTTGCTACAGTAAAGTATTGAGTGTACAGCTTGTATAACAGTGTAAATTTTCTGTCCCCTCAAAATAATTCAACACACAGCCATTAATGTCTAAACTGCTGGCAACAAAAGTGAGTACACCCCCTAAGTGAAAATGTCAAAATTGGGCCCAATTAGCCATTTTCCCTCCCTGGTGTCATGTGACTTGTTAGTGTTACAAGGTCTCAGGTGTGAATGGGGAGCAGGTGTGTTAAATTTGGTGTTATCGCTCTCACTCTCTCATACTGGTCACTGGAAGTTCAACATGGCACCTCATGGCAAAGAACTCTCTGAGGATCTGAAAAAAATAATTGTTGCTCTACATATAGATGGCCTAGGCTATAAGAAGATTGCCAAGACCCTGAAACTGAGCTGTAGCATGGTGGCCAAGACCATACAGAGGTTTAACAGGACAGGTTCCACTCAGAACAGGCCTCGCAATGGTCCACCAAAGAAGTTGAGTGCACGTGCTCAGCGTCATATCCAGAGGTTGTCTTTGGGAAACAGACTTATGAGTGCTGCCAACATTGCTGCAGAGGTTGAAGGGGTGGGGGGTCAGCCTGTCAGTGCTCAGACCATACGCCGCACACTGCATCAAATTGGTCTGCATGGCTGTTGTCCCAGAAGGAAGCCTCTTCTAAAGATGATGCACAAGAAAGCCCGCAAACAGTTTGCTGAAGACAAGCAGATTAAGGACATGTATTACTGGAACCATGTCCTGTGGTCTGATGAGACCAAGATAAACTTATTTGGTTCAGATGGTGTCAAGCATGTGTGGCGGCAACCAGGTGAGGAGTACAAAGACAAGTGTGTCTTGCCTACAGTCAAGCATGGTGGTGGGAGTGTCATGGTCTGGGGCTGCATGAGTGCTGCCGGAACTGGGGAGCTACAGTTCATTGAGGGAACCATGAATGCCAACATGTACTGTGACATACTGATCCCCTCCCTTCGGAGACTGGGTCGCAGGGCAGTATTCCAACATGATAACGACCCCAAACACACCTCCAAAACGACCACTGTCTTGCTAAAGAAGCTGAGGGTAAAGGTGATGGACTGGCCAAGCATGTCTCCAGACCTAAACCCTATTGAGCATCTGTGGGACATCCTCAAACGGAAGGTGGAGGAGCGCAAGGTCTCTAACATCCACCAGCTCCGTGATGTCGTCATGGAGGAGTGGAAGAGGACTTCAGTGGCAACCTGTGAAGCTCTGGTGAACTCCATGCTCAAGAGGGTTAAGGCAGCGCTGGAAAATAATGGTGGCCACACAAAATATTGACACTTTGGGCCCAATTTGGACATTTTCACTTAGGGGTGTACTCACTTTTGTTGCCAGCGGTTTAGACATTAATGGCTGTGTGTTGAGTTATTTTGAGGGGACAGCAAATGTACACTGTTATACAAGCTGTACACTCACTACTTTACATTGTAGCAAAGTGTCATTTCTTCAGTGTTGTCACATGAAAAGATAGAATAAAATATTTACATAAATTTGAGGGGTGTACTCATTTTTGTGAGATACTGTATATATTATATATATATACACACACTCACCCACCACTTTATTAGGTAAACCTGTTCAATTGCTTGGTAACACAAATTGCTAATCAGCCAATCACATGGCAGCCACTCAATGCATTTAGGCATCTGGACGAGTTGAAGGCGACTTGCTGAAGTTCAAACCGAGCATCAGAAAGGTGAAAAAAGGTCGTTGATGCTAGACAGGTTGGTCTGAGTATATAAACGCACAACACATCGAACCTTGAAGCAGATGGGCTACAGCAGCAGAAGACCACACCGGGCCAAACTCCTGTTAGCTAAGAACAGGAAACTGAGGCTACAATTGGCACAGGCTCACCAAAATTGCACAACAGAAGATTGGAAAAACGTTGCCTGGTCTGCTGAGCTTTGATTTCAGCTACGACATTCAGATGGTTGGGTCAGATTTTGGCGTAAACAACATGAAATCATGGATCCATCATGTCTTGTATCAACGGTTTAGGCTGGTGGTGGTGTAATGGTGTGGGAGATATTTTCTTGGCACACTTTTGGCCCCTTAATACCAATTGAGGATCGATTAAATGCCACAGCCTACCTGAGTATTGTTGCTGACCATGTCCATCCCTTTATGACTACAGTGTCCCCATCTTCTGATGGCTCCTTCCAGCAGGATAATGCACCATGTCACAAAGATCCAATCATCTCACCACTGGTTTCTTGAACATGACAATGGGTTCACTGAGCTCCAATGGCCACCACAGTCACCAGATCTCAATCCAATAGAGCACCTTTGGGATTGGGTGGAATGGGAGATTCGCATCATGGATGTGCAACTGACAAATCTGCAGCAACTGCGTGATGCTATCATGTCACTATGGACCAAAATCTCTGAGGAATAATTCCAACACCTTGTTGAATCTATTCCACGAAGAATTAGGGCAGTTCTGAAGGCTAAAGGGGGTCCAACCTGGTACTAGTAAAGTGGTCGGTGAGTGTATATGTATGTATGTATGTATATATATATATATTATACTTTATATAGCTAGAATTTTGCAATTTTGCACAGCTGTGTGTTGGTAAACAGCCATCCACACATGACCCACTGACTATGAAGAAGACTTTACCATGTACACTGACGGGGAAAAGGTTTGTGGACACCTACATGAGCTTTTGGATATCCTATTCCAAATCAATGGACAGAAAAATGAAGTTGCCCCCCCCCCCCCCCCTCCACTCTTTTAAGAAGGCTTTCCACAAGATATTGATTGTGTCTGTGGGAACGTGTACCTATTCAGCCTTGTACCACCTCACCTTCCTCTTACTAGTTGTATTGTTCTAATGGACTAACAAGCCCTACACCATAGAGTCAGTAAAGCGACCTTAATAGTCGTACTGTTCCCATAGACTCATAAGCTCTACACCATAAAGCCAGAAAGGGACCACAATGGTTGTACAGTCCCCCTGGACTCGCAAGCCCTACACCATATAGCCAGTAAAGTCATATCCTGCACTGATTACGGACATCCTTTTCTAAAAGTTATGGACAGAAAAATATAAAGCTGCCCCCTTCCTTTAAAGTTTTCGGAGTCTCCACTCTTCTAGGAAGGCTTTCCATGAGATTGTGAGTGTGTCTGTAGGAATTTGTGCTCATTCAGCCTTGAACACTTCACTGCTACCTTAATGGTTGTAAAGCTCCCCTAGATTAAAAAGCCCTTATTTTGCACTGATCTTGGACATCCTATTACAAAACCAGGGGCAGAAATATGGAGTTTCCCCCCACCACCACCAGCACCACCACCTCCTTTGGTGCTATAAGAGTCTCCACCCTTCTCGGAAGTCTTTCCAAAAGTTTTTTGTGCGTCTGTGGGTATTTATGCTCATTCCGGCTTGTACCACTTCACCTCAAGTAATAGTTGTACTATTCCCATGGACTCACAAGCCCTACACCATAGAGTCAGTAATGAAGCCTTAATGGTTGTAACTGTTGCCATGGACTCACAGACCCTAAACCACAGAGCCAGGAAAGTCATGTCTTGCACCGATCTTGGACATCCCATTCCAAAACCATGGGCAGAAATATGAATTTGTCCCCCTACTTCTTCCTTTGGTGCCATAAAACTCTCCACTCTTCTAGGAAGTCTAGATTCAAGATTTTGAGTGCGTCTGTGGGAACTTGCACCCATTCAGCCTTTTCCCGATTCACCGCAACCTTAATGGTTGCACTGTTCTCCTGGACTCACAGGCCCTACACCATAGAGCCAGTAAAGCCATTGCCTGATCCTGAACATCCTATTCCAAAACCATAAGCAGAAATATGGCGTTGCCCCATCATCACCCTTAGGTGCTATAACAGTTTCCACTCATCTTGGAGGTCTTTCCACAAGATAAGAAGTGCTTCTGTGGGAATTTACACTCATTCAGGCTTGTACCACTTCACCTTGACCCTAATAGTTGTATTGTTCCCATGGACTCACAGACCCTACACCAGGGGTCTCCAAACTATGGCCCTTCAGGTGTTCAGGAACTACAATTCCCATCATGCCTAGTCATGTCTGTGAATGTCAAAGTTTTACAATGCCTCATGGGACGTGTAGTTCCGCAACAGCTGGAGGGCCGTAGTTTGGAGATCCCTGCCCTACACCATAGAGCCAGTAAAGCCATATATTGCACTAATCATTACAAAACCATGGGCAGAAATATGGAGTTGCTCCCCCCCCCACACCTTCCTTTGGCGCTACAACAGTTTCCACTATTTCTGAAAGACTGTCCACAAGATATTGAGTATGTCTGTGGGAATTTATGCTCATTCAGGCTTGTACCACTTCACCGTGATTGTACTGTTTAGCTTTAACGTTCGCTCTGCTGACCTTCCTGGTGCCTGAGGGGCTAAGTCAAAGCACAAGATATATTAATATGATATTAAAAAAATTTATAGTGACATACAGACGTCACACACCCCTTCTTTCCCCCCCCCAGGGGGCACTGTGGAGCAAAAGCACAGCTGCCCATAGTTGTAGATCTTGCTGGAAATTAGATAAAATTCTACCAATAATATACTCGTGTCCGGACTTGATATGTACTCTAGATAAGGACTAAAGGTGGTTAGCCCCTTTATGCTAAAATTAAATTATTATCCATACCACATGTTGTTATGCTCTCGGTTTCAAGTCATTGTTATAGATTGATGTAGTGATTTATTCCTTGCTGCTGCCTTGATGATCTGTCTTGCATTTAAAAGAAATATGCATTGCAAAAAAAATTACAGCTCTAAATTGCTGCTTTCTACTTATTATTTGTATGAATTTTGTGTCAAAGAGACTTGCCAAAAAAGCATGAGAAGATCATTTCCTTTTGCGTTTTGCTCTTTTGTAGTTTTTTTTTTGGGGGGGGGGGGTAGGAAATGCGTCAGTCTTTTTTTTTTTTCTCTATTTTCTTGTCCACCGATCAGTCCTATTCTCTAGATTTATAATGTAAACCTTTAATAAACTACGGGTTTCCCCTCCCACCTCCAATCCCTACCCTGACGTCCACCCCACCTGTAAGCAAGCCGTTATTTATAAGCGTTATTTATGCGTGTTTCTCGGATTTGGACCCTGTTCAGCTCTCTGTGCTCCAGATGGATTTACTGTCGAACTCTTTATTCCTCTAATTTCTGTGTTATTAAAATGTTGTCTTCTCATTGTGCCCAGATGGTTCTGCTTACCATTCCTTGTCAAAAGGAAAACAGGCGGGTCCGCTGGTCAAAGCCATTTGTTTTATTAATTGTTACATCTATGTATCTTATTGTTTCCAGTTACAGAATGCATTCGGCAATGAAGAAAGAGTGTGAACTTGGAGCCAATTAAAAGGCATACCCAGGCAATGAATAAAAGCGGAGAGCGGCTAGTCCTCAGCAGAAAACATGTCTACATATTTTTTTTTCATTGTTTTTCATTATACTTGTGTTAAATTTTAATGTCATAAATAAACGTTTAATACAGGGGTGCCTTTGTTCCAAGCAACTAGCTACAACAAAAGATGAACAGAATATAATGTATTCATCATTAAAGCAAACCTGTGCTTTGTCCATCCGAGGAACTGGTACACTTTAAAGTGGGGTTCCACCCAAAAAAAAAAAACTACATGAAAAATCCTAAAAAAAAATACAAAAAAACATTTGGATATTTTTTTTTTACTTACCTCTAAATGCCTGTTGCTAGGGGGTCCCTCGTAGTCTGCCTCTTCCAGTGCCTGGGCTGGTGACATCACTTCCCCCTCGGCACAGGAAGGGCTCAGCTCTGCTCCCTCCCTCCTGTCAATCATCTGGGACCCATTACAGGTCCCAGGTGACTGAGCGGCCGATCAAGGCGCGCGGCGCCGCTCGAGCATGCGCAGTGGGTGCCAGGCTGTGAAGCCACAGCCCGGCGCCCACAGTTGCAATGCCAGCGCCGCTGAACGGAGGGGGAGACGAGCGGGGCTTCGATCCCCCGCATCGCTGGACCCAGGGACATGTAAGTGTCCAATTAAAAGTCAGCAGCTGCAGTATTTGTAGCTTCTGACTTTTAATTTTTTTTTTTTTTTGACTGGACCTCCTCTTTAACCAATTCAAGACCGGGCACTTTCACTCCCTTCCTGCCCAGGCCAATTTTCAGCTTTCAGCGCTGTCGCACTTTTGAACGACAATTGCACAGTCATGCTACACTGTACACATACGACTTTTTTTTTTTATCATTTTCCTCACACAAATAGAGATTTCTTTTGACAAACAGATAAAATGTGGTGTTGCGCTCATCCAACAAAAACACAATAAATAGAGTACATAAACATATAAAAATATAAAACCAAAGTGACAGTGCTAATAGTGGATACTCATGATACAATACAAAAAATATTGCAAAATTACCCAAAAAAATGGCAGTGTTTATGGTATCATGCTAGTATTTATAAATAACTCATAGCTGTGATAATGACAAATAAATAAATCAATCAGCCCACATGTGACGGAAAACATGCAAAATAATAGTGAATCAACATGCAATAAACAGCCCCAATAAGTAGATAAAGTGCAAAAGGGTGGGCTAAATCTTAGGCGGGGCTGGTAAAATAATGCAAATAATGTGCACGCCAGGTGATGAGCGGCGAGCTCGTATCAACAGTCAGCATAGAGTGCCTGTATCGTTCCTACGCGTGACGTCACACACAACGTGACTTCATCAGGGGATCTTTTCCATCCATTTCTTTTGGTGGTATTTAAGCACTGCTGGGTTTTTTTTATTTTTTGCTAAAAAAAAAAAAAAAAAAAAAACGAAAAAATACTAAAAAGTTTTTCTTAGTTTCTGGCAGAAAATTTTGTAAATAAGTAATTTTTCTCCTTCACTTATGGGCACTGATAGGCGACACTGATGAACACTGATGGGCGCAGATGGACACTGATAGGTGGAATTGACGGGCACTGATGGATAGGGATAGGTAAATGGTTCGGCCCGAGCATAAGTTTGGGCCAAACTTTGGTTGTTTGGACGTTCGGCGAACATCCGAACAAACGAACCGACCACAATGCATTGCGGCGCTGAATAGTGCGTTGTAGAAAGGAGGCTTCCATCATGACAAGTCTGGAGTATGGTGATCCCATCCCTAACATATAAACCACAGAAAAAAATGTAACCCCCTTGAATTGGGACTTTAATAGACCACCACCTCTTGAGATAAAAAATATAGTACTTTAAAAACGGACGTGAAGACGTCTATAACATACAAAAACAAGGACAATGCATTCCATACAGATACTAGATACTAGATCAGGACAAACATGATACAAATATAGAATGTGCTCTCCTGGGGTTGGTGTACCCCGATACCCGGCGCGTTTTTGGTATATTGATACCTTCATCAGGGATTTGAGAGTTGCAATTATTTTACAAGTGTGTGGATTCAGTGGAATGACTTTGTGTTCAGGCAGCACCTATAACCCCCAGGGTTCAATAGTGTATTTATTCATTAATGCCAGACCCAAGACCTATAAGGGTAGTGTACATACTGGGTTACCAGTGTCCGGGTTTGTTAAATGAGCCAGAGGGGGATAGGTGTACATTTAGACCTATCTTCAGCCGGCTGCATGCCGGGTGGATAAATATCCAATCAGGTCCCACTATATATCCGGCTCCTGGGATAAACCCTTGGTGTGTCTGGATCCTATGGGGGGTGCCTTCAGCTGGTGGTGCATTGCAAGCCCTGATTGGCTGAAGCAGCGAGGTCATTTTTATTTTTTATTTATTTTTTTAGTAATGGTGCAATCTGCGATTTTTATCGGGACTGCGACATTATGTCGGACACATTTTTGAAACCATTGACAATCATACAGCGATCAGTGCTATAAAAATGCACTGATTACTGCGTAAATGTCACTGGCAGGGAAGGGGTTAACACTAGGGGGCGATCAAGGGGTTAACTGTGTTCCCTGTGTGTGTTTCTAACTGTACTTACCTGAGCCCCCTCTCTATCCAGCGATGTGCATGAGTGCCTCGGCCGTCTGGGACTAAACATTTTTTTTTGGATATTTATTATAGCAAAAAGTAAAAAAATATTGTTTTTTTTGTCACCGACAGGGAAGGGGTTAACACTAGGGGGCAATCAAGGGGTTAAGTGTGTTCCTTGTGTGTGTTACTAACGGAAGGGGGAGGGGACTGACTATAGGAGATGACAGATCGTGGTTCCTAGCTATTAGGAACTCACTATCTGCCTCTCCTCACAGAACAGGGATTTGTGTGTTTACACACACACGTCCCTGTTCTGCCTCTTGTGCCTGCGACCGCCGGCCATGAGCATCGGCACCTCCCACAATGCAGAGGATGAGCGCGCCTGCTATCCCGCTTAAAGGAGCCGACGTACAGCTATGACGGCTCGCGGGATCGTGCCAACCTGCCGCAGTATGATGACAGCGGCTGGTCGGCAAGTGGTTAATGTAAAAAAGAGCTTAATGTACCATAATGTGCCTAAACCTCAATCAATTGTCTTGAAAGTTCATACAGTCTAAGTTCTCAACTTCCCAAACCTATCCTATAAGTTTCATGCATTTTGGTGTTCCACAAGGCATACTAGGGGCATTAAGCTTGTTTTTTGGGGAGCTTAATGTGGCTTAACGTACAAAAAAAGACCCCAAACTTCACACAAAAACTCTATCCATGCCAAAATATTCTGAAAATTTATCATTTGGTAAATCACACCAAAAGTTATTCACATTAAGCTATAGATATATTTTACAATACTAAAACATTTAATGTGAACAGCTTTAAGGGGGATTCCGGCCTTAAAAAAAAAAATTAAAAGTCAGCAGCTACAAACATTGTAGCTGCTGACTTTAAATAAGTACTTACCTGTCCTGGGTGCCCGCGATGTCGGCAGCCCGAGGCTGACCCGTCCCTCGGCTCTCGGGTCCACCATCCTAGGTAAGGGAATGAGGCAGTGGAGCCTTGCAGCTTTACTGCCAGCTTCCTACTGCGCACGCGCGAGTGGCGCAGCGCTCTGTGAATGGCCCCGTGGTGTTCTGGGAACACACACAGTTCCCAGAAGATAACGGGGCCGCTCACATTAGAGAAAGTTACATTGAAACATTGTAACAATTATTATTATTATTATACAGGATTTATATAGCGCCAACAGTTTACGTAGTGCTTTACAACTTGAGGGTAGACAGTACAAATACAATACAATTTAATACAGTAGGAATCAGAGAGCCCTGCTCCTTAGAGATTACAATCTAAGAGAGAAGGTCAAGAGATACAAGAGGTAATAACTATGGGTGATGTGCTGATTGAGAAGATAAATGTACAGTTGTTAGGTGGGGGCCAGATAGGCTTCTCTGAAGAGATGAGTTTTCAGGGATCGTCTGAAAGTGGATAAAGTAGGAGAAAATCGGAGGGATTGGGGTAGAGCATTCCAGAGGATGGGGGAGGCTCAATTGTAACTTTCTGTGTTTTGCATCTACAGATCAAAGGGATGAGCTTTGATTTACAGGTGAAGAGAGTTAAAAGGGGTTGTAAGGGTTCATTTTTTAAAAAATAACAAACATGTTATACTCACCTCCACTGTGCAGCTTGTTTTGCACAGAGTGGCCCCGATCCTCCTGTTCTGGGGTCCCTCGGTGGCTGTCTCGGCTCTTCCCCGCAATAGCTAAATTCCCTCTGGGAAGCTCTCTCCCAAGTCCATAGACACAGAGTGTATGACTCGGCCCCGCCCCCCGGGCAGCCGCGTCATTGGATGTGACTGACAACGGCGCAAGCCAATGGCGCAAGCCAATCAACGGCCAGACTCCGTGGAGAAGAGGACGCCGGGGGAAGCCCACAGCAGGTGAACGGGCTCAGGTAAGTAAATGGGGGGGGGGGGTCGTCATTGCCAGGTGTTTTTTCAGCATAGGATGCATTAAGATGAAAAAACATGAACCTTTACAACCCCTTTAAAACAACCTTGACAAGTAAAAAAAATAAAATACATTTTCTAATTAAATGTTCCTCTGTTTGATTTTCTCTCATCAGCACTGATTAACTTTATATTCTCCATCTCTATTCAATTGTAATTTTCCTGGTGATTTTTTCTTTTCTATTTTATTAACTAATAGTTAAACTTTTTTTTCTGCTTTTGTTTGCTTTGTGTTGCAGGGACAATATTCACAAAAAGAAAGCCTTGTTTGTCGTTAAAAAATAAAAATAAAAAAATGCATGTATTATGTTGTTATCCTAAGTCAGGGGTTGGCAAACTTGGCACTCCAGCTCTGGTGAAACTACAAATCCCATCATGCCTCTGCCTCTAGGTGTCATGCCTGTGATTGTCAGAGTCTTGCAATGTCATCGTTGGCTCTAGATGGGACTCAGGGTAGTGTTAGGGTAGCTGCTGCACACAGAAGGCTTTTTATCTTAATGTATAGAATGCATTAAGATAAATAAACCTTCTGACTTTACAATCCCTTTAAGATTGTTTTTTGGAGAGCTTAACCGCTTGCCGACCGCCGCATGTAACGTCGGGCAGAATGGTACGGCTGGGCAATTGGGCGTACAGGTATGTCCCTTTGAATTTGCAGCCGTGTGGTCGCGTGCGTGCCGCCGCCGGTGCGCGCACGACCCTGCCGCGAGCTCCGTGAGTAGGATCGCGGGTCCCGCGGCCTCAATGTCTGCAGGGATACCCGCGATCGTCCCACGGAGCTGAAGAACGAGGAGATGCTAATGTAAACAAGCATCTCCCCGTTCTGCCTAGTGACACTGTCACTGATCACAGCTCCCTGTGATCGGGAGCGGTGATCAGTGATGTGTCACACGTAGCCACGCCCCCTAACAGTTAGAATCACTCCCTAGGACACACTTGACCCCTTTCTAGCCAGCTAGTGGTTAACCCCTTCACTGCCAGTGTCATTTTTTTTAGAGTAATCAGTGCAATTTTATAGCACCGATCGCTGTAAAAATGACAATGGTCCCAAAAATGTGTCAAAATTGTCCAATGTATCCAGCATAACGTCGCAGTCACGAAAAAAATCGCAGATCGCAGCCATTACTAGTAAAAAAAAAAATTATTAATAAAAATGCCATAAAACTATCCCCTATTTTGTAGACACTTTAACTTTTGCGCAAACCAATCAATAAACGCTTATTGCAAAAGTAAAAAAATATTGTCGCTCTTTTTTTGTTTATAGCGCAAAAAATTAAAACTGCAGCGATGAGCAAATACCACCAAAAGAAAGATCAACTTGTGGGAAAAAAAAGGACGTCAATTTTGTTTGGGTACAGCGTCGCACGACCGCGCAATTGTCAGTTAAAACGATGCAGTACCGTATCGCAAAAAATGGCCCGGTCATTAAGGGGGCAAATCCTTCCGCGGCTGAAGTGGTTAATCAATAGCCTTGAAACTTTGCACAACCAAAGTTTTTATCTTCCCAACCCTATCCTGAAGGTTTTATAGATTTTGGTTTCCCACAAGGCAAATGAGTGACATTTAGCTTAACCAATTCAGCCCCGGAAGATTTTACCCCCTTCCTGACCAGAGCACTTTTTGCGATTCGGCACTGTGCCGCTTTAACTGACAATTGCGCGGTCGTGCGTCGCTGTACCCAAACAAAATTGACGTCCTTTTTTTTCCTCACAAATAGAGATTTCTTTTGGTGGTATTTGATCACCTCTGCGGTTTTTATTTTTTGCGCTATAAACAAAAAAAGAGTGACAATTTTGAAAAAAAAGCAATATTTTTTACTTTTTGCTATAATAAATATCCCCGAAAAATATATAAAAAAATTTTTATATATTGATTGGTTTGCGCAAAAGTTATAACATCTACAAAATAGGGGGATAGTTTTAGGGCATTTTTATTATTATTTTTTTTTATTACTAATGGCGATGATGTGCGTTTTTTTTATTGTGACTGCGACATTATGGCGGACACATCGGACACTTTTGACACTATTTTGAGACCATTGTCATTTATACAGCGATCAGTGCTATAAAAAATGCATTGATTACTGTGTAAATGACACTGGCAGGGAAGGGGTTAAACACTAGGGGGCGATGAAGGGGTTAAGTGTGTCCTAGGGAGTGATTCTAACTGTGGGGGGGACCACTGACATGACAGCGATCACTGCTCCTGATGACAGGGAGCAGTGATCTCTGTCATGTCACAAGGCAGAGCGGGCAAACGCCTTGTTTACATAGGCATCTCCCCGTTCTAATTCTCCACACCCCAATCGCGGACCGCCAGAGAACAGCGAGTTCCCGGGACCTGCTGGAACTCGAAAAGGCGGCAAATTTAAAGGGACGTACCTGTACTCCCATTTGTCTGCCTGCGCCATTCTGCCGACGTATATGTGTGTGCGGCGGTCGGCAAGCGGTTAAAGGATATGTAAAGGTTCATTTTTTTTGTAAACAAACATGTCATACTTACCCCCTATGTTCAGTTGGTTTTGCACAGAGTGGCCCCGATCCTCCTCTTCTGGGGTCCCTCTGCGACGTCTTGGCTCTTCTTCTTGAGAGACCTGTTGGAGAGCTGCTCTCCCTTGGGGGAACTCGTGCGGGCGTGCTCCCGTGTCATGTTGCGTCCATTGACACAGACAGCAAGACTTGGCCCCGCCCCCTGCTCCCGCATCATTGGATTTGATTGACAGCAGAGGGACTCAATGGCTGTGCTGCTATCAATCTATCCAATCAGGACCCGAGACACCGCCTGGAGCTGGTGTGCTCCTCCCCATCGCTGGAAAGACCGGGTTCAGGTAAGGAAAAGGGGGGGCTCAGGGGGGCTATTGCATCACAGGAGGTTTCTCACCTTAATGCATAGAATGCATTCAGGGTTTACAACCCCTTTAATTTTTTGGGAGCTTAATGTGGTTTAATGTACACAAAATTACTTGTGCAAAGTTCTGTGCAAAGTTACAAGGCAATTGATTGAGATTCAGGCACTTTATTACACATAGAGCTCCTTTTACATTAAAGTTTAAGTTCACCTTTACAGAAAATCTGTAAGGTGAACTTACACTTCCCCCCCCCCCCCCCAACCTGGATTCCCGCGATCACTGGCTGTGACACATCAGGTCGCTGCTTTACCGGTCTAGGGATTTGAAGACGGGCTAGGCGGGTCCTGATTGGTCGGCACCATCCATGTGACGGTGCCAACCAATTAGACCCAGGCCAATTCTGACATTTCTCTCCTACATGTAAAATTCATAATTTTTTTGCTACAAAATTACATAGAACCCCCAAACATTATATATATATTTTTTTTTTAGCCTAGAGACCCTAGAGAATACGATGGCGATCGTTGCAACTTTTTATCTCGCACAGTATTTGCGCGGCAATTTTTCAAACACTTTTTTTTTGGAAAAAAAACTGTTTCATGCTTTAAAAAAAAACAAAACGATAAAGTTAGCCCAATTTTTTTGCATAATGTGAAAGATGATATTACGCTGAGTAAATAGATACCTAACATGTCACGCTTCAAAATTACACGCGCTCGTGGAATTGCGCCAAACTTTGGTACTTAAAAATCCCCATAGGCGACGCTCTCAAATTTCTTACTGGTTACATGTTTTGAGTTACAGAGGAGGTCTAGGACTAGAATTATTGTTCTCGCTCTAACGTTTGCGGCGATACCTCACATGTGTGGTTTGAACACCGTTTTCATATGTTTTCGAACCCACATCTCACCTAAAATAAAAAAAAAAGAAACGATCGCAGCTACCCAGTCGTGGCGGCGCTGGTTTTTTGAATGCAGAGGCCGTGCATGACCTCATAACATCGCGCCTGGCCTCATACCATCATAGAGACTCCACCGACCATCTGGTCCGCCGGAAATCTTTATCGTCACCATCCAGGGCCGGTGGATCCATTCTCCGACTCACCGATGGAAGCGGTGAGTCGGTAGAAGCAGCGGAGCGCGGCGGGGGGGCGTCCCATCCTGCCGCCCGTAAGAACGATCAAGCGGTGGAGAAGCCACTATGATCCTTCTTATGGTGCAGGAAATCGCCGGCTGAAAACGGCAATATCTGAATGATGTCTGTAGCTGCAGGCATCATTCAGATATCACTGCACAAAGTCAAGGACGTTCCTGAACGTCCTAAGGGGGTGAAGTGGTTAAGTTATTCCAATTAAAAGTTTCAGGAATATAATAAAATAGTTAAAAGTGAATAACCTTTTTGTCTGGTTTACCAAACAACCTGAGATTTTTAGAATATGCTGACATAGATGCAAGTCTTCTATTGTGTGAATTTTGGGGAAATTGGATAATATCCAAGTTCTTTTTTGTACATTAAGCCACATTAAACTCCCAAAAAACAAGCACAGCACCCCCATGACCCCCAGAGGCATAGCATGGACACCCAAAGGCAGGGAAGGCTGACATTTTGATCTTGGGCAGATCCTAGGCCAGTGAAGGGCTGTGCGATCAAAGAAAAGTTTGGCGCCAGTCATTTAAAGTACATTTTTTGAATGCTTTATTGGAGAACTCAATAACTGACAGAGAAGGTATAGGGCTAAGAACATCCATGGCAAAACTAGATTAAAACAGAACTCCAGACTCAACTGTCCCTTTCAGTATTCCACAGTGCAGAATCAATAGGCGCACAGGCTGGCCAGTGTCTCTGGTTCTCCTCCTCAATCAGCATGTGAGGCCTCTTCTAGGCTTGAGGCCTAGTCAAACCTTTCCCACACTTGAGCATTCCCATCTCCAGGACAAGCCTGGATGTAGGCTGTACAGAGAACATGGCAATTCTCCTAAGTATATATGCACTTCCCCAGCATGCACCACTGGCCAAGAAACCCCTAGTGATTGGCTGGTGAGCCACACACACACGCACATAACATTCCCCCATTGGCTGTCCCACACTACGGCCACTACACAAAAGGTGCTAGGGGCTACACAAGCTTAATGTCAATCACTTGTTTTGTGGAAAACAAAAATCCATGAAACATCTAGGATAGGTTTGGGGAAGCTGAAAGCTTGGGTTGTGCAAAGTTTCAAGTCAATTGATTAAGGTTTAGGCACTTTATTGTAAGTTAAGCTCCATTAAGCTCCCCAAAAAAACAAGCTTAACACCCAAATTTTCTTTGTGGGAGACCAAAATCCATGGCTCTTCTAGGATAGGTTTGGGAAGTTGAAAACTTAGGTTGTGAAAAGTTTCAAGACAATTTATTACAGTTTAGGCACATTATGGTGCATTAGGCTCTTTTTACATTTACACATGTTTTGGGATTGTAAAATATAGCTTAATGTGAAAAACTTTTGGTGTGATTTACCAAATGTTCTGAAAGTTTCAGAATATGTTGGCACAGATAGAGTCTTCTATTTTGTGAAGTTTGGGGGAAATTGGATAACATTTAAGGTCTTTTTTGTACATTAAGCCACATTAAGTTTCCCAAAAAACAAGCTTAATGTCCCTAGTTTGCCTTGTGGAACACCAAAATGCATGAAACTTATAGGATAGGTTTGGGAAGTTGAGAACTTAGGCTGTGCAAAGTTTCAAGACAATTGATTGAGGTTTAGGTACATTATCTTTTCATGTGAAAACACTGAAGAAATGACACTTTGCTACAATGTAAAGTAGTGAGTGTACAGCTTGTATAACAGTGTAAATTTGCTGTCCCCTCAAAATAACTCAACACATAGCCATTAATGTCTAAACTGCTGGCAACAAAATTGAGTACACCCCTAAGTGAAAATGGCCAAATTGGGCCCAATTAGCCATTTTCCCTCCCTGGTGTCATGTGACTCATTAGTGTTACAAGGTCTCAGGTGTGAATGGGGAGCAGGTGTGTTAAATTTGGTGTTATCACTCTCACTCTTTCATACTGGTCACTGGAAGTTCAACATGGCACCTCATGGCAAAGAACTCTCTGAGGATCTGAAAAAAGAATTGTTGCTCTACATAAAGATGGCCCAGGCTATAAGAAGATTGCCAAGACCCTGAGACTGAGCTGCAGCACGGTGGCCAAGACCATACAGAGGTTTATTTATTTATTTTTTTGAACACCAGACAACATGGCTCTTTAATTCTTGGAGGTCCTAGCCTCTGTGAGCCTCCAGACAGTTTCTCTACACTACTTAAACAGACTTCACAATCACAGTAAGGCTGTGTTTGCTATCAGCACCTACCCTTCTTTAGAACTGTCTGATGTTCATCCCTCCCTGGATACATCTGCCTAATAACAACACCTTATATCACCTTTTATGCGTTTGATAATTATATGACTGTCATGCTCCTGAAGAAGCGTATTTATACGCGCAACATGTCGAGCGACTGAGTGAACCACTACGTCCGAACACACACCTTGACCCACAGCATTCTTCTCCTATCCGGATAACATTTTTGGGAACCCCAACTGCTGTCCCTTTGAATGTATCATTGTACCTTGATATTATATCAAGTGGTGTCTGTGTGTGGGGCTTATAAATATCAAGTTTTTGTAACCCCTTTTTTTTATCTATGTACATATGTAATATTTACACTTTTTTCAATGAATTGTCTACTAAATAAATCAAGCGATTACTTTTTAGACGTTGTATCCGTGTGCCTATAAAGTCCACTCTGTTTAGCCAGAATTTTGTAAATGCCCGCTATTGGGACGTTGGCACACCGCTAGCTGTATAGCCACAGTGTCACCCTGTGGAAGTATGCCTAAACTAAAATATTTTTTTTTCCACTCAGAACAGGCCTCTCCATTGTTGACCAAAAAAGTTGAGCGCACGTGCTCAGCATCATATCCAGAGGTTGTCTTTGGGAAATAGACATATGAATGCTGCCAGCATTGCTGCAGAGGTTGAAGGGGTGGGGGGTCAGCCTGTCAGTGCTCAGACCATACGCCGCACACTGCATCAAATTGGTCTGCAAGGCTGTCATCCCAGAAGGAAGCCTCTTCTAAAGATGATGCACAAGAAAGCCCGAAAACAGTTTGCTGAAGACAAGAAGGACATGAATTACTGGAACCATGTTCTGTGGTCGGATGAGACCAAGATAAACTTATTTGGTTCAGATGGTGACAAGTGTGTGTGTGGTGGCAACCAAGAGAGGAGTATAAAAGACAAGTTTGTCTTGCCTACAGTCAAGCATGGTGGTGGGAGTGTCATGGTCTGGGGCTGAATGAGTGCTGCCGGCACTGGGGAACTGCATATCATTGAGAGAACCATGAATGCCAACATATACTGTGACATACTAAAGCAGAGCATGATCCCCTCCCTTCAGAGACTGGGCCGCAGGGCAGTATTCCAACATGATAACGACCCCAAACACACATCTAAGAGGACCACTGCCTTGCTAAAGAAGCTGAGGGTAAAGGTGATGGACTGGCCAAGCATGTCTCCAGACCTAAACCCTATTGAGCATCTGTGGGGCATCCTCAAATGGAAGGTGGAAGAACGCAAGGTCTCTAACATCCACCAGCTCCGTGATGTTGTCATGATGGAGTGGAAGAGGACTCCAGTGGACACCTGTGAAGCTCTGGTGAACTCCATGACCAAGAGGGATAAGGCAGTGCTGGAAAATAATGGTGGCCACACAAAATATTGACACTTTGGGCCCAATTTGGACATTTTCACTTAGGGGTGTACTCACGTTTGTTGCCAGTGGTTTAGACATTAATGGCTGTGTGTTGAGTTATTTTGAGGGGACAGCAAATTTACACTGTTATACAAGCTGTACACTCACTACTTTACATTGTAGCAAAGTGTAATTTCTTCAGTGTTGTCACATGAAAAGATAGAACAAAATATTTACAAAAATGTGAGCGGTGTGCTCACTTTTGTGAGATACTGTAGCTTAATGTGAATAACTTTTGGTGTGATTTACCAAATGAGCTGAAATTTTCACATTATATTTTGGCTTAGATAGAGTCTTCTATTGTGTGAAGTTTGGGGGAAATTGGTTAACATTTAAGGTCTTTTTTGTACTTTAAGCCACAGTCAGTCCTGGATTACCAGCTATGAAGCCCCTGATGCCGATGTCACCGATTAAGTATTTTTGGGATGTGGAATCTCTGCAGGACTTCAATGCTGCCTTGCGTTGAGGGTGTTCAATAATTTCATCTGGAAGAATGTTTTTGGTATAGGTTTCATGGGCACAATTAACACCCAAAGATCAATTTTTTCAGCACCTTTATGACAGGTGCATATCATTGCAAATTTTTTTTTTGCCTTCATCAAGAGTACCTCTATAGGGTTATGGTGGGAAGGTGCCCCCGACACCCAAAGAGTAATTTTTCTGCACCTGTTAGCAGGTGCATATCATTGCGATTTTTTACAGCAAGGCCAATTCTTGCCTTCATCAAGAGTACCTCTATAGGGTTACGGTGGGAAGGCGCCACCGACACCCAAAGACCAATTTTTACGCACCCGTTACTTCTATCCAAAGTCAAAGTGACACCAGAATATATCCAAAAAATCTCTAATCTTGTTCCCAGTGCATTCATTTTAGCATATACTCACTCAGCTATGGGTGCGCTACATTTATAATGCTAGAGCCTAGCAGGTGTGCATCTAGAGGTCAAGAGGACTCAAGATAGCATAGCAGTTACTTTAGAATAAAATAGAGAAAAAGGAACAGTCATCAAATGTGTCCAGTTATTGATAAAGATAGTATATCCCACCATAAGATAATAGTGAAAAATAGGATAGGATATCACCACATATCTAGAGGAGTTGTCTCCAGGGGACACAATAAGTGACAATCTAGAGAAAACAGATAGCATATGACACACTGATAACTTCCGTAGATAGAGAGAGAAATAGACTAATATATTGGTAACTTTGATGAAATATGCCTAGAAAGCAGGCTTACCAGAGGACTATTGGTCATTAAATTCCAAGGTGCTGTGTTGAGCTGGCAAAATATAATTATTAGGAGGAAAGCCTGTGGCTTTAAACAACCAATCTGAAAAAAAACAGATGCTTCATGTCAATTCAATAGAGCAGCCACAGAAAGATTAATAATAAAAATCCCAAAGTAAAAAAAAAAACAAAAAAAAAAAAACACAAAATGTATCAACAGACCTGTTATGATGAGTCCATAAGACATGCCACCGCTGTGGCGGGCATCTATCCCCGAGCTATAAATAGTGCCTGCAAACGGCGCCAAACAGCTAGACAACAATTATTGTCATCAGCTGTATCAGCGCTCCCATTGAGGTAGAGGGCGATTGGGAATAATCATTTTCCTCCCAGAAATCAACCCTTAGAGGCTGATGGAATACTCCACCGACTTTCGCACATGCGCAATACGGCTTTCGCGCATGCGCAGTGCATCTATTCTTAATAGATACCTAACATGTCATGCTTTAAAATTGTGCGCGCTCGTGGAATGGCGACAAACTACGGTACATAAAAATCTCCATAGGCAACAGCGACATTTCTTAAAGGATACTTGTTTAAAATTTTGAGTTTATAGAGGAGGTCTTGCTCTAGAATTATTGCACTTGCTATAACTATCACGGTGATACCTCACATGTGTGGTTTGACATACATATGCTTGCGCGACTTACGCATGCGTTCACTTCTGCGCATGAGCCCGGAGGGACGGGGAGCTTAAACTATTTTTTTTTTCTTACTTATTTTATTTTTACACTGTCCCTTTATTTTTATTTTGTATTGATCACTTTTATTCCTATTACAATGAATGTAAACATCCCTTGCAATAGAAATAGGCATGACAAGTCTTCTTTATTGAGAGATCCGGGGTCAAAAAGACCCCAGATCTCTAATTTACCTTTGAAAGCAAAAGATTAAAAAAAAAAAAATTTAATTTAAAAAAAATGAATTGTATACTATGGCCCAGGAATTGGAAGTGATGTCATGACGTCGCTCCGATCCTCTAAGAGCAGAGAGACGAGTGGCGGCCATCTTGGCTTCACTCTCCACTATACCCAGCTACTGCCAGTGTTGCATTGCTCCCAACCAGGAGGGGGAGGGGGGTACCCACCCCGCAGCTTCTAAAAGTGATCCTGCGGCGAATCCCCTTGTGGAACCCTTTTATCTGAAAAAATCGGCTATAGGAAAGAAAATAGCTTGCTGCCATAACCTTGGTATTTAACGTCAAACAAATTACGTACTTTTATTACAGGCCGGTCGGCAAGTGGTTAAAGAGACCTTGTCACCAGACCAGACCAATTATTTCAACAACAAAAAAATTCCAACAATACAGTGGTTTTCAACCATATCGAAATCAGTTTAGTGAAAAAAAAAAGTATAAAAAAATAACATTACACCCAAGCACTGAGCCCCCAAATACAGTGAGGGAAAAAAGTATTTGATCCCCTGCTTTTTTTGTACATTTGCCCCACTGACAAAGAAATTATTAGTCTATAATTTTAATGGTAGGTTTTTTATTTTCACAGAGAGAGACAGAATAACAACAAAAATATCCAGAAAAACGCATTTCAAAAAAAGTTATAAATTGATTTGCATTTTAATGAGTGAAATAAGTACATGACTTGGTACTTGGTGGCAAAACCCTTGTTGACAGTCACAGAGGTCAGACGTTTCTTGAAGTTGGCCACCAGGTTTGCACACATCTCAGGAGGCATTTTGTCCCACTCCTCTTTGCAGATCCTCTCCAAGTCATTAAGGTTTCGAGGCTGACGTTTGGCAACCCAAACCTTCAACTCCCTCCACATATTTTCTATGGGATTAGGTAAGATCTGGCCCCATCCATCATCACTTTGATGCGGTGAAGTGGTCCTGTCCCCTTAGCAGAAAAACACCCCCAAAGCACAATGTTTCCACCTCCATGTTTGACGGTGGGGATGGTGTTCTTGGGGTCATAGGTAGCATTTCTCCTCCTCCAAACATGGCGAGTTGAGTTGATGCCAAAGAGCTTGATTTTGGTCTCATCTGACCACAACATTTTCACCCAGTTCTCCTCTGAATCATTCAGATGTTCATTAGTGTCAGGGCTGGGCTCAGCCCTTCCTTCTCTAAGTTGGCCACTCAGCTGTTAGCTAATTGCCAGCTCCTATCTCTCCACAGTGATTCAGCTGTTGGTGATATCCTGCTCGTCAGTCCTACCTACTTACTGTAAGCCGTCCAGTCCAGATGATCTCTGCCTTCGTCTTGGTCACATCTCTAGAGACTCTCTCCTGTGTTCCTGTTAAAGACTTTCTTGGCTGACATTCCTTCTGGCTCCAGATCCTGCTTGCTGTTCTACTACGCTCAACTCTGACTCCCTGACGGTTTGGCTTGTCTGACTATCTGTTTTGGTTTCTGAACTCTGGCTATGTTTTGACTACGTTTACTCTGTTTAACTTTTTTATTATTATTATTAAACATGTGTGATTAACTGTACTTTTGTCTCAGTCTGATTCATGGTTTCTGACAATTAGCAAACTTCAGACGGGTCTGTACATGTGCCTTCTTGAGCAGGGGGACCTTGCGGACACTGCAGGATTTCAGTCCTTCAGGACGTAGTGTGTTACCAATTGTTTTTTTGGTGACTATGGTCCCAGCTGCCTTGAGATCATTGACAAGTTTCTCCCGTGTAGTTCTGGGCTGATTCCTCACCGTTCTCATGATCATTGAAACTCCACGGTCTACCAATTGCACTTAATTATAAGCAACACTACTGTTCTATGCATATATATGTCTTTATGCTTAATAAAAATTGTTATTTGAAAAAAAAAAAAAAAAGAAACTCCACGAGGTGAGATCTTGCATGGAGCCCCAGACCGAGGGAGATTGACAATTATTTTGCATTTTTTCCATTAGCAGAAAATTACACCAAATGTGGTCTCCCTCTCACCAAGCTGCTTGGCGATGATCTTGTAGCCCATTCCAGCCTTGTGTAGGTCTACAATCTTGTCCCTGACATCCTTGGACAGCTCTTTGGTTTTGGCCATGGTGGAGAGATTGGAATCTGATTGATTGATTGCTTCTGTGGACAGGTGTCTTTTATACAGATAACAAGCTGAGATGAGGAGCACTCCCTTTGAGAGTGCTCCTAATCTCAGCTCATTACCTGTATAGAAGACACCTGGGAGCCAGAAATCTTGCTGATTGATAGGGGATCAAATACTTATTTCAACCATTAAAATGCAAATCAATTTATAACTTTGTTAAAATGCGTTTTTCTGGATATTTTTGTTGTTTTTCTGTCTCTCACTGCTAAAATAAACCTACCATTAAAATTATAGACTGATCGTTTCTTTGTCAGTGGGGCAAACATACAAAATCAGCAGGGGATCAAATACTTTTTTCCCCTCACTGTACCTATATGCACATACAAACGTAAAAAGAAAAAACAAAAAAACAGGGGGGCGTCTAAGTACAATAGTGTATATTGAGCTATACATGTCACACATTGCTGTGCATGCCAGATTGAGAGCGATAATTCTATATCCATTATACATAGATAACTCCAAACTGCTAAATTTTAGGGCCTTTAATGCGTTGCCTATGGAAAATTTAGGGTTTCATGGGCACACACAATTTTAAGGCTTGACATGTTTGGTATCTATTTACTGCGTGCAAGCTTGTCTTTTACATTTTACCAAAATGTATTGCGCTTGTCTAAAATGTTGCGTTTGATAAAGCGTTTTACTAATATCCAATGACAAAAATGGGAACTACCATCATTTTACTCTCCAGTGCCTCGACTTTCAGAAAAATATATTATAAATTTGGGGGAGGCGGGTTCAAGTAATCTTCAGGCCTAATTTGAAAATTTTTTTAACCCCTTCCCGACTGCCGCACGCCGATATACGTTGGCAGAATGGCACTGGTGGGCAAAAGGGCGTACAGGTATGTCCCCTTTAAGATGCGGCATTGTGGGCACGTGCCAGGCACGTGCTCCATGACCGTGACCACGGGACCGGCGGACTTGCTGTCCGCCAGGTGCCCACGATCGTGTCACAGAGCGGAATAACGGGGAGATGCCTTTGTAAACAAGGCATTTCCCCGTTCTGCCTTGTGACATGACAGAAGTCTACTGCTCCCTGTCATCGGGAGCAGTTATCGCTGTCATGTGAGTAGTAGCCCATCCCCCCTAGAGTTAGAATCATTCCCTAGGACACACTTAACCCCTTGATCACCCCCTAGTGTTTAACCCCTTCCCTGCCAGTGTAATCTACACAGTAATCAGTGCTTTTTTATAGCACCAATCGCTGTATAAATGACAATGGCCCCAAAATAGTGTAAAAGTGTCCGCCATAATTTCACAGTCATGATAAAAATCGCAGATCGCTGCCATTACTAATTTAAAAAAATGTAATAATAAAAATGCCATAAAACTATCCCCTATTTTGTAGATGCTATAACTTTTGCGCAAACCAATCAATATACGCTTATTTTTTTTAACAAAAATATGTAGAATACATATCCGCCTAAACTGAGGGAAAACATTTTTTTAAATATATTTTTCGAGGATAATTATTATAGCAAAAAGTAAAAAATATTGCTTTTTTTTCAAAATTGTTGCTCTTTTTTTTTTGTTTATAGCACAAAAAATAAAAACCGCAGAGGAGATCAAATACCACCAAAAGAAAGCTCTATTTGTGGGGAAAAAAAGGGGCTTCAATTTTGTTTGGGTGCAACGTCGCACGACTGCGCAATTGTCAGCTAAAACGGCGCCATGCCGAATCACAAAAAATGCTCTGGTCAGGAAGGGGCTGAAGTAGATAAGTAATCTAAAGGCCTAATTTTTTTTTAATTTTTTTAATGTGTGCAAAAAAACAAACAAAACAAAACTATAAAAGGGTTAAAAGTGGAGTTGTCCTTCCTCTATAGTAATTCCATCTTCCGCTGCAGCAAACTTCCAGAATTTCTATTAACCTATTATCACCTTTGTTTTAAGAATACATTTTTGGGGAAAAAAGTAAACTAGTATTTGTTGTCGATCTGGTACATTCTGCGGATGGAGCCAAAGACTTTTATCGATAAGATCTTGATAATTAAGCCTTTCTATGAGGTCTAAAGACTTCCAGATCTGGTCTGGTGAAAATGTTGGCAGGGAGAGAACCCAGACCGCTAACAGATTGGCGCTGTGCTTCTTATTTCAAGGTGGCTTAAGGCACAACATTTTATAGGGCACAGATGTGTCTCATCGGTCATGTTCCAAACATAGCTAGTACTGGGGTGTTTACAGAACAACTGCGGGCAATAATCTAGAAATTCTATTTAATTACTTATATATTCTTTTGAAAGCCATGAAATTGGTTCTTTATTAAGCCAGTGTGATTACTATACTTGCCGATCGCCCCATAGCAGATTTACTGCTACAGAGCGGTCGCGCTGCGCAAAATCACATATATACAGTACAAGTGATCCTGCACTTCCGGGTTGTGGATGCGAGCGAGCGCCGCCGCCGGCTCGCTCCCGCTGCGATTTTACACAGCGGGTCATGCGGACCTGATGTCCACTGGCACCCGCTGATCGCTTGGTACACTGACAGAATGCCAGTCTGCCTATGTAAACAAGGCAGATTGTCACTCTGTCAGTACAGAAGACAGGGATCCTTTGTACCTGTAAAGCAGAAACACCAATCCGTGCCTTCCACTAGAAACGTGCAATTCGTTTTGTTCCGAATTCATTCATCATTACGCTTTGAAGCACCACTGGAGCTACATGGGGTATAACGTTTGAAGCGAAGCCAAAGCAAAGCAAAAGCAAGGTGTAAACAGGACTGTAAGCTAACCATTTTATTTAGTGACAGGAGCTTTAAAAAAGCCTGTCCGAAGCCCTGCTGAAGCTGAAGCAAGTGTAAATGAGCCCTAAAGCCGCGTACACACGACCAGACTTTCTGGCAGAAAAGGTCCGACGGAATCATTCCATCGGATACTCCGATCGTGTGTGGGCTTCATCAGACTTTTTCTTTCTAAAATTCTGATGGACCTAGAAATAGAACATGTTTCAAATTTTTCCGACGGAATCAGTTCCTATCGGGAAAACCGTTCGTCTGTATGCTATTCCGACGGACCAAAAACGACGCAAGGGCAGCTATTGGCTACTAGCCATTGAACGTCCTTTTTCTAGTCCTGTCATACATCATTGCGTTCTAGACGATCGGACTTTGTTGTGATCGTGTGTAGGCAAGTCCGTTTCAGTGGAACTCCGTCGAAAAGACCGTCAGAGTCTATTCTGATGGAAAGTCCGGTCGTGTGTACGCGGCATAAGTGTTTTTTAAAGCTATTACATTGATGGGTTTACCCCCACTTTAATACAGGTACTTATATAGCGCCAGAAATAAATGTAAACCTCGCGCCAAAAATTATTGTGAATTTTTAAATAAAAGCTGCTATCCCCCAAACTAGATGTGAATTCTAGTGAAAATGAGAAATATATGTGGTGGGGGGCTCTAGGCCTGAGTTTATGATTTGCTATGTTACATGGTAAATATCATGCCCAAAAAAAAAAACGTATATAGCGCCATCAATTCACACAACGCTTTACACATATATTGTACATTCACATCAGTCCCTGCCCCTAAGGAGCTTACAATCTATGGTCCCTAACTCACATTCATACATACACATACTAGGGCCAATTTAGACAGGAGCCAATTAATCTTCCAGCATGTCTTTGGAGTGTGGGAGGAAACCAGAGTACCCGGCGGAAACCCATGCAGGTACAGGAAGTACATGCAGATTCCAGGCAGGTAGTGCCGTGGTTGGGATTCAAGCCAATGACCCTAGTTTTACTAGGGAGAGGTGTTAACCACTTACCCCCTGTGCTGCCCTCTGACACCTGCAGCTGGGTCAAATACTTCCTCCATGTCATAAGCTGCGGTTTCTCTTGGTAGGTATTAACTCACTACAGGTTACAGGAGCCACTTAGAGGAACCACCATGACCATTCATTTGGTGCTGTCATATACTACTCTTTAGACACTGGGCAGCACAGTGGTATAGCGGATAACACTCTTGCACACCAGCATGATGTTTGCATGTTCTCTCTGTGGTTGCACGGGTTGCCACCGGGTATTCCAGTTTCCTCCCACCCTCCATATACATGCTGATAGTTTAATTGGCTCCTGTCTAAATTAGCCCTAGTATGTGTATGTATGAATGTGAGTTAAGGAGCTTAGATTGTAAGCTCCTTGAGGGCGGGGACTGGTGTGTTGTGTTGGGGGCACTCTGGAGGTAATAACTTAGTACCTCCAGAGCGCCCCCTTATATTCTCCAGGGTGCCTCCATACATCCTGCAAAGTGCCCCTTAGTAATGTGGGTACAAAAACGGTGGTATATGTGTGCAATGTATACTGCAGGAGCTGATTCTGTTCAATCCATCTTTCAGACCCTCCTACTGGCCATACCCACTGTTTTCGCTGCGGCGCATGTTTCCCAGGGTGCCCCAGGTCTTTCGTAATCTTAGTCATACTCTCTTTTTGTCCTACTGTTTTGACTGAAGGGGGGTCTTTCATTGTGTCTTGCAACGGGGCCCTGAAGGTTCTAGTTACACCTCTGGGTAATAGTGAATAGTCCAAGGCCCTATAGTTGAAGACCGTGGGGCAAGTCTTTGGGCATCTGGCTACCCTGCGCCAATGCGCAACTATTGATACCCAGTGCTGCATTCAGCACACAGTCTCAGAAGTCAATTTAGGATACTCACACATCCTTCCAGCTTCCTCCAGACCCCAAACCAGTTAGTGAGTTGGCACCTCTCAGGACCGGATCCCTTGTGGTGTGGTTCTGCAGTCATTTCCAAGCACAGACCATTTGAGCCTTTATTCCTGGTCCTTCCTAGGCCTCCTAGAGCAGCTGTTCAGTCCATGGGCTGTTTGGCAGCAGCAGCTCCTGCACGTCTGCAACCCTCCTGGGGAAAAGAAACCCCCCCGCTCTCCAGTGTCTCAGACTATTTATCCACACTCCAGCCCCCTACTGGACACATCTCCTCCAGGTATAGGCTGCAGCCTGATAAATATTCAGGCTGGTTAATTTGAATCTCCCGCCCTAGGCTTTGAAAGCTTTTTCGAGAGGCAGGGGAGGCAATCAATCTTCCAACCTGTGTGACCCTGAACAGGCCCAAACAATTACTGCTGCCTTGATTACAGAAGGTGCCAAACTACATTTTTCTAGAAACCTACGCTCGGAGGGTTCTACATAGCATTTCAGGACCAGACAGTCCAATCAGATATGGGTAAAGGTGCCCCAAGTTTGACAGCACCTAAAACAGTTGAAGGGTAGAATGATAGAGCTTCAATTCCTGGATGGCACTAGATACCATCTAAATACCATCTAGATACCATCTCATAAGAAATGTGTAATTCATTTTAACTACCTCCCACCTGCCGTATAGTAAAATGATGGCGAGCGGGACCGCCTCTCGTTCTGGGGCGTCATCATATGAGGTCTCCCCTCTCCCCCCCCTCTCCCCTCTCCCCTCTCCTAGGGACACGGCTCTTTACTCATGTGATCGGCTGTGTCCAATCACAGCCGATCACATGTAAATGCGGAAGTGCCATTTATCGGCTCTCCTTTGCCTTACACTGACAGGGTGTGAGGTGTGGAGAGCCGATCAGCAGCATCTCCTCTCAAGGGAGACTGTTCAGGTAATCAGGGCACTGATCATCAGTGCAGCCCCAGCAGTGCCCATCAGTGACACCATTTAGTGCTGCCTTTCAGTGCCCATCAGTACTGCCTATCCGTGCTACCTCTCATTGCCCATAAGTGCCGCCTATCATTACCCAAGTGCCACCTATCAGTGCCGCTTATCAGTGCCCATCAGTGACACCAATCAGTGCCCATCAGTGACATTATTTAGTGCTGCCTTTCAGTGCCCATCAGTGACACCAATCAGTGCCCATCAGTGACACTATTTAGTGCTGCCTTTCAGTGCCATCTCTCATTGCCCATAAGTGCCGCCTATCATTACCCAAGTGCCACCTATCAGTGCCCATCAGTGCCGCCTATCAGTGCCCAGTGACACCAATCAGTGCCCATCAGTGACACTATTTAGTGCTGCCTTTCAGTGCCCATCAGTACTGCCTATCCGTGCTGCCTCTCATTGCCCATAAGTGCCACCTATCATTACCCAAGTGCCACCTATCAGTGCCGCTTATCAGTGCCCATCAGTGACACCAATCAGTGCCCATCAGTGACATTATTTAGTGCTGCCTTTCAGTGCCCATCAGTGACACCAATCAGGGCCCATCAGTGACACTATTTAGTGCTGCCTTTCAGTGCCACCTCTCATTGCCCATAAGTGCCGCCTATCATTACCCAAGTGCCACCTATCAGTGCCCATCAGTGCCGCCTATCAGTGCCCAGTGACACCAATCAGTGCCCATCAGTGACACTATTTAGTGCTGCCTTTCAGTGCCCATCAGTACTGCCTATCCGTGCCGCCTCTCATTGCCCATAAGTGCCGCCTATCATTACCCAAGTGCCACTTATCAGTGACTCCTCATCAGTGCCTATCAGTACAGGAGAAAATTTACTTTTTTTTTTACAAAATCTTCTGACAAAAACTAAGAAAAACTTTTTTTTTCAATTTTTAGATTTTTTTTGTTTTTTACCAAAAAAATAAATAAAAAAACCCTGTGGTGATTAAATAAATGATTGAAAAAAATCATAAAAATGTAATTTGGGTACAGAGTTGCATGACCGCGCAATTGTCATTCAAAATGCGACAGCGCTGAAAGCTGAAAATTGGCCTGGGCAGGAGGGGGGGGGGGGTGAAAGTTCCCGGCATTGAAGCGGTTAAAGGCCAAAGGGGTGCTAGAGCCTTTATTGGTGCTCCCTGTCTCTATCAATTACGAACCCCCCCCTCCCCCCTAGTTTTGTGACCCATCTAGCAGCCTATGGTGGTGGAGAAGAATCAATGGTTTATAGCAGCTGTGTGTAGAAGAAGGAGTATAAAAGATGCCAAAATGCATTTGAACTTTGACTGTAAAGTTTTCCTGAAATTCGTTTTCGGTGTAAAATGTCGTTTATAGAAACTTGTAAAATGTAATGTCATTTGTAAAAAAATAATGATTTCATACAAAAGTGAAAAAAAAAAAAAAAAAAAGAAGGAATCTAAAAAAAGAAGACTAATAACAAAAATACAAATAAAATTTACAAAACATCGTGATAATTTTACTTTGAGCTAATTGCAGTCACCTGTATACATGAAACAATAATAATAAAAAAAAAAAAAAAAAAAAGGACGAATTCTCCGCGCTTCGCTAGTTACAGTAGAATGATTAAACATTAGCGTTCCTCTTCCCCGCTGATGATAGAGTTTAGCACATTAGCACAGGAGGAATCTGCAAGAGGTTGAGGCCGCTAATCTCCATGGCAGTCTGTCGAGGCGGCCGCACACCTGTTCGCAGGTCGCTCCAGCACAGTGGTGCCGATAATGAAGAGGCGCCGGTGTGTGCCACTTAAAAGAGAATTTGCCTCTTGGTTAAGCACCGAGCATAACGCGCCACGCCGCTTAGCTCTCGATCGAGCTCCATACACACACAAAGGACGCGCTGGGACTAATTTCACGAGAAAACAGATCTGCATTAATGAGCGTTAATTGGGTGAAACATGTTTGCAAATTATTTCATTAGCTCAGAAACTTCACCTCCCCAGACTGCTCTGCAGCTTGCTGAACGAGCCCGGCTAACCCTGAAAAGAGACGTCCCCCGATGAGGAAAGAAACAGAAGAGATTGTGTCGGAATGTCCGAAGATCGGCACGCAGCTTTCAATGGACTTTAGATAATCGACAAACTCCAGATGATGCTTTTTAAGCAGTTACAGCAGATCATTTGTTTTCTTTTAGAAACTTTCGATTGAGAGTAATTTGGTTCGAGAGGGTTTTGCAAGACAAGCAAATTTTTTTTATAATCGTGTCATGTCACAACTGGGTATAAAAGAGAAGAGAGGCGCCTCCAAAGCCACGTACACACGAGCGGAATGTCCGACAGAAAAAGTCCGACGGAAGCTTTTCATCGTCTATTCCGATCATGTTGAGAGTAGATGAGAAAATCCGGACAGCCGCACTCCCGGAAGATATAATTCAGAAACCATTTAATGTAAATTCAGGAGCATATAGCATACAAGACACTGTGGCAGAAGATACAGGCAATCAGCCAACGCGTTTCGCACTTATGCTAAGTGCTTATTCATATTCCGATCGTGTGTAGGCCTCATCGGACTTATTTTTTCTAAAATTCTGACTGACCTATAAATGGAACATGTTCTTAATATTTCCAACGGAACCAATTCCTGACGGGAAAACCACTCGTCTGTATGCTGGTCCCACGGACCAAAAACGACGCATGCTCTGAAGCAAGTACGAGACGGAAGCTATTGGCTACTGGCTATTCAACTTCCTTTTTCTAGTCCCGTCGTACGTGTTGTACATCACCGTGTTGTCAACGGTCGGACTTTGGGTTGACCATGTGTAGGCAAGACCGCTGGAATGGAATTCTGTTGGAATTCTGTCGGAGAAACCTTCGGAGTTTATTCCGACGGCAAAACCGGTCGTGTGTACGCAGCATAAGTGTAGCAATATGGTTACAACCATAAAATGTGCATCCACAAATGGAAGCCTCCACAAGGGGATTAGAAGCAAAATCCAGTAGAAGATACAGAGTATAAAAGAGAAGAGAGGAGCCTCTAAGTGTAGCAATATGGTTACATTTAATGAAGGTACAACATTTAGCAACTCACATGGTTGATGAATAAAAGAGGCACATCTAAGTATGCAGGCATCTGGGGTAAAGCTGTCCACATAGACCGTCCTCCTCACCGCCATCTACGTCGTCCCTTCCAAGCTGAGCTCCACGAGCGCCTCAAGCCTCGCTTTCGGATCGCTCTACTGCAGGGTAGTCTTCCCGGTTACGATTGCAGACTGACAGCGGTGAGAGCCGGCGGTGCGGGGGATGGTCTATGTGGACAGCTCTACCCTGGATGCCTGCATACTTAGATGTGTCTGTTTTAACTTGCCGCCCGCCATATAGCAAAATGACAACGGCAAAGTGGTTGCGATATCCTGACCGGACATTATATGACGTTGTCAGGATATCAAGCCGCTGCCCGGGGGGCGCGCATTGCGGCGATCGTTGTTTGCGGTGTGTCCGTCTGACACACCGCAACTCCGATCTAGGTAAAGAGTCTCTGACGGAGACTCTTTACCATGCGATCAGCCGTGTCCAATCACGGCTGATCACGATGTAAACAGGAAGAGCTGCTGATCGGCTTTTCCTCACTCGTGTCTGACAGACGCGAGTAGAGGAGAGCCGATCGGTTGCTCTCCTGACACGGGGGGGTCTGTGCTGATTGATTTTCAGCACAGCCCACCCTCGGATGCCCACACTGGACCACCAGGGATGGCCACCACACTGGACCACCAGGTATGCCACCCTAGACAACCAGGGAAATGCCAATCAGTGCCCAGGCAGCTGCCAATCAGTGTCAATGAAAAATGCCTGCCAGTGCCACCAGTGATGTCTATCAGTTAAATCCAGTGCCAGCCATCAGTGCCCATCAATGCTGCCTTTCAGTGTCCATCAGTGCCGCTTATCAGTGCCCATCAGTGCCGCCTATTAGTGCCACCCATAAGTACCCATCAGTGCAGCCTTTCAGTGCCCATCAGTGCCACCTATGAGTGCCCATCAGTGCCACCTATCAGTGCCACATATCAGTGCTGCCTATCAGTGCCTATCGTCAGTGCCCATCAGTGCCACCTCATCAGTGCATTCTCATTGGTGCCACCTCATCGGTGCCACCTTATCAGTGCCCATCAGTGAAGGAGAAAACGTACTTATTTACAAAACTTTATAACAAAAACAAAGGAAAACTTTTTTTTTTCAAAATTTTCGGTCTTTTTTTATTCGTTTAAGCAAAAAATAAAAACCGCAGAGGTGATCAAATACCAACCAAAAGAAATCTCTATTTGTGGGAACAAAATGATAAAAATGCTGTTTGGGTACAGTGTAGCATGACCGTGCAATTGTCATTTAAAAAAGTGACAGCACTGAAAGCTGAAAAATGGCCTGGGCAGGAAGGTGTGAAAGTGCCCGGTATTGAAGTGGTTAATCATCAACCATGTGAGTTGCTAAATGTTGTACCTTCATTAAATGTAACCATATTGCTACACTTAGAGGCGCCTCTCTTCTCTTTTATACATTGGAGCTCCTGCTGGATTTTGCTTCTAATCCCCTTGTGGAGGCTTCCATTTGTGGATGGACATTTTATGGTTACACAACCTCACATTGCTATAATCTTTTTATATGGACTATAAACTAAAGGACTTCTGAATAAATGGTTGTGGAACGAATCATCTGAGTTTCCATTATTTCTTATGGGGAAATTTGCTTTGATATACAAGTGCTTTGGACTACAAGCATGTTTCCGGAAAAAATTAAGCTCGCGATCCAAGGTATTACTGTAAAGGCTTACACCACCTGAATAAAAAACCGACCATTGTAAGCACCACCGGTAGTGTTATACGGTTTATCCCAAGCCTTGTAACTGTCATATTTGCTGGACAGCTTGGTCCGCATGTAAATGTGGAGGAAAATATAAAAAAAAAAAAAGGGGAGTAGATTTAAAAATAAAAAAGAACTAATCTACTGAATGCTAACGGGTCTATTTATTAAAAAAACAAAAATTCATAGCCATTCCGCCAGTGAATCGACATGTACATATGTGTGAATTGGGCAAAAACGAAAACATTTTAGGCTGAATTTCTCTTTTTTATTATAAGCAGAAATACAATGCCGTATTATGACCCACTAGATGAAGCTGAGCAGCATAGGAAACACATATGCCTTTTTAACAAGAGATAAAATGTAACAATTCTAGAGAACGCTAGAGTGAATTAGCAAAAAAATAAATAAATAAAAAATCAAGTGAATATTCTAGGTGCATGTGTGAGTGATTGATTCACCACTGGTGAATGTTTGGTGAAAGTTACATTCATTGCTTTATACATACGCCCCATATGGGTACCAGAATAGGATATTCTTGGATATTTTCCCATATAACAGTTTTTAATTGATTTGTTTTAATTACTTTTACTAAGAAACATAAATCTAAAGAATGGACAAACCACGATGTCTATCAAATGGTGGCCTCCCAGTAGCCACCTTGTCAATGTGTGCTGGATAGAGAAAGCTGACAAATCTGTTTAGGGAGGGAAATTCTGTTATATAGGGCTGTTCAATGTTATGCAGTGCTATACTTGTACTATATGGGCACCTTGCTAGTGCGCTTCTAATCGTTACGGTATTAAAAGATCCATTGCCACATTCAACTTCAACGTTTGCACAGAGGGGTTTACATTTTCATCAAGCTGACATTTTCATATAGTTGACTTGATGACTGAGAGCTGCCCGGACCCTGAAGCAGCAAAGCCATCACGGTTGGTATGAGGTTGAAATACCTAAAATACCATCTTTGGTTTCCAACAAACATTATACCTGACCAAACAACTCTATCTTTGATTGATCAGTCTTCAGCAAAATTTTCCATATGGCCTTGTCTTTACCTGCAGTGTCTTGAAAAAGTATTCATACCCTTTGAAATTTTCCACATTTGGTCATGTTACAACCAAAACAGTAGACCAACACAAAGTGGCACATAATTGTGAAGTGGAAGGAAAACGATAAACGGTTTTCAATTTTTTTTCCAAATAAATATGTGAAAAGTGTGGGGTACATTTGTATGGCGCCCCCCGGAGTCAAAACTTTGTAGAACCGCCTTTCACTGCAATTACAGCTGCAAGTGTTTTTGGGGATGTCTCTACCAGCTTTGCACATCTAGAGAGGGACATTTTATCCCATTCTTTTTTGCCAAATATCTCAAGCTCTGTCAGATTGGATGGAGAACGTCTGTGAACAGCAATTTTTGAGTCTTGCCACAGATTCTCAATTGTATTTAGGTCTGGACTTTGACTGGGCCATTCTAACACATGAATATGCTTTGATCTAAACCATTCCATTGTAGCTCTGGCTGTATGTTTAGGGTTGTTGTCCTGCTGGAAGGTGAACCTCCGCCCCAGTCTCAAGTCTCTTACGGACCCTGTACACACGGGCGGACTTTTCGACCGGACTGGTCCGACGGAACGAATCCGTCGGACAATTCGACCGTGTGTGGGCTTCATCGGACCTGTAGCGGACTTTAACAGTCGAAAATGAGACGGACTTTAGATTTGGAACATGTTTCAAATCTTTCCGACGGACTCGGGTCCGGTCGAAAAATCAGTTCGTCTGTATGCTAGTCCGACGGACTAAAACCAACTCTAGGGCAGCTATTGGCTACTGGCTATCAACTTCCTTATTTTAGTCCGGTCGTACGTCATCACATACGAATCTGTCGGACTTTGGTGTGATCGTGTGTAGGCAAGTCCGTTCGTTAGAAAGTCCGTCGAAAGACCGTCTGACCTTTGATGCCAAAAAGTCCGTCCGTGTGTGCACGGCATAACAGGTTTTCATCTAAAAATTGCCCTGTATTCGGCTCCATCCATCTTCCCATCAACTCTGACCAGCTTCCCTGTCTCTTCTGAAGAAAAGCATCCCCACAACATATCGCTGCCACCACCATGTTTTACGGTGGGGATGGTGTGTTCAGGGTGATGTGCAGTGTTAGTTTTTCACCACACATAGCATTTTACTTTTAAACCAAAAAGTTTGATTTTGGTCTCATCTGACCAGAGCACCTTCTTCCACATGTTTGCTGTGTCCTCCACATGGCTATTATTCCCAAACTGCAAATGAGACTTCTTATGACTTTCTATCAACAATGGCTTTCTTCTTGTCACTCTTCCATAAAGACCAGATTTGTGGAGAACACGACTAATAGTTGTCCTGTGGACAGATTCTCCCACCTGAGCTGTGGATCTCTGCAGCTCCTCCAGAGTTACCATGGGCCTCTTGGCTGCTTCTCTGATTAATGTTCTCCTTGCCCGGCCTGTCAGTTTAGGTGGACGGCCATGTCTTGGTAGGTTTGCAGTTGTGCCATACTCTTTCCATTTTCGGATGATGGATTGAACAGTGCTCCGTGAGATGTTCAAAGCTTGGGATATTTTTTTATAACCTAACCCTGCTTTAAACTTCTCCACAACTTTATCCCTGACCTGGCTGGTGTGTTCCTTGGCCTTCATGATGCTGTTTGTTCACTAACAGTCTCTAACAAAGATCCGAGGGCTTCACAGAACAGCTGTATTTATACTGAGATTAAATTACACACAGGTGGACTCTATTTACTAATTAGGTGACTTCTGAAGGCAATTGGTTCCACTAGATTTTAGTTAGGGGTATCAGAGAAAAGGGGTCTGTATACAAATGCATGCCACACTTTTCAGACATTTATTTGTAAAAAATTTTGAAAACTATTTATCATTTTCATTCCACTTCACATTTATGTGCCATTTTGTGTTGGACTATCACATAAAATCCCAAGAAAAAACATTTACGTTTTTGGGTGTAACATGACAAAATGTGGAAAATTGCAAGGGGTATGAATACTTTTTCCAAGGCACTGCATATATTTAAAGGCAAACTGTTACCTTGCTCTAATGTTCTTTCTGGACAGCAAAGACTTTTTCTTAACATATATTACATGATGATAAAATTGGTGCAGCCTCTTTCTGATAGTAGATGCACGTTGACCCCAGCTGTTGCAAGAGTTACCTGAACACCCCACAATGAAATTATGGGGTCCTTGGAGATTTTTTTAGCATCAAACTAAGATCATGAGTTGAATTTGCTGGGCCGACCAGTCCTGGACAAATCAGCCGTGGTTTGAAATATACGTCACTTGTAGGTTATTTTTCTTACAGTGGAATTATTGATTTCATATAATGTGGTGATCTTTTTAAATATGTTGCCAGACTCATAGGCATCCATAGCTTTCTTTCTGAGAGCCTCAGAAAGCTCCATTGACCTTGGCATGATGACACTACACACATCAGTAGCAAAGAGAATACCCGACACAGTGTCACGGTCAGGCTCAGAGACCCGAATCAATAGCAGTAGAGAGGTCAACACCGACCAGCAGTATGAGTATACAAGCGCGTAATTCTGGTGGATGACATGGGGTTAACCAAGGTGCGGGGTCTAAGCATTAACCAGTATGCGCCAGAGCTCCCGATTGTTGAGATTAATTTCAGATAATTTGGTGATCTCTTTAAATCTATTGCCAGACTCATAGGCATCCAGAGCTTTCTGAGGGCCTCAGAAAGCTCAATTGACCTTGGCATGATGACACTACACACATCAATAGAAAAGAGAACACAAGACAAAGTGTCATGCTCAGGGGTCAGGCTTGGAGACCAGTATCTATAGCAGTAGAGAGGCCAACACAGACCAGCAGGATAGGTATACAAGCAGCTCATCTTGGTCGATTACATGGTCTTAACTGAGGTTCAAGGTCTAAGCATTAACCAGTATGCGCCAGAGCTCCCGATGGTGGAGATGGGTTTTACTGTGTGTTAGTACAAGGTTGTGGTCCTCAGGATCACCCCACCAGGAGGTGAGCAAGCCAGGGGTCCAGTAACAGATATATTAGGTAGGGATCAAGCAGAAGCATAGTTGAGCAACAAGCCAAAGGTTGGTAACAAGCGGTTGCTGGTTGGGATCAAGCAGAAGCATAGTCCAGGAACCAACCAAAGGTTGGTAACAAGTGGTTGCAGGTTGGGATCAAACAGAAGTATAGTCTAGGAAAAAGCCGAAGGTTGGTAACAAGTGGATTCAGGTTGGGATCAAGCTGAAGCGTAGTCAGGAACAAGTGGTTGCAGGTTGGGATAAAGCAGAAGCATAGTTGAGGAACAAGGCAAAGGTCAGTAGTAAGTGGTTGCAGGTTGGGATCAAGCAGAACCATACTCCAGGAACAAGCCAAATGTTGGTAACGAGTAGTAGCAAAGATATAGATGGCAGATGGCAACAGAAGTGACTAGAGTGAGACATTGGCTGAAGAGAGCACAATATTCTGGCAAACAGGAAGTACAAAGCCATGGCTTAAGTAATACGTTTGTGGGAGGATTAAAGGTTCAAGAGAAACAAGACACAAGCTAAGGTTCTCTAAGAAATCATGCAAGGCACTGTCCAGAATCACAGGTGGCTAAGCAAGAAGAGATATCACCAGACACAGCAGAGGTTGCAAGTTCAGATCTGGGTCCTGACACCTGGGAAATCTGGTGTTTAAATACAATTGGTTTCACTTGTATACTCCGTAAGGGGGTTCCAATCATTGGCACCTAATCTTAAACAACCGATTCCAATTTTATGGATTTGAAGTGCTGGTAAATGTAGGGGTGTACTTACTGTTTAATCTGCAAATTTGCTAATTTAGATCATGAAAATGAATACAGCATGTCCATTTTATGTGTCCATTGTTCATGTATATCACCTTTATCTGTAGGCACTGTTTGAATCAATGTTTGCCTTTTGAAAAAGTTAACAATTTCCATGCTGTGTACTTACCTTTTCACATGACTGTATATTGTATGTGTGAAAAAAGTGTTCTTTGAATGGACTTATAAAAAGCATTCAACACAAAATACCTTTTATTTGTCACCAAAGGCTACACAGCGGCACCTCTGTACAGCTTTGTTCTATTTACACCCTCAAGAATAGAGCAATAGAAGAACGCCCATGGCAAGAATTCTCAAAAAAAAAAAAAAAAAGGACTTTCGGAATCCTAAAAAAATACAAATCACTGACAGGTAGCAGCTGAGCAATGTCAAGGTGTGAGACAACGGAGAGCTAATGAAACACTCCAGATTCGGCCGTGAAAATAAAGGATAGAAAAAGGGACAGCATTATCCTTAGATGCTTCCAGTGCAATAGTTTCACCCATGAGCTGTCTGCATAAAATCTTAACGCTGTGATGATACTAAAAGTTTTACCACGTAAGGACGGAGCCTCTTTCTGAGATTTGTTGTTTACAAGTTAAAAACTGTTTTTTTGCTACAAAATTACTTAGAACCCCCAAACATTATACATTTTTTTTTCTAACACCCAAACACCAAACAACTTCTGTCACACCGTATTTGCGCAGCGGTCTTACAAGCGCACTTTTTTGGAAAAAATACACTTTTTTGAATTAAAAAATAAGACACCAGTAAAGTTATCCCATTTTTTTTTTTTATATTGTGAAAGATGATGTTGCGCTGAGTAAATTGATACCCAACATGTCACGCTTCAAAATTGCGCCCGCTCGTGGAATGGTGACAAACTTTTACCCTTAAAAATCTCCATAGGCGACGTTTAAAAAATTCTACAGGTTACATATTTTGAGTTACAGAGGAGGTCTAGGGCTAGAATTATTGCTCTCGCTCTACCGATCGCGGTGATACCTCACATGTGTGGTTTGAACACTGTTTTCATATATATTTTTTTTCTTATTTATTTTACCTTTTATTTTTTTTTTTTACACAGTTTAAAAAAAAATAAAAAATTGTGTCACTTTTTTCCTATTACAAGGAATGTAAACATCCCTTGTAATAGAAAAAAAGCATGACAGGACCTTTTAAATATGAGATCTGGGGTCAAAAAGACCTCAGATCTCATATTTACACTAAAATGCAATTAAAAAAAAAAAAAAAAAAAAAGGCCCTTAGGAGCTATGGGCGGAAGTGACGTTTTGACATCGCTTCCGCCCTGCAATGATATGGAGACGGGTGGGGGCCATCTTCCCCTCACTCGTCTCCATGTCAGGCCACAAGAAGGATCCGATCGCCTCCGCCGCTGCCATCGGCTCCGGTAATCGTCGGAGGGCACTGGAGTGCGGCGGGAGGGGGGCCCCCCTCTCCCGGCGCCGATAAAAGTGATTTTGCGGCGAATCCGCCACAGAGACCACTTTTATCTGAAACCAGACCGCTCACTGAAGAAGGGGATACCGGGGTTATGGTAGCTAGCTGCTGCCATAACAATGATATCCCTCTTCAAACAGCCGACGTATAATGACGGTGGGCGGTCCAGAAGTGGTTTTAAAAGGCAACTCTGTCCAGAACATATTTGTTGGAGTGAGTGCAAAGTACGGTTCATCTTCAGGTCTTCATAGCTGTATGGAATCTCCAGCCATAGCTGTGAAAGAGCATGACTGGCTTTGCAGCCAAGCTATCATTGGGTTCGGTTAGTGCAAGTTCTCCATTTACTGCTATGAAGAGTCCACTAGGCCAGTGGTCCTCAACCTCGGTCCTCAAGTACTCCCAGCAGGCCATGTTTTGGGAATTTCTCTTAGATAAAATAGCTGCCCAAAATACCAAGCCATTGACTCTGATTTAAAGCACCTGTGCAAGATAAAGGAAAAACAGAAAACATGGCCTGTTGGGGGTACTTGAGGCTGAGAACCACTGCACTATGGGGGTACAGTGAACAGTGAGGAGAATGTCTTTGTACATTAGGGTCCGTCAATGGAGATTGCATGGCTATGTGCTTGGTTTTTACCCATGGTTTTGGAACTGGATTACCAACTCTGTCCAGAGTGTATTTTGCTGGTTGAGTGGAGTAGTGCAAAAGTATGATTCATCTCCAGATCTTCATTGCTGTCCGGGATCCCCGGTCATAGCTGTGACAGATCAAGACTGGCTTTTCAGCTAATCTATCATTGATGATGGCTAGCCAGTGCTGTGTTTTGGCCTTGGCCAACAAGGCCCAGGCCTAGGGCGGCACTGTGCGGGGGGGCGGCATAAAGCCACCCCCCCCCGAAAACAGCAGCGGCGCCCTCTTCCCGACTCCCGCACAGCAGGGCCACCATCTGGGGAGTACAGCTTAGCAGTGCAGTGGCGTCCCGGGTGCGGAGGGGGCTAGAAAGTAGTTTAAGTAAGAGCCGTCAAGCCGCCCCTCCGTAAAGCTGTGATTCTGTCTCTGATTGGCCCTCTGCTGTGGCCAATCATGGGGAAGAAAACAGCGGTCAGGAAGCTGGGCGGCGGCACGGTGATACCAATTAGAGCCACTCTCTCTCTCTTCTCCCTTCGGTTTAAGAAAAGGGAGGGGGCGAGCGGGGGAGTTCTCTGGTAAATGGAGCAGCAGCGCTGCGTCAGGGAGAGGAGAGATGCGGGCTGTCTGTGTATCTCCCCCGCTCGCCCCACCTCCCCTTTCTGTCAGCTGAAGGCAGAAGAGAGAGCGGCTCTAATTGGTTTCACCGCGCCGCCGCCCAGCTTTCTGACCGCTGTTTCTCACCCCATAATTGGCCACAGCAGAGGGCCACTCAGAAGACTGGGGGGCATCATGGGAAAAGTAGTCCCTGAAGAGTGACGGCCCAGTGTGTCCACAGACATCATGCTACAGCCCCCAGCATGCATGCACTCTGCTGAGGGGGGGTGTTAGAGGAGAAAAAGAGAGTACTGTGCTGGGGGAAGCCAGAGAGGGAGCCAAGCTGTACCCCTACCACCAGAGCTACGCTGTACCCGCACCACCAGAGAGCCACGCTGTACCCGTACCACCAGAGAGCCACGCTGTACCCGTACCACCAGAGAGCCACGCTGTACCCGCACCACCAGAGAGCCACGCTGTACCCGCACCACCAGAGAGCCACGCTGTACCCGCACCACCAGAGAGCCACGCTGTACCCGCACCACCAGAGAGCCACGCTGTACCCGTACCACCAGAGAGCCAGCCACACTGTTCCCGCACCACCAAAGAGAGAGCCACGCTGTACCCGCACCACCAGAGGGGGAGAAAGATAAAGCCACTGCCAGGGTACAGACATGCTACACTACTGACTAGAGTCAGCCTGGGCAACCCAAAGTGAGCGAACGTCCAGCCGGAGGGATCACTGTTGCAGTTTCACCGGGTCTGGTAAGAGAGCCTGTTGGCCATTATCCATTACTGTTCCCAGGGACTGAGCCATTAGGAAGTGCCTAACCTGATATCCTCTAGGCCTTATTGACCGCACAAATGAGCTCCAACACTCGGCCTCCAGTCAAAAAATTAAGGGGGGATGACACCATTTTTACAGCTCCAGGTGACACCAAACCTAGTGACACCACTGTCCCGGAGCCCACAACAAGTTCGTTAACTGGCAGCCAGAGTGCACTAGCGTGGGCACCCAGGACATCTGCCACCTGGGGTCACACAAGCGGCGATTGGCTTTCCGTAGCAGCCGCCACCTCTCTCCCCACTGTCAGCCACACACACTCCTCAGCTCCTCCTCCTTCTCGGCTCCAATGTTCTAGTGTACACAGCCAGGAGGAGGAGGAGCCACAGAGGAGGGACACGACTTCAGTGCATGAGCCGCGCTGCTGCTCTGAGGTCTGTGTATAGTTTACAGTGGAGGGGGACACAGTAATCGGGAAGGGGGGCAGATAACAGATGCACACATGGATGAGGGGAGGGGGGGTAAGCGGATATGTGCTAGTGGGGGGGGTCTGATCCTCCCCTCCCAAAGCAACTAGCACATATCCCCTTACCCCCCAAATGAAAAGATGCCGCATGCCTCTCTGTCCTCCTCCTGTGGTGTCCCTCTGTCCTCTTCCCGCGGCGTCCCTCTGTCCTCCTCCAATGAAGATGACAGGGTGGATCTTAAAAAGAAAGGGGTGTGGCCTTGACAGGAAGGGGTGGGTCATATTTAAATTAGGGGGTGCGCAAGCTCAGTCCGGCCTAGGGCAGCACAAAACCTAAATACACCACTGCGGCTAGCGCAAGTTCTCCATATATTGCTATGAAGAGTTCACAAAGCAGTACAGGGAACGTTGAGGTGAAATTATTATAGCATAGCATCTGCTATGACTAAGCAACAATGATGTTGTGAAACCCGTCATCTGTTTGTCCTGCTTCTGTTGTCACATGAACGTTGGCTATTCATTACAATAAAGGCTTTTAACGGAGTGCGGCTGTCCAGAATCCATTTCTTCAATATTGTTCATGTTGAGCCTGCACCTGGCTTCCACTTTGAGGAGAGCGTTTTCGTCAGTATACCACCTGGAGCGGTTCACCCTTCCTCTACCCTACTTACACCGTCCTCTACCCTACTGACACCGTCCACTGCCCTACTGACTGACAGTCTACTTTTTAAGGTATGCTAACTTTATATTTTTACAGAGACATTTGTTTAACTATAGTTTTCTACGTTATCCTTACTATTTAGTTTGACCTTGCTAGTTAACGTGGTTGTATACCCACACAAAGAAAAAAAAAACTTGTAAGACAAAGGCATAATGAGCTAGTACTTACCTTCGATCGAGGCGTCGGCATCGGATCCCGGTCACCGCTGAGGGAGCTGACATTTTACCCTCAGCGTGTCTTCCGGGTTTGCGGCTCCAGCGCTGTGAGTGGCCAGAGCTGCGATGATGTCACTCCCGCGCATGCACGCAAGAGTCTTCTTTCCCGGCAAGGTCCGGCAGCATCCGCCGGACCTTCAGAACGCATGTGCCGCTGACATCAGTGGCTGCATGCAAGGTGAATATCTCCTAAACTGTACAGGTTTAGGAGATATTAATTTTACCTACAGGTAAGCCTTATTATAGGCTTACCTGTAGGTAAAATTGTAAAAATAGGGTATACAACCACTTTAATTTTCTGCTCTAGGGGGTGCGCTACATGCATTTTTAACATTATGAAATACAGCCAGCAAGAGGCGCTCTAGAAGACCCCTGTTGACAGAGTTCAGTAGCTCAAGATAAAATGTAAACACACACACACAGCTGAATGATTCATTGCAACAACTGATTCCTTATTAAAGTTTCAATCAAAGTCAACCATGAGGCAGGCAGGCAGGCATCTAGCGTTCTTTGGGAATACTTTGTTGTTATTTGTATAGTAAAGATTGTATCATAGTAAATGTAATTTTCTATTAATGGAGTTAAAAAAAAATATAAACAATTAAAAGAAAATTGATCTAAAATGATTATAGTTTGCCGCTGGTTTATACCATATTTATAGCTTCACTTAATGGTGGAATGTCCTACACGTCTGTAGCACCCGAACATCTCTTAGCTGTCTCCGTACAATCGCCCCATAACTGGTTGGAAATCATAGAGGAGAGGTAAAGACTGTACTGGTCTGTCAGGAATGGAGTCAATGATTTGGAGTCAATGATTTAAAACCTCCCTCCTTCTCATTCACCGCAATGCCCTCTCATAAAACGGGTTCAAACAACACATGTGAGGTACGACATTGCCGATTGCACCGCAATCTTTCTTCCATTAAAAGCACAAATTTGCCGAACTTGGCATCCCAGCCAGAGCTGGACGGATGGCTGTCATTTCCCATCAGGCGGCACCTCTGTAATATCCCGAGTCTGACAGCTGCCTGCACCTGTAACCGCCAGCAGCAGGTTTAAATCAGCCCTAACCGCCAGCACATGTGAGACGCCGAGGACAATTTTATATGATACATGCTCTACTGGGCTTGGTTGTAAAGAGAAATGTTTGTTCTCCAGCATGACACCCCTCCCCCTAATGCCCCCAAAAATCTCATAAAATACGTATTGTATGATGGGAGAACTCTGACTGCGAAAAGCAGGAGAGAGGAAAAAGGGATTGTGTGGAAGGGAAGAAAGAGAGAGAAAAAAAAGACAGGAGAGAGACACGCACTTAGAGAGAAGGGGAGATACATAGGGAAAGAAAACAAAAAGAGAAAGAAGACAGGAGAGAGAGAGAGAGAGAGAGAGAGAGAGAGAGAGAAGGCAGGAGAGAGAGAGAGAGAAGGCAGGAGAGAGAGAGAGAGAGAGGGAAGGCAGGAGAGAGAGAGAGAGAGAGAGAGAGAGAGAGAGAGAGAAGGCAGGAGAGAGAGAGAGAGAGAGAGAGAGAGAAGGCAGGAGAGAGAGAGAAGGCAGGAGAGAGAGAGAAGGCAGGAGAGAGAGAGAGAGAGAGAGAGAGAGAGAGAAGGCAGGAGAGAGAGAGAGAAGGCAGGAGAGAGAGAGAGAGAGAGAGACAGGAGAGCGAGAGAGAGATAGGAGAGATAGAGCGAGAATGAGACAGGAGAGAGACAGGAGAGAGCGAGAGAGAAGACAGGAGAGAGAGAGCGAGAGAGAAGACAGGAGAGAGAGAGCGAGAGAGAAGACAGGAGAGAGAGCGAGAGAGAAGACAGGAGAGAGAGCGAGAGAGAAGACAGGAGAGGGAGCGAGAGAGAGACAGGAGAGAGTGAGAGAGAGACAGGAGAAAGAGAGAGAGACAGGAGGGAGAGAGTGAGAGAGAGACAGGAGAAAGAGAGAGAGACAGGAGAGAGAGAGCGAGAATGAGGCAGGAGAGAGCGAGAAAGACAGGAGAGAGAGACAGGAGAGAGAGAGACAGGAGAGAGAGAGAGAGAGAGAGACAGGAGAGAGAGAGAGAAGACAGGAGAGAGAGAGAGAGAGAGAAGACAGGAGAGAGAGAGAGAGAGAGAAGACAGGAGAGAGACAGGAGAGAGAGAAGACAGGAGAGAGACAGGAGAGAGAGAGAAGACAGGAGAGAGAGAGAGACACCTGAGAGAGACAGACAGGAGAGAGAGAGAGAAGACAGGAGAGAGAGAGAAGACAGGAGAGAGAGAGAGAGAGAGAGAAGACAGGAGAGAGAGGAGAGAGAGAAGACAGGAGAGAGAGGAGAGAGAGAGAGAAGACAGGAGAGAGAGGGAGAAGACAGGAGAGAGAGAGAGGGGAGAGAGAGAGAAGACAGGAGAGAGAGAGAGAGAGAAGACAAGAAGAGAGAGAGAAGACAGGAGAGATAGAGAGAGGACAGGAGAGAGACAGGAGAGAGAGAGGACAGGAGAGAGAGAGAGACACCTGAGAGAGAGAGAAGACAGGAGAGAGAGGAGACAGGAGAGAGAGAGGAGAGAGAGAGGAGACAGGAGAGAGAGAGGAGACAGGAGAGAGAGAGGAGAGAGAGAGAAGAGAGAGAAGACAGGAGAGAGAGGAGAGAGAGAGAAGAGAGAGAAGACAGGAGAGAGAGGAGAGAGAGAAGACAAGAAGAGAGAGAGAGAGAAGACAGGAGAGAGAGAGAGAAGACAGGAGAGAGAGAGAGGACAGGAGAGAGAGAGAGGACGGGAGAGAGAGGGAGAGAGAGGACAGAGAGAGAGAGAGAGAGAGAGAGAGAGAGAGAGAGAGAGAGAGAGAGAGAGAGAGAAGACAGGAGAGAGAGAGAGAGAGACAGGAGAGAGAGAGAAAGAGAGAGAGAAAGAGAGAGAGAGAAGACAGGAGAGAGAGGGGAGAGAGAGAGGGAGAGAGAGAGAGGTTTAGAGAGATGGAGAGAGGGGGGAGAGAGAGGGAGAGAGAAAAGACAGGGGAGAAAGGAGAGAGAGAAGACAGGAGAGAGAGAGAAGACAGGAGAGAGAGAGGAGAGAGAGAGAAGACAAGAAGAGAGAGAGAAGACAGGAGAGATAGAGAGAAGAGAGGAGAGAGAGAGGACAGGAGAGAGAGATAGACAGGAGAGAGAGAGAGAGAGAGAGATAGACAGGAGAGAGAGAGAGAGATAGACAGGAGAGAGAGAGAGAGAGAGAGAGAGAGAGAGAGAGAGAGAGAGAGAGAGAGAGAGAGAGAGAGAGAGAGAGAGAAGACAGGGGAGAGAGAGAGAGAGAGAGACAGGAGAGAGAGAGAGAGACAGGAGAGAGAGAGAAAGAGAGAGAAGACAGGAGAGAGAGAGGGGAGAGAGAGAGGGAGAGAGAGAGGTTTAGAGAGATGGAGAGAGAGAGGGGGAGAGAGAGGGAGAGAGAGAAGACAGGAGAGAGAGAGAGAGAGAGAGAGAGAGAGAGAGAGAGAGAGAGAGAGAGAGAGAGAGAGAGAAGACAGGAGAGGAAGAGAGAGAAAACAGGGGAGAGAGAGACAGGAGAGAGAGACAGGAGAGAGAGAGAGAGAGAGAGCGAGAGAGAGAGAGAGAGAGAGAGAGAAGACAAGAGAGAGAGAGAGAAGTTAGGAGAGAGAGAGAAGACAGGAGAGAGAGACAGGAGAGAGAATGAGCGAGAGAGAGAGCGAGCGAGAGAAGACAGGAGAGAGAGAGAGAGACACACACACTCAGGGAGAGAAGGGAAGATACATCAAAAAGAGAGAGAGAAGAGAGAGAGACAGGAGAGAGAGAGACAGACACTCAGAGAAAAAGGGGAAGATACATAGAAAAAGAAAAAAAGAGAGAAAGAGAGAGACAAGAGAGAGACAAGAGAGAGATCCCTTTCACACTGGGGCCGCATTCCCATAGACACACTCCTAAACCTTATGGACAGCCTTCCAAGAAGAGTTGAAGCTGTTATAGCTGCAAAGGGTGGGCCAACTCAATATTGAACCCTACGGACAAAGACTGGGGTGCCATTAAAGTTCATGTATGTAAGGGCAGGTGTCACAATACTTTTGACGATATAATGTATTTAATGGTATACTGTGTGTCCCAATGCATCCATGTGCACGAGCCCTAAAATTACCTGCATTTACATGCACTTGTACGTATTCAGAGTATCTACTCTGCCTCTGGAAGCTCTAATTTTTTTTTCTAAATGCAGCTAAACTGAATGCATCTAAATGCAGGTACGACTGTATATGTACAGTGGGGACAGAAAGTTTTCAGACCCCCTTAAATTTTTCACTCTTTGTTATATTGCAGCCTATTTTTGCAGATTTACTAAAAAAGAAAAACTGAAATATCACATGGTCCTAAGTATTCAGACCCTTTGCTCAGTATTTAGTAAAAGCACCCTTTTGATCTAATACAGCCATGAGTCTTTTTGGGAAAGATGCAACAAGTTTTTCACACCTGGATTTGGGGATCCTCTGCCATTCCTCCTTGCAGATCCTCTCCAGTTCTGTCAGGTTGGATGGTAAACGTTGGTGGACAGCCATTTTTAGGTCTCTCCAGAGATGCTCAATTGGGTTTAAGTCAGGGCTCTGGCTGGGCCATTCAAGAACAGTCACAGAGTTGTTGTGAAGCCACTCCTTCGTTATTTTAGCTGTGTGCTTAGGGTCATTGTCTTGTTGGAAGGTAAACCTTCGGCCCAGTCTGAGGACCTGAGCACTCTGGAGAAGATTTTCATCCAGGATATCCCTGTACTTGGCCGCATTCATCTTTCCCTCGATTGCAACCAATCGTCCTGTCCCTGCAGCTGAAAAACACCCCCACAGCATGATGCTGCCACCACCATGCTTCACTGTTGGGACTGTATTGGACAGGTGATGAGCAGTGCCTGGTTTTCTCCACACATACCGCTTAGAATTAAGGCCAAAAAGTTCTATCTTGGTCTCATCAGACCAAAGAATCTTATTTCTCACCATCTTGGAGTCCTTCAGGTGTTTTTTTTTTAGCAAACTCCATGGATGATCAGAAGAAATGGACAGCACCTGAGTTAAATATATGAGTGTCACACCAAAGGGTCTGGATACTTGGGACCATGTGATATTTCAGGTTTTTCTTTTTTAATAAATCTGCAAAAATGTCAACAATTCTGTGTTTTTCTGTCAATATGGGGTGCTGTGTGTACATTAATGAGGAAAAAAAATAACTTAAATGATTTTAGCAAATGGCTGCAATATAACAAAGTGTGAAAAATTTAAGGGGGTCTGAAATTTTTCCGTTCCCACTGTATATATATATAAGTACAAATAATATAATTTCAAATCATTATGGGATCATATACATGATTGCCTTAGAACACGTGCCCCATGATGCACAGCAACACATGTTACATTCCTCCGGTACCCCAATACACAAGGCAATGCACATGCGATGTGTTCCAAATTTCATGGCATGTCTGATTTTCAGGATGTTTTGGTGCGGTTGGCAGCCCATTGGTTTCAGTAGGGTAGTTTAACACAACACATGTGCAACATAGCATGCATTAAGGCACCCTGAGAAAGTATATGGCCTGGATCGGAGTGAAACTAACAGCAGGGCCAGCATTACTGTGGCGTTCAGAAGAGGCGGGGTCTGTACCCGAGTCTTTATTGGGGTGATTTTTTTAATAAGAAATATCACTTACCGGATTGGAGGGTTGGGGCCGTAGAGTGTGCCTTGTGGTATATGGAGAGGAGGGGAAACTTGTCAGAGCTCTTTCAACATTGGCCAGGCTTCTCCCATCCTCCATCAGCTGGATATTTTTGTCTCTTGGCACTTAATGCTTGGGTTGATGTATTTTTATTCGGTGGCTGTTATTTGTACGTAAGCTTAGACTCACTATTCAGTGTCCTGGTCCTTTATTTTATCTTGTCATAGCAGCTGTCAGGGGGTCTTTGGGTGTTTGAAAGTGGTGCTGGTTCAAAATTTTGGAGAATTATGGGTTGGGCCCATCATAGGTATGGGTGTCCCTTAATAATACATTGATGTGGTGTTACTCTCATAGGAGCCGCAGGAACATTACCCGGGTCTTCTCCAGATATTTTGCCCTGAAGCCAGGCACACAAGCTCAGTCACACATCTCCTCAATGACCAGTCTAGAGGTGTTTTTATTTTTGGAGAAATTGGATAGGGTTCAGGAAATTTGAGTGGGATACTCCAAAACAAGAACTATTTACAACTTGAGGACTATGTATTCTTTCTGGAGAAAAACTGTAGTAAAGTCCATGCTTGCAACAAACAGTGGACTTAGCTTTTGTGATAGTATTGGTAGTAGTTACTTTCTTTAGAGCCACAAGAGCAGAGTCCCTTTATAGAAGATTGGGTGGACTAAGCTCTTCAGGACACCAGCTGGTGTCCCCTTTAACAGACTCTCTCTCTAGCACCAGGGGGGTGGCAGCAGCCCAAAAGTCTCTAAGATCTCTCACAACCGTATGTACTCACTCAAGGCCCAAGGACAACTGGTTGCCTTCTCCCAACTTCCAAGTGATGCCTATCTCTAGTGACATCAGACCACATTTTCAGCATACAACCTCTCAGTCAGCTCTATGTGGTTTCAACTTCCAAGCCCTCAGGTCGCCCACCTGAGGCCTCATGAACAGTAAGCACATGGCAGCATTGCCCTGGAGGGAAGCAAGCCCTCCAGACTGGACCGATACTCTTCGGGAAAAGACTCCAGCTCAGTGTGCTCAAAGAATATATACAGTCTCCCAGCATGCCACCAGGGCCCAGCTCCCTGGGATTGGCCAGGGCTGTATAAATTTTCATGTTGCCATCTGCACAGCTCCACACCTATGATTCAGAAAGTTCTCACAGATTCTCTGGACAGCAGGGGAAGCAGTCTAGCAGCAGCTGAGACAGCTGAGCAGACCTAACTAGTCATTGCAGCTGCCATGCAGATACCATGTGACAGCTAAAATTACCTATCAAAAACACAACTTCACAAAACACAGTGAGCCAACACTAAATCTATCTATCTAATCGCAGCACCTATCTTGGAGGGTGCTACATTGGTAACATTGGGGTTTAGTAGGGTTGTATCTGGGAGTAGGTTTGTGGTTGTCCCCGAGGCAGTGTAGTAGCAGCAGGGGGCCTTTTTTTATTGGGTGGTAGATACAGACGGTTTTGTTATACAGTAACCAGCCACTTTATTAGGTACACCTGTTTAATTGCTTGGGAACACAAATTGCTAATCAGCCAATCACATGGCAGCAACTTAATCCATTTAGGCATCTGGACGAGGTGAAGACAACTTGCTAAAGTTCAAACCGAGCATCTGTTGGCTGTTGGTGCCAGATGGATTGGTCTGAGTATTTCACAAACTGCTGGGATGATCCTGCACAACCATCTCTAAGGTTTACAGAGAATGGTCCAAAAAAGAGAAAATATCTAGTGAGAGGCAGTTGTGTGGATGAAAATATATACAACAGAATGATGTAGGGCAACTTACAAAAAATAACCACAATATAATAAAAGTTCAAACAATTGGGGAGGCGTAACTAGCCGCGGACTGAGATGGCCACTTGATCCCTCAGCTCCACTCAGCCGTGGGACAAAACGCAACGCACAGCACTTAATCCAGGCTCTTCCCCCCTCTCTGCCTCACCAGAGGGGAGCGGAACCATCGGGCACCCGATCGGCATGTCCAGGAGTGGACACACCAGCCTCCACAAGCCGCGCCACCTCGTAGACTATTTCAGCAGAGCTGACAACCCAAGATGGTGCCGGCGCAGAGCTGCACACCTCACTGCCTGAAGCCGGGAGCCCACAGGAAAACTTCCCTGAGGAGATGTACAGCACAGCCCCTGCAGAGGAATCCTCTCAGCCCTCGCCCACTGACAGAGGTAACAGAGCCGCTCAGTCTCCAGCCCTCTCACCTGCTAAAGCTCCCCTGCCTAAAAAGCAGCACTGGGATCCCCCAGCAACTGCAGGCCATGAACTGCCATGCTCTGATTCACTAGTCACACTGCCTGCCTCTGACCAGCCAGCATCTGAGCATACACTTAAGCTCATGCTGTTATCATTACAACATGATATCCGCAATGAATTACGATCCTCGATCTCCATACTACATTCTAGAATAGACCAAGTAGAAGACCGCACTGATGATATTGAAAAACAGCTCACTGAGCACACTGCGGCCTATAACTAAATGGCGGATGCCCATGATCACTACACTGAGGAGATTCAATATCTGCAAGCCAAAGTCGCAGATTTAGAAGATCACTCAAGGAGGAATAAAATTAAATTCAGGGGGGTACCGGAATCTGTTAAACCTCCAGAACTGATCCCCTACATTCAACAATTATTCCTCACGTTTATACCTCAACTGCACCAAGCTGACATGGTTATTGACCGGGCACATTGCCTTGTCAAACCCAACCACCTCCCTGCGTCTGTGCCTAGAGACGTACTTGCACGCATCTATTTCTTTCAAGTGAAAGAAAAGATCATGGCGGCTGCCAGATCCACCTTTCCGCTACCTGACCATTACTCCTCTGTGTCCTTGTACACTGACATTTCTGCTGCCACTGCTCAAAAGCGAAGAGAATTTTCACAGACCACCGCAGTCCTCAGGAAGAACAATATCCCATACAAGTGGGGCTTCCCTACCAAACTGGTAGTCACACACCAGAACCAGAGTACCACCATCTTTACTCCCAAAGATGGCATCAAGCGAATCCTCAACTGGGGCCTAATCACCGCACCGCCACCTGAACCACTACTTCAGCGGCCCCCAATATCAGCTCAAGATCCCAGGTGTCATACTCCTACTACCACCCGCAGGTAAAGACTACCTATGTCTCCACTCCTTTAAACCAGCAAGTGCCCCTTGGAAATTTTTGAGACATCGAACTTGCACCACCACACCTCAATTTTGTCCCTGATGAGCGTACCAATACATACACTCTTTACTCTTTCCCCCAGAGAAGGAAAAGTGCCAAGCACTTGAAAGACCCTTTGTTGCGTCTTTTTTTTCTTTTGTTTTATATCAAGTTCATAGTTTACCATTGTTTCTCACAGGTTTTATCTACTGCAGTATTATATCTCTGGTTGCCTTTAGATTATTGGCTAAGTTTTGACTACTGTGACTCTTTATTGCAGGTCTACCCCTCACACACACCCCTCTACATACCCACTAACAGCGTGCAACCCACACCCTCCCCCTCTCCCACCGAATATCCACCTTTGTAAATGTCAATCACCTTCACATCCATTAAGGCAAAGGGCTTAAACTCCCCTTACAAAAGAAGTTTACTGTGGAAAGAAGCATTAACCCACACCTCGGACATATTATGTGTACAGGAAACTCATTTTACTTCCAGCAAACCCCCCTCCTGTTCCCACAAGCAATACCCACACTGCTACTTCGCCAACACCGCCAAGAAAAAATCAGGTGTTATGCTTGCCATACGCTCCATGATCTCATTCCAACCACTACACATTGACATAGATCCTGATGGCAGGTTCATAATCTTGAATGCCACTATCAACAACCAGACCATTACCATTGCTAACATCTATTCCCCCAATACTATTCAACACTGCTTCTACAAAACCCTGTTAAAGAAGCTAGAACCCTTCAAACAAGGCCCCTTGATCATCTGCGGTGACTTCAAACAAATTGTTGATGCCTCGCTAGACACTTCTAATCCTGCCTGTAAATGCTCCACCTCTCTCTCCTCCCTGCTCCACTCGGAAGACCTCTATGATCCCTGGAGATGCCATCATGGCACGAAAGAGATTACATCTTTTTCTCCCACACACACACAACACGCCTAATCTTGGATAGATCTCTTTTTGACTGACAAGCACACCCTGCAATTGGTCCAGGATACTAAAATTGGGCTTATCACGTGGTCTGACCACGCGCCCATCTCCATGAGGCTGGTTCCAGCACTCACAAAAAAAAACAATACTATCTGGAGGCTTAACACCTCTATTATTGCATGCCCGCTGTATCAAAAACAGATTCTATCCGAGTTACAACAATATTTCACGACCAATGATGGATCAGTGGACAACCTCACCCAACTACTATGAAATGCCCACAAAGCTTACATCAGAGGCCTCCTAATCAAATTAGGGGCCCAGGAGAAAAAACAATATAATACCACCACGAACAAACTCCTAGATTAAATACATTCTCTCGAACTGGCTAATAAGCCCCAACCCTCCCCTCTACTCAACTCTGAACTACAAACAGCTAGACAGCCCCTCAGTGATCACCAACACACAAACTTCGACTACCACCTCAAACGCCTCCACCTACAATCCTACTCACAACACAACAAACCTGGGGCATACCTAGCTAAACAACTCAAACGCAAACTAACACAAACTAAAATCCCGTTCCTTACCGACCAACATGGCATAAAATACACTAACCCTAAAGACATTATGGACCAATTTAGTTCTTACTACTCCAAACTATACAACCTCACCAGTTCTAGCTCTGCCTTACCACCCTCCTCCTCCGATATAGATGATTTCCTCGCCAGCCATCACCTTTCCACACTGTCACAGGAACAAGTTCTCCAACTTTCCTCCCCGTTCTCCCCATTGGAAGTTACATGGAACCCCTAGCCCAATCAATTAGAAACAACCCACTAATCTCAGGAATAGCAATAGCAAACGAAACACACAAAATTGGCCTATACGCGGGTGATGTTATCATCTCCCTAACTGACCCTGTCACCTTACTCCCCAGTACCCTGGGAGGGAATATTTCACTTTTTTTTTCACTTTAAGCATCATTAAAATCACTGCTCCCAAAAAAACGTCCGTTTTTATAACTTTTTTTTTGCATTGATACATGTCCCCTGGGGCAGGACCCGGGTCCCCAAACCCTTTTTAGGACAATAACTTGCATATTAGCCTTTAAAATTAGCACTTTTGATTTCGAACGTTTGAGTGCCATAGACTTTAATGGGGTTCTAAAGTTCGCGCAAACTTTCGGCCCGTTCGCAGGTTCTGGTGCGAACCGAACCGGGGGGTGTTCGGCTCATTCCTAGTCATAACCACCTTCATATGGGGCGGCAAACGATTTTGACTTAAAAGCATCACTCTATGCAAGACAGTCACTGCTGGAGGGATGGGAGCACCAGACTTAACGGCCTACTATAAAGCAACATTACTTGACCAAGCCAAAACTTGGTGGAACACTACTCGACAAACCACATGGTTACAAATAGAACAAGCGGCACTCACCTCCCACCCCAAACTGATCCTGTGCGTCCTTTTCCTGCAATATCATGAGACTCACTCATTCCTTGACACTATTAATGCTACCATCCGGATATGGAAAGCCACCATGCAAGCCTCTAAGGGTATCCCACTATGCCTACTGAAACATATACCACTGGAAGCCCTCCACATCCTCACCCCTGACATCAATGTCACTGAGTGGATCAGCATCGGAAACCTTTACCAGGGTTCCACCCTCAAGTCGTTCCAAAGTCTTCAAGCTACCTTTCGCATAGGACATAAGGACTTTTTCAAATATCTTAGGACATGCTCAATTCTCTCCAAGATACAATGGTCTGAAAACTTACTGCCGTGGCGCGTATTGGCATTTTTCAACCTCAATGCACCCCACCAACGTGGAATCTCGTTCTGCTACAAGCTCCTCACCGAAACCTGCCCTACATCAAAATCCCCCATGATGCTAAAATGGGAACAATTACTATGACGCTCCTACACTCCCCAGCAATGGCATAGCTCACTCCAAGCACCTCTGAAAATCTCCAGATGCCCACTCCACTGGGAAACAGTCCAAAAAATATACCATAACTGGTACCTCACACCAACCAAACTTGCCCGTATATACCCAACTACAACCAATTTTTGTTGGAGAAATTGTGGATCCCCAGGCACCTCACTCCACATATGGTGGGACTGCTCAATCCTAACCACGCTATGGACTATGCTCTCCAAACTTCTTCTCTCCATTCTACCGGTTCCTGTATCCCTAACTCCACAAATGGTACTATTGGGCCTTGACATGGAACTTTGACCTCGATTCTCATGCACTTTGTCCCATGTACTTATCACTACATGCTTAGCCATTGCCAAGAACTGGAAATCCCTTCATCTCCCCTCCAGCTCGGAAATAACTACTTTCCTGAATAACCATTGCCGGATGGAATTCATGCACGCCAAAGCCCACCTACAAATTCCTAGATTTCAAACAAACTGGGACCTTTGGCTTAAACACCCTAAATGCATACCCCCCATGAACGAACTCCCACACAACTGACACCCCTACCCTGTAAGCATCCGAATGATGTAACCTTGCTCACATGTTTTGCTCCTCTCAGTTAGCACAATGTTTACTCTTGTTGTTACTTACTAAGGCTCACAGCTGTACTATGCTACTTCCCCCAACCCTAGGTAGACCTTCCGCTGCTATACTGAATCGAATACTACCTGTATATTTCTATGTAAATTACTGTTCGCTTGTAACTTCCTCAATATGTATACTCACAATAAACTTGAGTTTAAAAAAAAAAAAAAAAGTGCAAACAATTGTGCAAGAAATGTGCAAGAAAAAGTCTACAATATATACAGTATATTTAATCCAATGTATATTCAAAAATATCAAAGAAGGGAAAGATAAAGTGCAAACAATTGTGAAAAAATATATGTATGTACAAAAAAATAGTCCAATGTACAGTGTGGACGAAAAGTATTCAGACCCCCTTAAATTTTTCACTCTTTCTTATATTGCAGCCATTTGCTAAAATCATTTAAGTTCATTTTTTTCCTCATTAATGTACACACAGCATCCCATATTGACAGAAAAACACAGAATTGTTGACATTTTTGCAGATTTATTAAAAAAGAAAAACTGAAATATCACATGGTCCTAAGTACTCAGACCCTTTGCTCAGTATTTAGTAGAAGCACCCTTTTGATCTAATAAAGCCATGAGTCTTTTTGGGAAAGATGCAACAAGTTTTTCACACCTGGATTTGGGGATCCTCTGCCATTCCTCCTTGCAGATCCTCTCCAGTTCTGTCAGGTTGGATGGTAAACGTTGGTGGACAGCCATTTTTAGGTCTCTCCAGAGATGCTCAATTGGGTTTAAGTCAGGGCTCTGGCTGGGCCATTCAAGAACAGTCACGGAGTTGTTGTGAAGCCACTTCTTCGTTATTTTAGCTGTGTGCTTAGGGTCATTGTCTTATTGGAAGGAAAACCTTCAACCCAGTCTGAGGTCCTGAGCACTCTGGAGAAGGTTTTCGTACAGGATATCCCTGTACTTGGCTGCATGATTTTAGCAAATGGCTGCAATATAACAAAGAGTGAAAAATTTAAGGGGGTCTGAATACTTTCCGTCCCCACTGTATATCTAAAAATATCAAAGGAAAAGAAAACGATACCCAATTTGAATCCACTCCAATCACCAATCTGTGACAGGTAATGCAAAGTATGAATCCTTCACCCTTGTAGATTAGCCTCTCACCTCACTGCCATGACCCCTGCATTACCAGTAGGTCTCACCAATGTTTTTCCCTCTCTGGGGATGTAGACAAACTGCTGCTGCTTCAAATGCCTCTTACTCGGGGATGACGCCATATACGCGAAAGGTGTAAGACAAGGTTTTCACGTATATGGCATCATCCCCCCATATAGTCTCAATTTTAACTGCAACATTCAGATGGTAGGGTCAGAATTTGGCTTAAAAAACATGAAAGTATGGATCCATCCTGCCTTGTATCAACAGTTCAGTCTGGTGGTGTAATGGTGTGGGGGATATTTTCTTGGCACACTTTGGGCCCTTAGTACCAATTGAGCATCGTTTAAACACCACGGCTTACCTGAATATTGTTGCTGACCATCTCCATCCCTTTATGACTACAGTGTACTCATCTTCTGATGGCTTCTTCCAGCAGGATAATGCACCATGTCACAAAGATCAAATCATCTCACCACTGGATTCTTGAACATGACAATGAGGTCACTGTATTCCAATGGCCTCCACATTCACCAGATCTCATCCAATAGAGCACCTTTGGGATGTGGTGGATGTTGTAGGATGTTGTATTTAATTTGTTTTTGTAAAATAAATGGACTGCTATGATCATTCACCTTCCAATAAGGTTTTGGTTATTTGGGAAGGGGGGAGGTGTCTAGTTTGTTTTACTGAATTAGACATATTGTGAGCCTCCGTACTCTGCAAGTTCCTCAGTCATGTAAATGGGCCCTACATGTATTTAGAAATGTCCTCCAAAAGCATAGGATTCCAATGCGCAGCGTGAGTGAGGCCTTTTGTTGATTCAGGAAACATCCTATTTACTTATGGGAGACCAGGAATACAATTTTTACCCCACTGGAACAAATATGTTTTTTTGCCTTCCTCTGGATCAGGGGACCCAAAGTTATGGCCTGTGGTCTGAATGCGGCTTGCTACAAGAATTCCTACAGCCCTCCGATGTAAGAAGAGATTCTGATGGGTACCCTGATGTATAGAAAGACACTTATGGGGGCTCTGATGTAAGAAGGGACACTGATGGGGGCTCTGATGTAAGAGGGGACTCTGATACAGTGCCTTTGAAAAAGAATTCACACCCCTTGAAATTTTCCACATTTTGTCATGTTACAACCAAAAACGTAAATGTATTTTATTGGGATTTTATGTGATAGACCAACACAAAGTGGTACATAATTGTGAAGTGGAAGGAAAATGATAAATGGTTTTCAATTTTTTTACAAATAAATATGTGAAAAGTGTGGGGTACATTTGTATGGCGCCCCCCTGAGTCAATACTTTGTAGAACCGCCTTTCACTGCAATTACAGCTGCAAGTCTTTTTGGGGATGTCTCTACCAGCTTTGCACATCTACAGAGTGACATTTTTGCCCATTCTTCTTTGCAAAATAGCTCAAGCTCTGTCAGATTGGATGGAGAGCGTCTGTAAACAGCAATTTTCTTACCACAGATTCTCAGTTGGATTAAGGTCTGGACTTTGACTGGGCCATTCTAACACATGAATATGCTTTGAGCTAAACCATTCCATTGTAGCTCTGGCTGTATGTTTAAGGTCGTTGTCCTGCTGGAAAGTGAACCTCCACACCAGTCTCAAGTTTTTTGCAGACTCTAACAGGTTTTCTTCTAAGCTTGCCCTGTATTTGGCTCCATCCATCTTCCCATCAACTCTGACCAGCTTCCCTGCCCCTGCTGAAGAAAAGCATACCCACAACATGATGCTGCCACCACCAAGTTTCACGGTGGGGATAATGTGTTCAAAGTGATGCGCAGTGTTAGTTTTCCACCACACATAGTGTTTTGCTTTTAGGCCAAAAAGTTACATGTTGGTCTCATCTGACCAAAGCACATTCTTCCACATGTTTGCTGTGTCCCCCACATGGCTTCTTGCAAATGGGACTTCTTTTGGTTTCTTTCAACAATGGCTTTCTTCTTGCCACTCTTCCATAAAGGCCAGATTTGTGGAATGCAATAGTTGTTCTGTGGACAGATACTCCCACCTGAGCTTTGGATCTCTGTAGCTCCTCCAGAGTTACCATGGGCCTCTTGGCTGCTTCTCTGATGAATGCTCTCCATGCCCGGCCTGTCAGTTTAGGTGGACGGCCATGTCTTGGTAGGTTTGCAGTTGTGCCATACTCTTTCCATCTTCGGAAGATGGATTGAACAGTGCTCCGTGAGATGTTCAAAGCTTGGGATATTTTTTTTATAACCTAACCCTGCTTTAAACTTCTCTGACCTTATCTCTGACCTGTCTGGTGTGCTCCTTGGTCTACATGATACGGTTTGTTCAGTAAGGTTCTTTAACCTCTGAGGGCTTCACAGAACAGCTGTGTTTATACTGAGATTAAAATACACACAGGTGGACTCAATTTACTAATTAGGTGACTTCTGAAAGCAATTGGTTCCACTAGATTTTAGTTAGGGGTATCAGAGTAAAGGGTAATTTCACAGACGCTCTCTATCCAATCTGACAGAACTTGAGCTATTTTGCAAAGAAGAATGGGCAAAAATGTCACTCTCTAGTGACCACTCGTGTGTATGATCACTCCACGAAGTGGTCCATGTGTGCCTCCTGTGTAGCGGTGGTGGATGGGGATCACCCCGAAACTCTGGCCGGCTTAATAGCGGTAAATCTGAAGAGGGCGGCGGGAGCTGTGTCTGACTGATGTGCAAAGCTAGTAGAGACATTCCTAAAAAGACTTGCAGCTGTAATTGCAGTGAAAGGAGGTTCTACAAAGTATTGACTCAGGGGGGGCTGAATACAAATGTACCCTACACTTTTCACATATTTATTTGTAAAAAAAAAATGTGAAAATCATTTTCCTTCCAATTCACAATTATGTGCCACTTTGTGTTGGTCTATCACTTAAAATCCCAATAAAATACATTTACAGTACCTTTTTGGTTGTAATATGACAAAATGTGGAATTTTTAAGGGGTATGAATACTTTTTCAAGGCACTGTAGGTACCCTGGTATAAAGGACACTGATGGCGGTTCTCATGTAAGAGGGGAATCTGATGGGCACCCTGATGTAAATAAAGACACTGATGAGGGCTCTGATGTAAGAGGGGACACTGATGGGGGCTCTGATGTAAGAGGGGACACTGATGGGGGCTCTGATGTAAGAGGGGACACTGATGGGGGCTCTGATGTAAGAGGGGACACTGATGGGGGCTTTGATGTAAGAGGGGACCACTTATAGGCCTCTGATGTAAAGAAAGAAACTGATGTGGGCTCTGATGTAAGAGGGGATCCTGATGGGTACCCTGATGTAAAGAAAGACACTGATGGGGGCTGTGATGCAAGAAGGGACACTGAAGAGTACCCTGATTTAAAGGAGGACAGTGATTGGGGCTCTGATGTAAGAGGGGAATCTGATGGGCACCCTGATGTAAAGAAAGACACTGATGAGGGCTCTGATGTAAGAGGGGACACTGATGGGTGCTCTGATGTAAGAGGGGACTACTTACCGGCCTCTGATGTAAAGAAAGACACTGACGGGGGCTCTGATGTAAGAAGAGACACTGATGAGTACCCTAATTTAAAGAAGGACACTGATGGGGGCTCTGATGTAAAAGAAAGACACTGATGGGGGCTCTGATATAAAGAAAGACACTGATGGGGGCTCTGATGTAAAGGACACTGATGGTGGCTTTGATGTAAGAAGGGACACTGATGGGTACCCTGATTGAAAGGACGACACTGATGGGGGCTCTGATGTAAGAGGGGACACTGATGGGGGCTCTGATGTAAGAGGGGACCACTTACAGGCCTCTGATGTAAAGAAAGACACTGACGGGGGCTCTGATGTAAGAAGAGACACTGATGAGTACCCTAATTTAAAGAAGGACACTGATGGGGGCTCTGATGTAAAAGAAAGACACTGATGGGGGCTCTGATATAAAGAAAGACACTGATGGGGGCTCTGATGTAAAGAAGGACACTGATGGTGGCTTTGATGTAAGAAGGGACACTGATGGGTACCCTGATTGAAAGGACGACACTGATGGGGGCTCTGATGTAAGCGGGGATACTGATGGGGGCTCTGATGTAAAAGAAAGACACTGATGGGTACCCTGATTGAAAGGACGACACTGATGGGGGCTCTGATGTAAAGAAGGTCACTGATGGTGGCTTTGATGTAAGAAGGGACACTGATGGGTACCCTGATTGAAAGGACGACACTGATGGGGGCTCTGATGTAAGCGGGGACACTGATGGGGGCTCTGATGTAAAAAAAGACACCGATGGGGGCTCTGATGTAAAGAAAGACGCTGATTGGCTTACGCTTTGTTCTGTTTTAAATCAGATCATGCCCATTACAATAAAAAAAAGAAAAATCCAAGTAAAATATATTCATTCATTTAAATTTGATTTGTTAAGTTATAAAACTGATTTTTTTTTTTTTCGGCCCACCGATATTTGTAAAATATACAATGTGGCCCTCGTACTGAAAAGTTTGGAGACCCCTGACTGTGGGTCAACTGAGTATAGGATTCTGTATATGGAGGTTTTCTATTTATTTATTCAACTTCTTTATTTCAATTGGTTGAACTAGATGGACTTTTTTCAACCTGAATATATAAATACTGTATATATGGGGCCCCATTTTATATCTTCTACCAGAATCCTGTGGATGCTCAGCAAATAGAATTAAAGTCAGACCTCAACACAACATGGCAGCCATGGTAGTACATTGATAACTGGCACTTTAAGCCTTGGTTTCAATTACATGTTGGGTAAAACAGGCCAGACATCTGCGTACAGAAGGGCGGGGAGGTGTTTTGTGTCAAACATAAAGTCGGATTCTAAAATTTCATGTTAAGTGCACTGACTCTGCATAATGAACGGAGCTGTCATCTATCATTCTGACATTTACAAGTCACGGCTCAAAGGCTACTTTATTAGTTTTCTCCTCTCAATTTTTGATTTATGCTTATTACAGTATCGGTAATGCACTGGATGAGGGGATTACTTCCCTAATACAGGTGGATAAATAGCTTGCGTTATATAGCGGCCTTGTGAAATTGACTTAAAAACAGATTACGGCTGAGACTGTGTGTGCCGCTTCCTGGCTGCAGGAGATTTTATTCATCATTTCGGACTGTGGTTTTCTGTACGTTTTAGAGCCCATTTACACTAATGTGTCGTGGTGACGCACATAACATAGGTTACTGCATAGTGGAGCCATTGATTATGAATGGCACACCAATGCACCAAGGCAGGGGTCTCCTAAATATGGGCCACAGGCCACGTCTGGCCCTCTACATGATTTTACCTGGCCCGCAGCAGCGGTGATCATATGAGGGGGGCTTCTGATGTGAAAGTGGGGTTCTGATGTGAAATGGGGGACTCCGATGTAATAGGGGAGCTTCTGATATGAAAGAGGGGCGCTGATGTAATACAGGATCTTCTGATGTGAAATTGGGGAATATGATGTAATAGGGAATCTTCTGATGTGAAAGGGGGGACTCTGATGTAATAGAGGAGCTTCTGATGTGAGAGAGCGGCTCTGATGTAATAGGGGAGCTTCTGATATAAAAGAGGGGGGGGGGGGCTTTGATGTAATAGAGGATCTTAAGATGTGAAAGAGAAGCTCTGATGTAATAGGGGATCTTCACATGTGAAAGAGGGACTCTGATATAATAGGGGAGCTTCTGATGTGAAAGGGGGGACTCTGATGTAATAGTGGAGCTTCTAATGTAAAAGAGGGGCTTCTGATATGTAAGGGGGACTCTGATGTAATAGGGGAGCTTCTGATGTAAAAGAGGGGCTTCTGATATGTAAGGGGGGACTGTGATGTAATAGAAGAACTTCTAATGTGAACAGGGGGTTCTCTGATGTAATAAGGGGAGCTTCTGATATGAAGGGGGGGGGTCTAATATAATAGGGGAGCTTTTGATGTGAAGGGGGGGACTCTAATATAAAAGGGGAGCTTCTGATTTGAAAGTGGGGACCTGTGATGTAATAGGGAAGCTTCTCATGTGAAAGGAGGGACTCCGATGTAATAGAGGAGCTTCTGATGTGAAAGAGGGGCTCTGATGTAATAGGGGAGCTTCTGATATAAGGGGGGGGGGGGGGCTGTGATGTAATAGAGGTAGGGCTGGGGAAAAAATCGATTTGAATCTTGAATCGAGTTGAGAGGTCAAATCGATTCAAATTTTCATGAAATCGTTTTTTTTTTTTTTTCTTTTTCACCAGGACCAGCGCTGACACCGCGCCGGTCCTAAGGAGCTGCAGGCAGGAGTTGTGTTGTTAGGCGAGGCCGCGGCTTCGGCCTAGTCCACGAGGTCGGATGCCGCGGACTAGGCTGAAGCCGCGGCTTCGCCTAAAAACTCCTGCCCGCAGCTCCTCAGGACCGACGTGGTATCCATAAAAAAAAATAAAAAAAAAAAACTCGATTCAAATCGTGAATCGAGTATTTAAATTAAAAAAAAAACGCGGATTTTTTTTTTTTTGGAGAAAATTGCCCAGTTCTAAATAGAGGATCTTCAGATGTAAAAGGGGGGACTCTGATGTAATAGGGGAGCTTCTGATGTGAAAGAGGGGCTCTGATGTAATAGGGGAGCTTCTTATATGAAAGGGAGGGGGATTGTGATGTAATAGAGGAACTTCTAATGTGAAAGGGGGGGGGGGGGGACTCTGGTGTAATAGGATAGCTTCTGATACGAATGTAATAGGGGAGCTTCCGATGAGAAAGTGGAATTCTGATGTGGGGGGGGATGAAGGTTTCTGATGTGAAAGGGGGGACTCTGATGTAAGGTGGGGTTTCTGATGTGAAAGGAACGTCTGATGAGACATTACTTCTTGGAGTGTTTGCTCATTCATTCAAATTTTAATCATTCATTTATAAAAATGATTTTTTGGCCCAAGACTATTGGGCCAAGACTATTATACAGTAAAATATACATTTACAATATACAGTGTGGCCCGCATACTGAAAAGATTGGTGACCCCTGCACTAAGCAACACACAATAGCTGCTTTGGAAAAAAAAAAAAAAAAAAACGGGGGTCACATCCCAACCTGCATTAACATAAAAACAAAGAAGTAAATTGGCCCTAAAAAATGGGATTTTAGTACTCACCATAAACTACCTTTTTTTCTGCATTAACTAAAAGATCTTTAGCTCTTTAAAGTTATAGGGTTTACCTTTATAGGGTTATAGTGCCACCCGCAGGAATAGGAACCTAGGTACAAACAAAAGGACAACCTAGGGGCAAGCCCCTACTGATGACCATCATAGTTCCAGAATAAGCGGTGAGGCACTAAGCCAAGTGTGTTTTTTTTTTCGCACGGAAACCACGCCGCAAGAAGCGAGACTGCTACTCGCATTCGGGGGGGGGGGGGGGGGAGGGGGGGTGTCAATAATAATAGCAACACAAGTGTTGTGCTTTTTTTTCTCGCGCATGCGGAAATGCAGGCAGAAATGTGCGTTTCTGCCCGCGTTTCCGCTACACCCAGATGTGAACGGGGCCTTAATGTCACATGCTTTTAAAATGAAGGCATTGAAGAATTAAACAATTGTACAGACGTGGCCAAAAGTTGAGAATGACACAAATATGCATTTTCACACAGTCTGCTGCCTTCGTTTTTATGATGGCAATTTGCATATACTCCAGAATGTTATGAAGAGTGATCAGATGAATTGCAATTAATTGCAAAGTCCCTCTTTGCCATGAAAATGAAGTTATCTCATAAAAATAATATTTCCTCTGCATCTGTGAAGAAGGCTTCTGGACATCCAAGAAAGTCCAGCAAGCACCAGGACCTTCTTCTACAGTTGACTCAGCTGCGGGATCGGGGCACCACCAGTGCAGAGCTTGCTCAGGAATGGCAGCAGGCAGGTGTGAGTACATCTTCACACACAGAGAGGAAAAGACTTTTGGAGGATGACCTGGTGTTAAGAAGGGCAGCAAAGAAGTCACTTCTCTCCAGGAAAAACATCAGGGACAGACTGATATTCTTCAAAAGGTTCAGGGATTGGACCGCTGAGTATTGGGGTAAAGTAATTTTCTCTGATAAATCCCTTTTCCGATTGTTTGGGGCATCCAGAAAAAAACCTTGTCCAGAGAAGAAAAGGTGAGCACTACGATCAGTCCTGTGTCATGCCAACAGTAAAGCATCCTGAGACCATTCATGTGTGGGTTTACTTCTCAGCCAAGGGAATAGGCTCACTCACAATTTTGTCTAAGAACACAGCCATGAATAAAGAATGGTACAAAAACATCCTCTGAGAGCAACTTCTCCCAACCATTCAAGAACAGTTTGGTGATGAACAATGCCTTTTCCAGCATGATGGAGCACCTTACCATAAGGCAAAAGCGATAACTAAGCGGCTTGGGGAATAAAACATTTACATTTTGGGTCCTTGGCCAGGAAACTCCCAAGACCTTAATCCCCGTTGAGAACTTTTGGCCAACACTCAAGAGGCGGGTGAAAAAAAAAAAAAAAAAAACATCCCACAAATTCTGACAAACTCCAGGCATTGACTATGCAAGAATGGACTGTCATCAGTCAGGATGTGGCCCAGAAGTTGATTGACAGCATTCCAGGACGAACTGCAGAGGTCTTGAAAAAGAAGGGTCAACACTGCAAATATTGACTCTTTGTATAAACTTAATGTAATTCTCATAAAAAGCCTTTGACACTTATGAAATACTTGTAAATTATACTTCAGCATTCCATAGTAATATCTGACAAAAATATCTAAAAACACTGAATCAGCAGACTACGTGAAAATTAAAGTGGTCGTTAAACCACTATGTGATCTTTATATCATCCCCATTGTTAGATAGAAACCTGTATCCTAGTGTTTGTGCTTTATTTAAAAAAAAAAAGCAGACTTCTACCTACTTTAACAGCGTCTCCCGGCTCTCTCCTCTCCCCGTCTGATAGCTCCAGCAGGCGGGCCTGAGATTCCCCTGCTGACGTCAGCCGGGGAGGCAGGGAGGGGAGAGCCAGGAATCACGCGATCACTAGGAGACACTGTTAAAACAGTTAGAAATCAGCTTTTTTTTTTTTTTTTTTTTTTTTTTTTAAATAAAGCACAGGCGCTAGATTACAGGTTTTTATCTAACAATGGGGATGATATAAAAATCAGATAGTTATGTAGCAGCAGGGAGAGGAGCAGAGCGGCACTAGTGAGAGCAGACAGTCAGGGAGGGGAGGGAAGAGGAGGACAGAGACACAGGAGAGGAGAGCTGCGGATGACGGAAGCACGTAAACTGACCACAGTGTCAGGGCTCAGCAGCCATGATAAACCGTGGTCAGTTTACATAGGGGAGGGCATAGCCAGGCAGGATCAGCCAGGTATTTCAGGTGTTACGGGGGGCTAAATTACACAGCACAAGCACTGTGCTGTATAATATTCTTTAAGGGAACAGGATCCATTTTTTTTTTAAGGTTAATAAACACTTTAAGATTGGTGTCATTCTCCAAACTTTTGGCCACCGCTGTAGGGAAAAATGAAATCCTAGACCTATCAGCCAAACACCGTTGACTCTTCGAAATGGTCTCCAGATTCCGTTGGGGCCTTTTTATGGTGTAGAAAACTATCTGTGCATCAGACTCGCATAGATGTGCATGCTGGGATGTGCGTGGAGATAGGTACAGGACGTTGCAGCAGGTCACCGGTCATTGATTTGAATAGGCTGCCTGCACAACTCTGCATGGTACACCTGTGCATCCAACAAGAGTGAAGACAACCCCTTTGCACGAGTGTACGGACTGGTACCCCTGTGTGAATAAGAACCTACATGCAGTACAATGCACAGCATGTTACCACAATGTAAAGACGTGAAGAAAGACACTTGAGGTCTACAATGGTGAGTCCAGCGTTCTTTGCTGGTTTACAACAGCACGGCAGCTTCCTCACTGGTCTCCTGTCACGTGGCTTCCCTCTGCTGGATGGCTGGGATAAACAACACCTGGCTGTGGACCTGACCATCCCAGGACTACCACCATTGCTGGACTCCTCTATGTGATGAGCCTTTTCATCACAACCTTAAAGTAAGTGTAAGTTGTTCTGCACTTAGAGGCCTCTTCCCTTTGTTTCTTTAGTCATTGTTTTCCTCTTGAAGTGCTGCCTTAGTGTTCTAATCAGACGACCATCAGCCAGATTCATACCTGCCCTGTTTGAGGACACCTTCTCTGGACAGATGTCGCTATCCAGAAGCGCCCTTTGTTTTTTTTTTTATCCTATAATGGTTTGTCTGTCTTCCTTTAAAACAGGGGTGCTCAACCTGTGGCCCATAGAGCCCTCTGATGTGGCCTTCAACCTCAAACCAGGGAAGCGCTTGCCTGAAAATGGCAACCCGTTGATCACGATCTGCGTTTGCCATCCCAGAGCATCGAGCCTCCTCTGTAGCGCCTGCTCCTGTCCCAGTTGGAGTGATACCAAGTGCACTTCCCCTGGAACCTTTCTAGCAGCCTGGAGAGCAATGCCAGCAGAAGCTGGAAGAGGAAAAGGTAGGTGTATTCAAATCACATACACTGCACTTTTGCAATGGGCATATTAGCACCTATAAAAGGGTTAACAACTATTAGGCTGCTTTAACACTAATCCACGGACGCAGCGCAGTGCACCTGTGGGTTAGCTGTGTTTTGTCATAGACTTCTCTGCCATTCAGGAGTTTTGGTGCACTTTCAGAAAGTGCACCACACTCGGATAAAGCGCAGCACATCAATGTGAAAGCAGCCTTATTAGAGGGCTCAGGACAGTAAGGGTTCGTTAACATTTGCAGTTTGAGGGGAGCCGTAAAGCCCCATAGTTGAGACGTGTTTTTACCACACAAACCAACCACTGGTGTAGCGTTAATGGCGACCCCAACTCATGCTCCAGGGGGCCCATGCCACCTCCCTCTGTTTTACACTTGGACAAGAGGGGTGGTATATACAAGAGCCGGTCCTCTCCATTTTCCTCTTGCAACCGCACAAAGCTGGCTTCTCTTCCTCTCCCTCCCACCGGCAATCAACAGCCGCAGGATGAAATATTCAAAATAAAAAAAAAAAATGAAATTCTGAACCATTTCATTCCATTGTGCCCAGCGACCGGTTATCAAATCACTTAAAGTGGTTGTAAACCCTTACAACGCACTTTTTGCTACAGGTAAGCCTATAATAAGGCTTATCCATAGTTACCCTGGATATCTCCTGTATTTGCATGTGCCAACTTCATTTGCACATGCGCACTGAAGCAAACTGAAGCAATGGCATGTACGTGCTGTAGCTTCAGTTAGACTGTGCCGTTACCGGCGGCTCCCGCATGCACACGCCGGAGTGACGTCATCATGGTTCCGGCCAATCACAGCGCCGAAACCCGCTAAACCCGGAAGTAACTCCGGGAGCGATGTCACCGGCCGGATCGGTGAACGAAGACCGCTGCGGGGAGCTTCGATCTAAGATAATACATAATGAGCTATGCATACTAGCTCATTATGCCTTTATCTTGCAGGTTCATTTTATTTTTTTGGGGTTTACAACCACTTTATGTGGCCTTCACTCTACAAAAGGTTGCGCACCCCTGATTTAAAAACGCTCTCTTTCTTGCCACAGTATTTACTGCAGTACAATATTGTCCAAAAAATGCTTTAGATCAGGGGTGTCCAACTATTTGACCTTCTGGGGCCACATTGGAAGAAGAGGAACTGTCTTGGGGCACACATAAAATACACAACACTAAGGATAGATAATGAGCAGAAAAAGTCGGGGAGATCACAAGTTAAAAATCACTGATAGAGATAATGTACCTTTCTGAGTAATAAAAACTTTTTTTTGTAATATTTTTTATTATAAAAGTAAAAGAGGACAACATAAAACTAGTGCGATATTTGAGCCTGTTTGTGATAAACTAAAGCATCAATAGCTGGTTGGTTGGATGGATGGATGGATGGATGGAGTAGCAATTCTCAATGAATCCTCAAGGGGCTCATCAGATCTTTTGGTTCTAATTTTGCCCTTCGTGTGCTTCAGCCTCTTTTTTTTTTTTTGGCCTTCGCGTGCTTCATCCTCTTTTTTTTTTTTTGCCTTTTGTGTGCTTTATCCAAAATGGTAGCTCACAATTATAGTTGCTTCCCAAAACTGATGACAGGAATAAGGCGTGATTGTGAAGAGTGGGAGATATTTCTTTGGGAAAATAAAACGTATAAAAGTCCAGCAAAGAGACACTGTCAATGTTTTTCTTCAGCCTTATGTGTTCGCTAATTGTAAAGATTTTTTTACAAAAAAAAAAAAAAAAAGGTTAAAAAATAAATCAACAATTTTTAACTAAGTTTACGATTTTGTGCTGGGCCGCATTCATAGCCATCCTGGGCCGCATGCTGGACACCCCTACTTTAGAGGGCGTAGTAACAGTTTGTGCCAACGCTGCTAATATACAAGCAGATCTTCAGAAGTTATCAACAAAATTTGGACCCATGTAGGAATTGTTTGCATCAACTTTTAAAGTGGATGTAAACCCTTACATACACCCAGTGAAGTGATTAGCCTCAGGTGATACACAGAGGTGAAACAAATCCTCCTATAGAAGTTGCACCTGTTTATCTGCAGTCTTCTCTTCTCTACAGTCATTCAAAGTCCAGAATTTTTAAAGGGTGTCTGAGCTGTCAAAAAAGGAGAGAGCTAAAATTACCCACTGCAGAGCTCAGTGAAGGGAGCTCAGAGCTGATTGGAGGGGATGGGAGGGACGGGGAGGGGAGGAAAGGGAAGGGGAGGGGAGGGAAGGGATGGGGAGGGAAGGGATGGGGAGGGGAGAGGAGAGGAGGGAAGGGAAGGGAAGGGGAGGGGTGGGGAGGGGAAGGGAAGGGAAGGGAAGGGAAGGGGAGGGGAGGGGAGGGAAGGGGAGGGGAGGGAAGGGGAGGAACAGAGCTGAGGCTGCTAATCAGCTGGAGCTCCCTCCTCTGACACCTATTTGTTCTTGGTGTCAGGAAAACTTGTTAGAAGTGACTCATGCTGATAGCAGAGGAACAAAGCAGCAGACAGAAATGACACTTAGGGGTGGATTTACTAAAGGCAAGGAGACTGTGCAATCTGCAAGCGCAGTTGCTCCAGGGCTTAGTAAATGAGCAGAAGCTCTGCCAACTTCCATCATCCAATCATGTGCAAGCAAAGATGCGTTTTTTTTTTTTTCCTTGCATGTGATTTGGGTATTCTTTGCAAAATGAACCTTTACCTAATTTACTAAGCTCTGGAGCAACTGCACTTGCAGAGTGCACAGTCTATTTGCCTTTAGTAAAGCAACCCCTCTGTGCTCCTAAGTGAGACAAGTACACACTATAGAGGGATATGTTTCGTTCATATTTCATGTCTGAGGTTTACAACCACTTTAAGGCTTTAAGGATAACTAAACCTAAGAACAAAAATGTAATATATTGCAGCTTACCAGTCCTCAGTAGCTGCATTCGTTTTCATTTTTCAGGCTAAGAACATTTTTTTTTTTTTAGCAAATACAGAAAATATCTGCTGATCCTGCCAGAAATGCAGTGTCCTTAACACTTCCTGTGAGATGAACTGAAAGCAATAATAATCTTATGTTTCGTCTGTAAATTACTAATCTCCCTATCCCCCATATAAACAACTAATCTCCCTATCCCCCATATAAACGACTAATCTCCCATGTAATGGAAATAAAAAAGGGCAGACATATTTGAAGTCTAGTCTAGGATATAAAATATATTATTTGCAGGATTTTCAACTGAAAACAAAGGGGGGAAAAAAGAAAACAAATGCAGCCATCACACCCAAGGACTGGAAAGCTGCAATATATTACATACAGTATATACACACGAAATTTACCACTGACCTTTGCACCATTTCAGGTAATTCAATGGACCTAAACTGTTTAAACTTAAATGAAAAAATGTAGGCGTTCCCAAACTTTCAAACAGTATTGTGTATTTACACACACACACACATATATACACATATATATATGTACTGGTATATATAATTTTCTACAAAACCTTGCATTGCAAGTTCACTTTAGTAAAAAAAAAAAAAAAAAAAAAAACAGCAATTTTTTTTTAAATTAAATTATTTTTATTTTCTCATTACTATTTTTTTTTTGTTCATTTTATTTTTGTTACAAAATAGCATCTCTAGATTTTTTTTTTTTTCCAAGACACAGAATAACCAGTAAGAAATAACTGTCTCTCGCTTCTATCTACACAGACATCACTGGATGGAGATATTGGACTTTGGTTACAGGAAGCTCAGACTCCGCGTGTAACTGAATCCAGCTGCTCATTCCGCAGCCACATCAGATGCTCTCTTATCTAAAAATCAGCCTCTAGGAATCAAAGACCGGGAGGGCGTCCTGTTAGCAGCCTCTACAGTAGTCTTCTGGCCTCGGTTCAAATAAATTAATCAAAGCCGTGGATTTAAAGAGGGAGGAAGTAGTTATGGAACCAGGAAAAACAAAACAAAATTAAAAACACAAGTTGGTTTAGGTAAAGGAGCTCTTAATAAACTTCAAAGAAATTCAAGTTTTAGGAAGTTGAGGATGAAGGCATTACCAATAATGACGGGGAACAGTACACCGGAAAACACCAAGGATCCCAATAAAAGTCAAGGTTCCTCCAGTCTACAATGGCTCCTCCAATCTACGATGGCTGCTCATATAACATAATAGTCTGAACAGCTACATTGCAAGATAAAACACTATAAGTTGATCAAAGTTTTATCAAGAATGAAGACATTTATAAAGCCGTGAAAGCTGTACATTTGCACAACGGCACATTTGTAAGCAACTTATGTAGATTGGAGTTGAGTGCTGCCATTTGCAATTGAATGCAACACTTCTTAAACACATAGGGGGGCTATTTATTAAAGATTTGCTGTGCAATCTGAATTTGCAGAACATTCGTCCATCTGCGTTTTACAGAATTCAGCTATCAATTTCAGAGCATTCGCTAAGTGGAATGCCATCGGCTGATGTGCAGCAGAGTCGGTGGCCCTGTAGGGTAGATGAGGTTTCTGGAGTAAGCTGGGGGGCTACTGTGGAGGATGGGGTTACTGTAGGGGGCTGTGGATCTCTCCAGGAGGCTGGGGGTTTCCAGAGGCACAGTGATAAAATGGAGCAACCCGCAGGCACCGGGGGGCACTGTGGGACACCGCTGGAAGTCAGGGAACTATGGAGGATCTGCAGATAGAGGGCATGGCGGGGACTAAGATCCCCCAGAGGGCCTGGGGGCACTGTGGGAGGTTGAGGGGGCTTGGAAGGCCACTATTAGAGGTTGGGTGGCACTATGGTTGCTGGGAGTAACTGTGGAAGTTTAGGGAATCTGCAGCTAGCTGAAGGCCTGGGAGGAGGGCAGCCCAGTATTAGGCCACAGACCGGTGGTTGACAACCACTGCCACAAGATTATATGTCCAGTCACCATATTTTTTGTGCATTATATAAAAGCCTTCCTTGTGTAGCCTTCCAAAATCCCCGAAGCTGGGTGTCACCATCTTGAATGTGATGTCAGCAGCCTCAGCATACTCAGGGCTGTCACTCAAGTGGCACCTTTGAGCAGCCATTCCCCAACAAGGTTTCTACGGAGGTTGCTATGGGTTTCAGGAGCTGTGGGTGATTGACTTCCCATCTGATAGTGCCTACATAGTCCCAGGGCCAACACCATTTGGCAGAGCCAGTGACATTTAGGATCTCTAAGCTGTGCCTACAAAACATGATGTTGTCTGATCTCACCTAAAAACTACCGGAAAGTCATTTGGCGAATGTGCGAATCTCGCTTGACTTAAAATCTTTTTTGCAATCTCTGTTATGGCCGGTATTAATAAGTGAATCCTGCTTGCATTGACATGTAACGGGGGATCTTTGTTTCTAATTGGAGACTCTTATGTTGTATGCTGATGTACAGGCAAATCTTGTTTGTAATTAGAATCTATTACGTTGCACTCTGCTGATGGGGCAAATCTTGTTTGTAATTGGCATCTATTATGTTGCACGCTGATGGGGCAAATCTTGCTTGTAATTGGAATCTATTATGTTGCACCTTGATGGGGCAAATCTTGCTTGTAATTGGCATCTATTATGTTGCACGCTGATGGGGCAAATCTTGCTTGTAATTGGCATCTATTATGTTGCACGCTGATGCTGATGGGGCAAATCTGGTTTGATTTTAGGCCTGCATATGCCACAGAGTGTATCACTGGTGATTGTGAAGCGTTTTTTCAGGCATTTTTGAAAGTATATAAAGCTTCGGGTGTTTATTTTCTGGGCTAGGCAGGGGAAGGAGAACAGTGCAATAGGAGGAGCAGAATTATTCAGGTGTAAAAATGCGTACATAGGCACTCCCACGGAAGTCTATGACCAAAAACACCCGTATGTATTCTAAATTTAAAAAAATAAATAAATAAATAATCTACTTTATCTACTTTTTTGAGCCTACAAATGTGAACAGGGGCAATTGAAAAGATTGGGATTCTGTGTGTTGAGAATAGTCAGTGGTAGGGAAACATAAATTACTCTAGTGTGAATGGAGGCTAAATGTGAATGGCGAATGTTGCATTTGGAATCCCTGATGGGTAAATCCTCCTCAATAACGATCGGCCATTAGTGTGAATGCATTTAAAAAAATGATTGCTGAATGCTGTTAAAAACAGACAGGCGACCGTCCAAGCAAAAATTTGTTGTACGGATCACGTAGCAAATGCTTTATAAATTGACCCCAAGGGTTCAAAATGTAAAATACAGGCTGTAGTTGACCTGTATTGCCTGCAATGTAAAAGCATCTTAATAGGACCTGCTGCATCCAAAGGTCAAATGCAGTCTCAGAATGGTCATCCATACTGCACCATTGTGTTAAATAGGAATCTACTTAACTGAATTTGATGTGGGCTTTGAACGCACATAAAACTCAAGCAATGCCCATCTACTCAAGGCCTTTAGGCAATAAATACTGCTCAAGGTTACCACCACTAGACTTACGGGTAGAGATTTTACCTGACCGTTCCAAATTAAGTGGAGAAGACACTAAGAGGCAAATGTATAAAGCAGTGAAGGTGACTTTCAACAAAGAATTAATCACTGTCTTTTAAAACAATCCCTTTTTTTTTCCAATAAAATCGTAATAAAAAAGAACCTGATAAAATCCGCAGTTATTTTTCTTTGATTCTAAAAAACATGTTACGGTTTAAAATAGGGGTTTCTTGCCACCAAGGCAACTATAACAAAAAAAAGGGTATTTTTGTACACAGTTTGGGTAGGGAACTCCTCTAGAAACATTTTCCGCTCATGTGATTGGCTTGCTGCTTTTCTCAGTGATTTGCCTCCAATGATAATGCTGGGAGTGATCATGTGACTAGAGCAGGAAGACACTCCCACACAGCAAGCAGAAAGTGACTGGAATCCATGTGTCCGTCTAAAGAGAAGAAGAAGCGGCAGGTGGGACTATGGAAATAATTTAGCTAAAATCCTTCCAGTTTTGAGGTGAAGATTATTGTTACACTTTAAATCAGTGATGGACAAGATCATCCAGCGTCCAGGGCAAAGGTGCCCCCTCCCCCTTCATTATGTGCGAGCTTATGAGCAGGAGGGGGAAAAAGAGCAAAACCTGCACCTCCTCCCAGCTCTCTCCTCCTCTCCTTGCTGCTTCCAGCACTAGGCTGACATAAGTAGTGATTCCGCTGTCTCTACTCCTGTCAGCCTTATAATAGAAGGAACTTGCCCCATCCCTACAATACAATCTGTGCCCAGGGCAAGACGCCCTTTCTGCCCACCCCTTGTCCCGGCCCTGCTTTAAATACACCAGTTTTCACTGGCTGGACTCCAGTCTTTCAAGTAATAGTGAGGTTGTGAGCGGTAGGGGCCAAGTAATGTATGTAATAAGGAGGTCCTACAGTTATATTGGTTGTGGGAGCTAGGTGGCCCCTTTATGTTATAACATGTTGAGACCCCAATCAAAAAAAAATTGTGGATGGGGGAAAGGGATTCCTCTTGCAACTGAATTAGAGTTTTAGGTTACATTACGGAGAATACAACTGAGATTACTTTGCATGCCTCCATAATAGTAAAAAAAGTGCTAACTTTCATGGCTACCAGGCAGATGATATTCCCAAGAAATGTTGAAGATCCAGTGAATGTTTTAGGCCACCAAGAACTAAACCACGTAAACCAACCCTTCAATATAAGGCATGCCACTTGTGGCCTTCAAGCTATTTAGTTATAGCGGAGTCTGACGCAACCAGTAACCATAACCCGTCCATCTTTGACTTCACAGCTGTTGGTAGTAACCCCAAAACCCCCCCCAGCCAGCTCTATCTAACAGCTGAAAAGGACAAGCTGGACATCTGAGATGTAGAATGTACACAGGATATCACTGTCACACTTTGTCACCAGTTTCCAACTCACTTGAGAAGGCAAAGAACCTGTTTCAGCAAAATATAACACAATCTCACAAAGCGGGCACAACAGTGGTGCGGCCATTTTTGTCTGTCCATATTCACAAGAGAACAGCCTGCCGATTCGGCTGGGTGACATCACAGGGACACGGAGATGAATCGCCAGGCTGCCATTTTAAAAATGGCTCCCTCCACTTGTGTGGTGCTCTTTAACAAAAAAGAGCATACAAAAAAAAAAAAAAAAAAAAAACAAAACAAAAAATAAAAGGGTCCGAGTGTAGAGATAACGGGATAACGACACCTAGTAAGAACTCATTTTGTTGGTCCCACTGCTACTTTTACAACCAGGAGCCCCCAAAACACTTTTGTCCCAAATGGAGAAGATACAGCTGTAATCTAGAGGCACACAGTATTGTGATATCGGGTTGCAGCGCCTGTACTGGCATAGTCGAAATTAAAGTACACACAAAGCATAGCCATCTCATGTCTCATCCAGACCTGTTAGGGGGTGGGGTGGGGGAGAAGGGTGGAATACTATCGATTGCAATTGAAATGTTAACACAGCCAAGACAAGGGGACATAGACGCCTTCCTCCCACATACTGTATCATGAGACAAAGTAAATGATATGAACCGTTTTGGTTAAAATCAAGGCAAAATTCAGTTCTTAAAGACAGAGCTGAATAGTTTTTTTATTTTTTTATTCTGATTTTCAGAAGTTCTTCTTCCTCTTCAAAAAATAAAAAGGCGTTGACCTCCCTCCGGTCAGGAAACGGTTTCAAATTTTCAAGAGATATCTGTATTTTTTTTCCCTTGCTCCATTATATTTTTAATTCCCTCAAAGTACCTGTTGACATTATGTTTTAACACTCCTCACTTGGATCCTCCGGGAGGGAAAAAGAGACAGCCGAGTTCACTGTGATCACACGATCAGCAAAATACCATCTGCTCATTTTCAAACGTGTGAAGGCCAAATTTAAAAAACAAACAAAACAAAAACAAACTAAAAAAATTGAAATGTTTAGAGTTCAACCATGTGACCAGTCACGGTCCAATATGTTTTGTCTTTAAAAAAAAACAAAAACCATAAAAAAAAAAAAAAAAAAAAAAAAGGGTAATTTCAACACAGTTCGGGAAGGCGGCCACCACAGCAGCTGTCTTTGGCAAGAAGTCAATTATTTATTTATTGTCTTTGTCACCTTCTGCCCATCTCACTCTGTCTCATAAAATGGATGTTGTTAGCGCTGTCCGAGAGTTCGGGATACTGCTCGACGGATATGACATAATAGCCATCGTAGCCCTGCACCCGCCCAGTGCTTAATAACTGCTGCTTTTCGCCCTCAGTCCACGCTCGCAGGCCTTCTTCCCCATCGCGAAGTCTTTGTTGCTCTTTGAGCCAGGCTTGCGAGATGGCCCTTTGACGGGCTAGTTCCAACACACGGACTTTCTCCTCATCCAAGGAGGTCCCATAGCGGGTATTGATACTAAGGATGCCATATTGCAACTGTACATCTGTGTAGCGTTTGGTCCTTGTTCCAAGAACTGTATTGATTTGTGAAACGGTTACGTTGACCCCGTTTTCCAAGGTTCTCTTTCCACCCTTGAGTCCCAGTATGTTCAGGTCACTCTCGGAGGGACCCTGCTTGACAAAGTAATGAGTGTCAACCCCGTCGATGGTGAAATGTAAATTTTCCAAATACTGGGCGTTGTTTAAGATGGCGGCAATTCGTCTCCCGTCTTCATTGGCGACGCTGATGATGTCGGTGGTGACACGGCCATCTTTCATTGCAAACTTTACGCCTTTTCCAAAGATGGAACCAAACGTGCCAAATTTCTTGCTCTCCTTCTGTGGACGACAACCAGCAATGGGTGAATTGTAGACAGGATCGAACCTCTCCAAAGTGACAAACGCCTTCAGTTGCTTCTGGACCTCACACTGCACGCCCAAGATTGACTGTAAGAAAAAGAACAATCTGATTAGAAAACTACAGTGGACCATAGAAGGGATTCTTAAAGTGATACTAAAGGCTCAATTTTGTTCCTAAAATAATAAAAGAGGTTTATACTTACCTGCTGTGTGCAATGGTATTGCACAGAATGGCTTACCTCCTCTTCTAGGGTCCCCCGCTGGCACGGTATGCTCTTCTTCTTCTCTGAGTGCTCCCATAGCAAATGGAAGAGCAACACTGTATGAATACAGACGCACACAGCCCGGCTTGAAAGCGTGCTACACAGATGCCCCCATAGCTCGTCCAAGCCAGGCTGTGTGCATCTGTAGATATACACAGTGCAGCTCAGCCATGCCTCTCTCCTCAAGACTTCAACTGAAAGCAGGAGCCAATGGCTCCCACCACTGCTCTCGGTTGTTTGTCAGAGCAGAGAGAGATCAGCACTGCTGCGGATGGGTACAGTGCTGGATCGAGAGAAGACTCAGGTAAGTATTTAAGGGGGGGGGGGGGACAGCTAGTGGAAGCTTTTTTACCTTTAATTCAGGCAATGCACTATGGTAAAAAAAAGCCTTTGACTTTAAAAAACACTTTAAGCTGCCTATATAAGGCTTGGATTACAGCAAACCTCCAACAGGCTGATAAGGAAGGAACTCATTGCTTGTATATCTAGCATGGATAGGGGGCTCTACATTACTGGCTATTGTGTTTGGTCAGTCACAGCTACCTGGGTGCTGTGGCTGCAATTGATAGGACGCAGTCACTGTTTGGCCCATAATTAGCTAAGAGCTGCTAATAGATAGTCCCTCGTTCCCATCTCAGTCACTGTTTGGCCAATAATTTTTCACCTGGCTTCAGTCAACTTTTAAAATGATTTTTGTCAAGCCAAGTGGTGCTTGCAGGGCCACCCATGGCTCAAATTTCAGCCAATTCAGCAAGAGCTGGATGGAATTTGATCCATCTATGGGCAGCTTACGAGCATACGATATCTATTAGTGCAATCAGTATAGTACTCTTTTCCTCTACACTGGCCCTTGCAGATCACTGATAACTCACATTTTTTCAAACCACATTAGGCTTCATGTACACTACAGCTCCTAAACTTGAGTTTAGGTGTTTTTTTGCCATAGCTCCTAAACTCAACTCCATAAAAGCCTAAGTGTCAATGTACACATAGGCTTTTACCAGAGTTTAGGAGCTGCTGCTGTTAGGGGAGCTTCAATCTCTCTCAACCACCGTCTCCTGAACGGGGGAAGAATCACATTCAGGATAGAAACGTTTTGACCGCGGGCCCCCGGAAAATGCAAACCGCTGCAAAATCACACCACAATTTAGCATTTTCCCATGGCCGGTGGTCAAAGGAGGCTGTGTGTGCATATAGCCTTACACCGTCACTTATAAAAGGAGCAGAAGGCATTTATCTCTTAGATTGTAAGCTCTAACGAGCAGAGCCCTCTGATTCCTACTGTGTAATATATATATATATATATATATATATATATATATATATATATATATATATATATATACATATACATACACACACGCACATTTTTGATGGGAACTGAGGATCAAAGCTGAAAAACACCGATGACACATTTTAACCATGAAACCTCTACATTCTGGGTTAGTAGAGACCAACACGTTCAAAAGATACAGAGCACAAGTAAATAATTTCTCTGTTAGTAATTTACTGAAGAGCACAGCAATATATATTGGAATGAAACCTGAACTGACGAAGTAAGCTTCCACTGTTGGCCTCACCTTCTGGAAATGCTAGTTCCCCGACTATCATGCTGATTTAGAGGCTTCAGAACTTTCTGAGTCAGTGAATTCTAAGAACTTTCTGAGTCAGTACGTTTTCTGAATGATATACATATGAAGGTACCGAGACAGCCAAGCAACTAGAGATTTTAGATGGATGTTAATAGTGGCTGCCCCGTTGTTGTCTCTGAACAGGCTTTTTTTAAGAATAGATGAACCAGTATGAATTTTGAACAATGAGGAAGGTTAGATAGTCCTGGCCAATACCTGTTGCACATGATCATGGGACCAGTGAAATGCATGGTCCACTTGCACTATCTGGGTCCCATTCCACTTCACAAATCTACTACTAGTAGTAGTTACAAATTGTATCTGTAAAAAAAAAAAGGTTAGGGTTTATACTCATTTCTACCTGCATCTTTCACCAACAGCACCTAGGCAAGGATGATGCCACACTAGATCCTGGGAATACAGAACAGCTGAAATCTGGCGAGAGTTCTTTCAATGGACTGGAGTTTCGCAAAATTTCACCTGCCCTGCATTATCCTGAAATCTTTCCAGAAGACTGAGATATGGAAGATGGGGGAATGGCAAGCATAAGTCTATTTTCATAGGTACGTTTTACTCTTACTAACAAAGGGGGGGGAGGCCCGGACAATTTGATTATGCATTTTACCGCAAGGTCTACTTCAAAACAAATGGTGAGCAATAGCAGCAAAGTCTGCATAGTGTAGGACTTCACTTTTTTTTTTTCAATGGCCCTTTAATCAGAGCACAGAACATACCCACAGCACCCAAGTTTTCAGCTTCCTGGAAACAGTTGGTGTCCAGCTAGTAGCTATAGGCTTCTATACACCTTTCATTGCCTTACTATTAAACTCTTGAAGCACCATGAAAAAATGTACCCTGAGGAGAACAGAGTAAGTGGAAAGCAATGCTACACCGAATACCTGCAAATGTCAGGGACAACAGAATTATCTTAGGAACTTGGCTATCACATGCAGAATTGAGCCTTTGAATTATGTTGGCACATGCTAGTAGTGAGCAGCTGGGAAGATGGAGCGCTGATTAAAAGCTTCAGGCGGAGGTCAGACGTGTTCTGAGATGCCTCAAAGTCATGCCGCACCAGAACCGTAATGATTAAAAAAAAAAAAAAAAAAAAAGATTCAGACCAATAGGAGAGGGGGATACTGGATCTGTGCAGCCAACCCTGTTGGATTTGTAATTTAAAGCAATGGGGAATAAAGCAGAAGGAGAGAAACCTGAAGGCACCTGGAACATGAAAGATGCCCAGAGCATGTGGATGATTCACAGTATCTACTCTGTAACTAAAATATCAATTTGGTTTGGTTTGACCTCTTGGTGATGGCTATGACCGGCTTTCTCAACAGAAAAAAAAGCAGGCAACATTCTATTTTCAGTGCATAATAGGACAGTGCCACAAAATATATAAAGCTACAATGTTCTGGTCTCATTGCCCCCTATGATATAATCTACAGAGGTCATCATGTCTCTTACTTGCACCGATGAAGGTCAACAAGCCTGGAACATCTAAATTCAAGTTGGATAAACAGCTCTATATATATGGCTTTGTTTGTGCTAGGAGGCAGCAGATCCTGGTGTACCACAAGGGTATATTTTTAAAGGGTGGTGGTCAACTTATGATGTATAGGGGGGTCTCAAAAGCATTCCCTACATTAACAAGGGGCCGAATATAATATTCAGCATATGATATTCTACAAAAGATTGAAGGAGATTATCAGACGCTATGTTGATGTGACCTGTGTGGTTAGAGACTGGAGACGTGTGTATAGCTCCCAAGTGTCTCTGATTTCCAGGGACTGTCCCTGATTTGGAACAAAGTCCCTGTGTCCCCGTTTCCTCCTCATTTGTCCCATATTTTAGTCTGATCTATAGAGTTGAATATAAAATGCACTGTTTATCTTTCAAAAACTGTTTCCCAGTGCTAAACCTTTCATCCAATTTCTAAATTGCTGCATTTGTAAGTTTCAGAATCCTGTATAAAGGAATAGTAGTGATAAAATTAAAAAAAAAAAAAGTACTTGTGGGTTTACCTAATAATTTTTTTTTGTATAATTTTCCTTTAAGGGGGCGTAGTGGGGTTGTCTCCTATGCCTACATACTTTTGCTAGAAGATGTCCCTCGTTCCCATCTGAAAAAGTTGGGAGGTATGCATGTTGTAGAAGACAAGCAGAGACTGGAGACACATGACTGCCATAACAGCCCTCTTCACAAACCATGCCTCCCACTAATTACTGCTGGGGGGTATGCCTACACAAGGGGAATAGGTTGGGCATCTGGGATTTAGAGGATGATTTATATAGTTTATATAAGAAACAAATTAGTACTAGGAGTGTTGATTTGTCCCCAACCACCCCCCAACGCCCAGTGGCCAATGTACCTCCCCTGGAGGCCTCCTGGTGTTTATTTTATGCTTTTTTTTCTTTTAGAATTGCTTTTTTTTTGCCCAAAGTAATCAGGGTAGTCTTCTTTGCCTCCTCCCAGGCACTGGGCGGTCTGCCACGATGCAGAGCAGTGCTGATGTGACGTCATCACTGTTGATCTCCACATCCTTAGTATGGAATGCATGGAACCATTATGATGCCTCAGACAGAGGGCGACACCATGGGGCTCTGCACTCACAGCATGTCCTCAGTCTTCAGTGCTGAGAGACGCTGGGCATCATTCAACCCATTAACAAATTAGTGATGGGAGTGTTGATACAATTTCCCCCAGTGGCCACTCTACCACCCCTGGAAGCCTCCAGGTGTGTATTTGATGCTATTTTTTTGTTTACAATTGCTTTTTTTGTCCCGAAGTAACATGATGCTCTTTATCCCCTCCCAGGCAGACACTGGGTGGTCTTCAATGATGCAAAACATTGCTGACATGATGACGTCACTGATGCTCTCTGCATTTTTACTGTGAATATATGGCACCATTATGATGCTTCATCCGGGGGGCAACACCATGGTGCCCTGCACTCACAGCATGTCCACAGTCTTCAGGGCTGAATACCGATGGGCATTATTCAACCTAGCAGATTAAGGACATCTAGTGGTGGAAAGGCAGTACTGCAGGGAGAAGGTGAGTACAACAACAGAACTACCTTTTTATCACTATGTCTATGGGACCTTATTAGAAAAAAATAGACTGTAGTTGGGTTTTAACATAGAAATTGTTCATGCAATGTTTATACTTTTTGCATGGTATTTGCAATCTTTACACTTTGTCCTTCAGTTTTTGTAACACTTTACAATTTGGACTATTCATATTTTCCTTTTGTGTATTTTGCACAAATTTCAGGGATTTACACTGTATATTATATTGTTGGGTATTGCTAGAAGGGGACAGCCATTTATGGGTTATAGAAGAAACACAGAATAGTGATGGCAGAAAAAAAAACCAAAGTGGTTCATAGATTTTACTCAATTATTTTTTATTTAACTTTTCATAGATCTATGTTTGTCCTAAACATATTTTAATCCACTTACTGTTGACTGATTTGCTGAAAGTCAATTCCAAGTATCAACAACTCTTTTGGTAAAAAATATTTTCTAAAGGTTAGTAAGGTGGCCTACTACGCTTCTTTTCATGCAAATGTGTGGTATGTTGATAAAACATCCATGCTGCGTTTTTTACTGCAAATAGCGAGGCAATTTAGTAATTTTCAAGATTTCTTCGCTCAATTTTAAAGAACAAATGTGCTATTTGTCTATCATTTTTCTAAAGGAAAATCATTTAAGTTGCATCAACATCAAAAATTTGGCGCCAGCCATTATTTCAAAGATGATTTTCTTTAAATCAGTTTGACGTTTAAATAATGTAAAAAAATTAAAATTACTGTTAAAAATGACAACTTGTCAAAAAAAGATTTAACCTGAAGAATACGCACAAAAACAAAAAACTAAATTACATGGCTTAAAAATGAATAACAGTTAAATCACAGAAAAAAAGAAAAATCCATAAATGTTGATTTTAAATAAAGAAAAAAAAAATCATTTTCAAACAGCTGCATAAATAAAAAATGAAAATCAATAAAATGTTGCAGTTTACCAATAAAAAAAAAAAAAAAAAATGCAAACGCTTTAAAAACAAACTGAATGTCTGTATTTTTCTATTCATCTATCTCAAGGTCAGATATCATGGTCATAGAAAAAAATACAAATTTAGCCCTCTATCTAAAACCCTCAATATGATCCATTGGATGGATATAAAAAAAATCCATCCAATGGATCAGCCCCAGAAGATTTGGCTGCTCAATGACCAGTGTGACTCAATGTGATACGGCACTGCCTCGATTTAACTGACAATTGCGCGGTCGTGCGACGTTGTACCCAAACAAAATTGACGTTCTTTTTTTCCCACAAATAGAGCTTTCTTTTCGTGGCATTTGATCGCCTCTGCGTTTTTTATTTTTTGCGCTATAAACAAAAGAAGAGCGACAATTTTGAAAAAAGCACAATATCTTTTAGTTCTTGCTATAATAAATGTACCAAATTTTTTTATCAAAAAAACAAATTTATTCCTCAGTTTAGGCTGATGTGTGTTCTTCGACATATTGTTGGTAAAAAAAAAAAAAAAATTGCAATAAGCGTATATTGATTGGTTTGCGCAAAAGTTATAGCGTCTACAAAATAAGGGATAAAATATGTTTACACACACAGATCACAGTTCTCGCTCTGCCACGAGCGATTGCAGGTGCCCGCCGGTCATCGTGCCTGCTGGGCACTCGCATCAGCTCTGGGCACATAAAACTGTGGCGGCTGGTCGGCAAGCAAAAGTCCTGGTGTCTATCCTGCTGCCCCAGGGTGCAGTGTGGCCCTTGGACCCCAGCAGTCAGTAGTGGGAGCATCAATTTGGAAAGGGGTGTAATATTTGTGATCTCTAGCAGTCTCATGTAACATTTCCACAGTCTCTGACTGTCTCTAACAGCATCACTTCAATCTCAAACTACTCCTGCCCATGTGCAAAAACATGGCCCTTCGGTGTACAGTTTAGTACACTCGTGTGAACAAGGCCTTAGAAATGTGTTCATTTGAATCAAAAATTTCCATCCTGCTCTTGCAAAATTTCTTGTTGATGTAGTCGAAAATAAACAATTAGAAGCATTCTTAAAACGAACATTTTCAAACAGAATTCTACTAGTGTATGACGTGCTTAACTACCCTATCTCATTCATACATATACGTACATAGGATGGTCAGTTTAGATAGCAGCCACATAAACTGCCACATGTCTTTGGGAGTGGGGGGGGAGGGTTTGGGCAGGGATTGGAGAACCTGGAGGAAACCCATGAAAGCACAGGGTGAACATGCAAACTTCATACAGATAGTGTCTTGGTTGGGATTCAAAGCAAGGACCCTAGTTCTGCTAGGTGTAAGTATTAATGTCAGAAATCAAGTCATGCAGTAGTTACACAGTATTACAGATCACTATTAACCTAGCATGATTTAGACACCAGAGCAGACCTCACAAGGACCAAGGAGAACCTTACAAGGACGGGGAGAGAACCTCACAAGGTCCAGGAGAGAACCTCACAAGGACCAGGAGAAACCCTCACAAGGAGCAGGAAGGACCTCACAAGGAGCAGGAAGGACCTCACAAGGAGCAGACAGGACCTTACAAGGAGCAAAGGAGACCTCACAAGGAGGACCTCGCAAGGACCAGGGGAGGACCTAACAAGGACCAGGGGAACCCTAACAAGGAGCAGGGGAAACCTAACAAAGAGTAGGGAGGAGCTAACAAGGAGCAGGGAGGAACTAACAAGGAGGAAGGAGGACCTAACAAGGATCAGAAGAGGACCTATAAAGGACCAGGGGAGGATCTATAAAGGACCAGGGGGGGACCTATAAAGGACCAGGGGAGGACCTATAAAGGACCAGGGGAGGACCTATAAAGGACCAGGGGAGGACCTATAAAGGACCAGGGGGGGACCTATAAAGGACCAGGGGAGGACCTCACAAGGAGCAGACAGGACCTCACAAGGAGCAGACAGGACCTCAGAAGGAGCAAAGGGGACCTCGGAAGGACCAGGGGAGGACCTAACAAGGACCAGGGGAACCCTAACAAGGACCAGGGGAACCCTAACAAGGAGCAGGAAGGACCTCACAAGGAGGAAGGAGGACCTAACAAGGAGCAGGGGAGGACCCAACAAGGAGCAGGGGAGGACCCAACAAGGAGCAGGGGAGGACCCAACAAGGAGCAGGGGAGGACCCAACAAGGAGCAGGGGAGGACCCAACAAGGAGCAGGGGAGGACCCAACAAGGAGCAGGGGAGGACCCAACAAGGAGCAGCGGAGGACCCAACAAGGAGCAGCGGAGGACCCAACAAGGAGCAGCGGAGGACCCAACAAGGAGCAGCGGAGGACCCAACAAGGAGCAGCGGAGGACCCAACAAGGAGCAGCGGAGGACCCAACAAGGAGCAGCGGAGGACCCAACAAGGAGCAGCGGAGGACCCAACAAGGACCAGGAGAAGACCTCACAAGGACCAGGAGAGGACCTCAAAAGGACCAGGAGAGGACCTCACAAGGAGCAGGAGAGGACCTCACAAGGAGCAGGAGAGGACCTCACAAGGAGCAGGAGAGGACCTCACAAGGAGCAGGAGAGGACTAACAAGGATCAGAAGAGGACCTAACAAGGACCAGGGGAGGACCTCACAAGGAGCAGACAAGACCTCACAAGGAGCAGACAGGACCTCACAAGGAGCAGACAGGACCTCACAAGGAGGAAAGAGGACCTAACAAGGAGGAAAGAGGACCTAACAAGGAGCAGGGGAGGACCTAACAAGGAGCAGGGGAGGACCCTACAAGGAGCAGGGGAGGACCCAACAAGGAGCAGGGGAGGACCCAACAAGGAGCAGGGGAGGACCCAACAAGGAGCAGGGGAGGACCCAACAAGGAGCAGGGGAGGACCCAACAAGGAGCAGGGGAGGACCCAACAAGGAGCAGGGGAGCATCCAACAAGGAGCAGGGGAGGATCCAACAAGGAGCAGGGGAGGATCCAACAAGGAACAGGGGAGGATCCAACAAGGAGCAGGGAGGAACCAACAAGGAGCAGGAAGGACCTCACAAGATGCAGGAAGGACCTTATAAGGAGCAGGGAGAACCTCACAAGTAAAGTGATGATTAAAAATAGCATGCTAGAGGCGAAAGTTTTTATGCCTGGATATCAGCTCTTTTGCCAAAAAGGCAAAAATCCTTCTTGGCCTCGAAAGGTCAATCAGATAAATTTAGGGTCAACATATTGTACCTATTCAGAAACACATCCAGTCTTTATTCTTATAAACATGACTAAAATAGGGTTTTCAAGCCATTAAAAATACCTAACCGCTCAGGACATCTAAGTCTCTGTGGGCGGACCAGTCACCGGGGATTCAAATACCGGGCCTCCTCTCTTCTCCATCCATTGAACGCAGAGCCTTCAAAGTGATCGACCTGTCCATTTTATATTGCCAAAGCTGTCAAAGTGAAGTGTCAAATGTTTCAAACAGACTGGAGGAGCCACTTTTTAGCTTTTTGAAGGATTTTTTTCTCCCGCGAGGTCAGAGGCCAGGAAAAAGGGAAAAAGGTCTTTAGAGCCACTGGCTTTTTTTGAAACAGTTCTGGACTTTTTTCAAACCAGTGAGTATATTAAAGTGTTTGGGAAAACTTGCAGCTCGGTCTCGACCGCTAAAAAAATATTAATATTAATTTCTTTTTAAGTAGCTGGACACTTGCCTTTTATATTTTTGAAACGCAGCACAGAGTGGAAACGCCAGAGTAAAGTGCGGCTTTGGAAATGAACCCTCGCTAGGTTTTGCTGGGGTTTTGCCGCTCCCTTTGACTAATGGATGCCTTTAGCCATACATAATTGATTGCATAACAAATTAAGAAGTCATTTAGCTGTTACCACTTAAAAGTGTAAAATCCATTAGGAGTCGATACGGGCTCAGGGTGTGAATTCTCACAGAGAAAAGTGTTTTTAACTAGAGACCTCGGAGACCAATGTACTAGTACAGGATGGAAAACACAGGCAGGGCGGCCAGGTCCCCTGTGTCATGGACTTACACCATACCAAGGCTGTTAAAGTGGACCTGGCATCAGATATAATTTTTCATGCTCAGTAATGTATCAGGTGTTTATTACCTCACACACAAATCCCAGTAATCCCCCTTATCTCCCTAGAAGGACAGTGCCATCTCTGTTCAGGAATCATCTAAGGTCAGCATCTACTTTTGCACTGATATGCCACCTCAGAGATAATGGGATACTGAAAATCCTGCTGCCTGTGCAGTTCTTGGCTGTGTCTGCCAATATCTGACACAGATCTGCCCCCGCTGAAGCCTCTACATTAAGGTAAAAAAAAAAAACCTTCAGGGTACAGCCTCCCCTGCCCACCTTATACTTACCTGAGCCCCATCTTGATCCAGCAATGTGCATTAGAGCAGCGGCTCTCCCTTTCGTCATCAGCTCACACAGCAGCGGGAACGATTGGCTCCCACTGCTGTCGATCATAGCCAGTGAGCAAACGAGGAAACAGCGGGGGCGGGGTCGAGCCTCGCAGTGTGTGTGAATGAACAATGTCCATTCACAGGAGCGTGGCTTGGGAGCGAGCCTGTTTGAGTGCTTCCATAGCAAGAGGCTTGCTATTGGAGGCACTCAGCAGAGGGACGGAGCCAGGACCACCGACAGGGGACCCAAAAAGGGAATTTGCCGCTGCTCTCTGCAAAACCAATGCAAAAGAGCAAGTATAACATGCCTGCCAGCATTTGGCTGAGGAGGAAGACGAGGACAACACTGGAGCATGCCGGGAGGAAAGTAGACATTGGGAATTTTTTTTGAACAAGGATGATCCCAATTTATTTTCTTGGAAGTTCTACATCAGTAAAGCGACATAGCAACCCACATTACCTTGCTGTTATCCCATTCCTGCGTCTTCATCTGAGTGTTCTGTAGTTCGTATGACGGTTCCATGGCATCGATCTCCGGCCTGGGGTAACCAGGAATGACGTTGTGCAACTGGAAGCCGAAGGTCAGAAGCCAACTGTTCACATCTAGGGGCAAAAAGAAGACAACATTGAGCATTGGCAGGTTTGGGTTCAGGCTTATTGAATCTGAACATCAGATTATCAGCATTATTGAAGTTTAAAGAGAAGGCACCTGAGTTCTTGGATATGTACATCAGCTGTGCCCATCATGAAGAGAGCCCACCATCCTTTCGCTATATTTCCAGGTCTGTACACCCCCATGCCCATTATAAGGGCTCCAACCATCCCTGAGCTGGGTTCCTGGGTCTGTACAACTGCTGTACCCATTATGAGAAGTTCCCACCATCTTAATACTGAGTACCTGGGTCTGCACATCTAATGTGCCCAACATGTGGGGAATTCCACTATCCCTGCTCTGGGTTTCTGGGTCTGTACAACTGCTGTGCTCATTATAAAGGTTTCCCACAATTCCTGCGCTGATTTTCCAGATCTGCACACCTGCTGTGCTCATTATGAGGGTTTCCAACCATCCCTGTGCTGCGTTCCCAGCTCTCCACACCTACTGTGGCCATTATGGGGACTCCCACCATCCCTGTACTGAATTCCTGGGTCTGTACACCTACTGTGCCCATTATGAGGCATTCCCACCATCTCTGTGCGGAGTACCCAGGTCTGTACACCTGCTGTGCCCATTATGAGGGGTTCATACCATCCTTGTGCTGAGTTTCTGGGTATGTACACCTGCTGTACCCATTATGAGGGTCTCTCACCATCCCTGTGCTGCAATCCTTGGTCTGGACACCTGCTGTGCTCATTAAGAGGTGTTCCCATCATCCCTTTGATGAGTTTCCAGGTGTGCACACTTTCTGAGCCCATTATGAGGGAGTGCCACTACCCCTTTGCTGAGTTCCAAGGTCTGCACGCTTGCTGATCCCATTATAAGGCATAACCACCACCCCTTTGCTGAGTTCTTGGATCTGTATACCTACTGTGCCCATTTTGAAGAGTTCCCACCAGGGGCGTTGCTAGGTCTACAAAAGATCTGAGGCTAGAGCCCATAGCAGCGTAGTAAAGAAAGTCATACGCCTGGGCGGGCATACACATGTATATACAGTAATATACGTGTGGGTGTATATATATATCCCTAGAGAGCCCCCCCGCTTACATCAGGGTCCCCAGAGAGCCCCCCTTACATCACCTTACATCAGAGTCCCCAGAGAGCCTTCTCCTTACATCATAGTCCTCAGAGAGCCTCCCCCTTCCATCAGGGTACCCAGAGGACCCCCCCCACTTACATCAGGGATCCCAGAGAGGCCCACTTACATTAGGGTCCCCAGAGAGCCTCCCCCTTAAATCTGGGTCCCTAGAGAGCCTAGGCCTTAAAATCAGGTTCCCCAGAGAGCCTCTCCCTTACATCAGGGTCCCCAGAGAGCCCCCCCACTTACATAAGGGTCCCCAGAGAGCCTCCCCTCCCCTTGGGGACCCCTGCAGAGACTCGGGGCTATTGACCTCAGATTCAGGGCTATAGCCCCAAAAGCCACCCCCTAGCAACGCCCCTGGTTCCCACCATACCTTTACTGAGTTTCAGGGTCTGTTTACATACTGTGCCTATTATAAGGGGTTCCCACCATCCCTTTACTGAGTTCCATGGTCTGCAAGCTTGCTGATCATTAGGAGAGATTCCTAACACCCCTTTGCTAAGTTCACAGGTCTGCACACCTGCTGTGCCCATTACAAGGGGTTAACACCATACCTGTGCTTGGTTCCTGGGCTGCACACCTGCTGTGCCCAACATCTAGGCAATTCCATCTATCCCTGCTCTGAGTTATGTAGAATGTAACAGAAGGAGTTAGAACACACAAAGGAACCCAGGATCACTCAAAATTTCCATATAGAGAACAGCTGAGTCAGGAAATATGGCAGGGAGATGTTACCACTGGTGGGTAACCAAGATCAGAGACAAGGGGCTGGATCACACCTTCAAGCTTCAAATAAAACCTTTTAACATAACTTCCTTATCCTTGCCACTTATGTACATTTTCAAAGCCTGCTGGAACCAAATTAATCTGACAATAGCAAATTAATCTGACAATACCTGCCAATCACCTACATGTAAGGAAGCCTGGTATCTTAAAATATAGTGGAAACAAAGCTGGGTGAAGACATGCATGTCTTTTGAGATCCATGCCAAACAGTGCTTGGCTTGTAAAGCAGTATGAAATATTTTTTTTTTAACACAACAGGAGTACCATGTGGCTCTGTGCAAATATTAAAAAAGGCATTCCCCTGAACTTTAACCTACACATGCTCTACAAGCCAACTCAAAAGTGGTTGCGGGGATCAGCAAAGAGCCTGCCTGTCTGTTTCATAGAACACTAGAAAACACCACAGTCTCTTTTCTCCTCAACACATTTTCTTTTTGGCTTGCTTTCAGACACCTCACAAAAGCATGTGCTGTATATAAATAATTGTAGGGTGTCAGCACTGAATCATTAACATATAATTTTTATTAAAAAATGCACTTATATATTACAGAATTAAAAAAAAAATGTGCTATAAAAATTTGCCACCAGTGCTGATTATTTGTAAGCATATTTAAATAATGACAGTGGGATAGAATAAAGAGTAATTAATCGGCCTTGTCAGCTTGTAGGAGCGGCATCTGGACCATACAAGGATGGTTAAACGCCTGCACGGTCTGCACCCGTGTCCTAGTTCTTCATCCATTATTTGAGTAATGATTCCTAGTATAATAATCAATCACACTGTACTCTTGCCTTTTAATAATGTCCTTGATGAAAAAAAACAGAGGTCGTGATCAAATGCCATGTTTAATTAACTGCCAGCTTGCTACTTGTACAAGTTACTCTTTAATGATGCTGCCGCAAGACGCCTTCACTAAGGGGTCGGCTTTGCCGGCTGCTGCCGCTGAGCCTGGTCGAGGATAAGCCACGTGTTAAAAAGGACCAGTAATCCTTCAAATTGTGTGTGTAATGTATATATATATATATATATATATATATATATATGTAATATATTTTTTTTAGGTGTTTTTACATGCAAACTGACTCATAAACTAAGAAGGGTTGAAATGTAAGTGCCAAATCACTGCTAAGAGGTCCAGATAACATTTTATTCCAGGTTAGGGGTACAGATCAAGAAATAGCCCACGCATTTTGGGGGTCTATGTGCCCCCTTCATCAGGGCTCGACTGGCAACCAAGTAAACAAACCAGTAGTAAACTGGACCTACAATGGTATTTATTCCAGTGTGAGTTGAAAGCACAGGCCTAACCAGGAGCTTATTTGGCAAGCATGTAGGGGGCACGTAGATTCCCGAAACAGGTTGGCTATTTCTTGATCTGTACTCCTAACCTTTACAGGAATAAAGTTGTATCTGGACCTCTTAGCAGTGGGGTGGTGCTTACATTTCAACCCTTACATTACGCTATAAGCCAAGGAGACTGTGGAGATCCTCTGGTGTGCAGAAGCTGCCTGTCCTGGAACCAGATCATTTACACCGACATTAATACCTTAAGATAACAACAGTAATAAGCCTCAGGTCCAGCGCTATCTTTCCATTTTCCTCACAAATAAACTAAACAGCAAAAAAAATAACAGCCTAAAACAACTTTTGTTAAAACAAGCAATCTAGAATGTTTTTGAATTTGTATATAAATTCGGGAATAGAAAATAGTGTAATTTATTTTTCCAGCCATAACGTGCTGCCCTAAGCTCTTGTTCAAGTTTACCTCACTGTTCTTAGCTGTTCTGTGGTTTAAAGAGCTCAATAGCTCAAGCTAAAACATACACACACAGTAGTCAGAGCAGTAACGTCTCCCCCTCCATGCCTGTTTGATTCTGAAAGAGCAATGAGGAGTTTATATTAGAAAGAGTGTGAAGGTAAACAGCTTCTGTCGTGGTTCATTCTATAAAATACCTATAATACTCTGTGAATCCAGTATCATGGGTACACCCTGAATTAAAGGATATATTTAACTTTGGAACATGTTCCACCCTAAAAATGGGTGTAAAGTGTAACATGTACCAGCATCTGCAGCCTCTCTTTCCCCCATCTCCCCTCCCTGTGACAGCCGGGCAGGGTATCTTCTCCCTGAACCCGATGTCACAATTGAAAAACACTATGGCCATGTGAGGCACCGCCCACTCTTTCCTGTGAATGAATGCTTACAAGTACCGTCAGCCATTTCGGTTGACGGTTTGTAGCTCTCAATGAACTATAAGGGTGTTGGTGAGCACTCTCTTAGTCCATGGATTTTCCTGCTCTCAGGTAACTGCCTGCCCGTATAGGATATGGGCAGGCAGCTATCCTGAGAGTTTGCAGGAGCTTGAGATTGCACTTGCTATCTGTTGATCGCAGGTGCAAAGCTTTGTAGGCACCTTGGAAAGAAAATAATAAATTCACATTTTCTTACCCTCAAAAAATGTGCATTTTATTTTTTCAAAAGGTGAATTTATCCTTAATTCTATAACAAAAATGTACATAATTATTAAAAAAAAGGTTCTAAAACATGATTTGTAAAACTTGAAAAATAATTTCTGTAATGCTACTGTATTTTTTTTTTTTTAAAAAGTGGAGACAGAAAAAACTACTTCAAATGAAGACCTTAAAGCTTTATTCTAAAGCAAAAATGGAATGCCATTATATTTATCTACAAAAGTCATATAGGAAGCTTTTGTTCCCAGACAAAACTTTTTTTTTTAAATATACGTCTAGGGTATACACCTTCACCTTCCAGATATTAGAGTCTTGCTTTTCCAAGAAAAAAATCACAATGGGTCATTAAGGCTCTTTTACTACCAGGTCAAACCAGTAACATCTTACAGTAGAAACACATCAATTAGACCTTTGTCCCAGTCGCTAAATGTTCCTCACAGTCGTAAATTGCACACGATAAAGCCTGAGAATGACAATAATTGTGGGCCATCAAACACAATGATGAGCAATACTGACGCAATGCATGCCGTCAACACAATGATGAGCAATATTGTTGTAACGTACCCTAGACCAGATGCACACCAAGATGCACAATGGAAGGAAAGTGGAGAAAAATGGCCACGTAAGTTTCATATGAGACCCATTTTGAGGTGAGTCATCAAGGGTTTGACATCTAACCCTACTGCTTGGGCCCATTAAGAAAGAACATTGGTTTGCTTTTTACATTAACCTTACCTGTCATGTAGCATTTGGTGTCTTGCGGTCGGCTTACTGGGTTGTTGTTTTTGAACATATAAAGGTTGAAAGGCATGATGTTGGTGGTGCTTAGCTGCTTCCAGATGTCATGGTCAGGACTTGTCCATCGGCCAGCTAACACGTCGTACTCACGGCGACCCATATGGATAAGCTTAGTGAGAGGGTCAAAAAGGCCACCATGGTAACCTACGATGATCTGAAAGTTTGGGTTTGAGTCATGGTAGATTTCACCATAGGCAGTATATAAAATCTGCTTGATCATAAGCCCGGAGCCGGTGAAAACTGCCATGGGTGTTCCAATATTGTCGCAGGCGATGTAGAACTCATCTCCACTGCTTAACTCCATGGCAAAGAGATGGCCTTGAAGGTCATAATAGAGGGAAGCAATTTCAGAGCTTGAATGGTTGTAGAAGTGTGTGATCCTAGTGGGGTTTGCCAGGTCGGCATAAAAAAACTGTAAGTGGTGACCATTGTTGGTTTTCCGTGAAATTCTCCTTCCAAGGCCATCATATCTATACCGCACACTCCAACCGCTGACTTTATTATATGCTTTAACAAGAAGACCGGCAGAGTTAAAATCGAAAATATCACTTCCTCTTTGCTTAAGAAAACCATCTTCATCCATCCGATACTGGACATCACCCAATCTAGTTATCCGATCCCTCAGATCATACCGTAGCGGCATGAGGCGAATGCTGTTCCCTGGATTTAGCAAGTGTAAATTTCCATTCAAGTCATAATTATACCTCCACTGCTGCTTGTCATTGACGAAAACGGTTTGCAATTGTCCATCATTATCATACTCATAGGTGTACCGTGTGGAGTTAGCATAGGGTCCAACTTTTAACTCCTTCTTTACCACCCGCCCCATGTTGTCGTACTGCAACATCATCCAGAACATCATGGACCTGAAGATCTCATATTGTAATTCCCGCACTCGCCCATAGGTGTCGAACTGTTTAGTGTGCGTCATGACCGCTGTAGTTATGATCTGGTTGATGTTGTAGTAAATTACGCCAAATTTCCCAAATTGTTCAGTCTTGCCCGAGACATCATCATACCTGTACAAGTCAATTGGCAACGGTGTCTCATTGATAACAGCCTGCATGCTGGTGACTCGAAAGCTATTGTCATAATTGTAGTCGAATCTGGCATTAACCATACCTTCTTCGGTAAAACGGAATATCTGTCTATCGATCAGAGGTCCGATCTGCCGGTAACGGATGGTGCACGTGAAACCATCATTCTGCAAGTTGACAGTTTTTAGCATGCCTGCGGTTTCATCATACGTGAAAGCTATTTTGGTGGTGTCATACAGAATCTCTGCAAGTTTTGATAGTTTTCCATATTTGTATATTACGCGTCTTCCAGTACCCATGTACAATGTTTGTAGAAGATGGCCTTCTTCGGAAAAGTCTTGCAGAATAGAGGCATTGCCCTCTGGAGGTCGGTAGATGTTTCTGTAGTATCCGATAGAGCGGATGGTCTCCAAGGTTTGTCTGGCCACGTTGGGCATAGTAACAGAAGAAAGTCGGTTGTTTTTATCAAATTCAAAGATGTACTGTCTCTGGCTGTGAAGAAGTAGCACCATTGACTATAGAAGAAGAAAACAAAAAGTTTGATGAGTAATACTGTACACTTGTCACTACAGCAATCATACTATATTATTTGTACCCTTTATAAGTAAAAGGAGTGATCAAACAGTTTTCAGCAGATGTGTACTTCTATTTCCCAGGCCCAAATTGCTTCTACACCTCAGACTTGAGGCTTCAGCAGGTACATCATCACAAAATTCTGAAAGCACAGGAATCATGTGCAAAGCCTCCTGCTACCTATTCTCTACCCTGAATGAAAACAGTAAGAGCCTGAAGCCTGAAGCCTGGAGCCTGCCCCCCCCCCCCCCCCCAATCATTGAAAAAACAAAGTGGCTACAAATCATTTGTCTATCAAAGTACCCCAAGTGGTCCTAAGTTACACCAAGCTCAGGGATGTAGTTAAGTGCTGTATGTAACTACATGTATGTGGAAAAGTCATGTTCAATGATCATTTTAATATGTTGAGCCTAGTTTGTATGGCTGAAGCCTGAATAGATAAGCTCAGACTTTTGCTTGACTACCCTACAGATTCAATCATATTCATGAAGATTCAAAAAAAATTGATGGAAGTTCAATGCATGTAAAATTTGACAATGGAAAACATCAGATAATATATAAATATGCATTCTTGGCTTGCCTAGGTATCAGTGGCGGTGAGAGCCCAGACAGATACCTCTGGTGCCTCTTATCTCAAGTGAAACAACAGTGATTGGTTCAAAATAAACATAACTTGTTGATCCATCTTCTACCCACACACATTGATCATAATTACATAGTTTGCTTAAGAGATGATCAGCTCAAAAGGAGTTGTTTTTGAGTTTTTTGGTATTTCCAGGCCAATGGAAGATATATTTACTCTATGTTTTGGGTCTTCATTGGAGCCTCCACTTGTTGAAGAAACTGGGGCCTTCCAAGAGGCATCAGTTTGATACTACATTCACACCTGAGAATTTTGTAGCTTGAAGCTCAAAAAAAGCTCAATAAGCAAAATCCTATTCATTTTAATGGCCTCTGTTCACATCTGAGCGTGAACAGGGGCCATGGAAATTATTGGGATTTTATCTGTTGAGCGTCTTCGAGCTACAAAAGGCTCAGGTGTAATGCAGTCTAAGATGTCCAAAGGATCTCAACTGTTTGCTCTCAGTTCACACACACAGATCATGATGACAGACTTTGCTCAAACAACGATCAGCTCAAAAGGAGTTCTTTGCTATTTTCAGACCAATGGGAGATATAGTTACCCTATATTTTGGGCCTTCACTGGAGCCTCCCCCTAGCTGAAACCGGGGCCTTCCAAGAAGCATCAGGGTTGCATTCTCACCTAAAAAGTTTTTTATCTCGGAGCTCAATGCTCGTGGACGCTAAACAAGCAAAATCCCATTCATTTTAAAGGCCCCAGTTGATATATAAGCGTGAACAGGGGCCATAGAAATGAATATGATTTTGCTTGTTGACCGTCTTCGAACTACAAAATGCTCAGGTGTGAATGCAGCCTAGTGCCAGCCATAGACAGAGCATTTTTCTTTCCTGCAACTCTTTGCAGGAAAGAAAATCACTTAACTCCACCATTAACACAGTCGGTGTTGATATGGGAATCCCTCCTGTAGAGACATTGTGTTCTCCCAGTCGGGGGGAATCAGGAAGAGCGGGCCCCCCGGACAAACAGTGATTGCTTCTAGAAGCTATAATAGTCGCTAGCAATAATCACATGTAAGATCTGGCAGGCTGGTTGTACCCAAGTTGATTAATTGATCAGCACCTCTTACATATTGATCAACTTATGTTGTGTTTAACATAACTTGGGTACATTCAGCCTACCCATACATGGTATTTCCCACGGTATTTCCCATGGTATACCCATACATGAGATTTAAACTGTCTATGGCCGGCTCAGTACCTCAACACAGCATTTAAAATAACCACCTACATTGCTGAAAACACGATAAAGGTTATACCTTCAGAATACTATACAAATGTATTTGCATTAAACAGTTATGCGCATATCAGAGGTGCTCCAAACCTTTTCTAAGTATGTATAAGTCCATGATTTTCCATCAGCGAATGTCCGAGATGTTATTCTCCCAGTCTGGTCATACTCCATCCTTTCAGACATGGTTCCTCTCTGAATCCCTGCCACGTGTCCTCCAGGGGAGTAAGTCACATTTACCCCATTCAGCCCACTGGATGGGGACCAGAGGCTCGGCCTTCCTGCCTGATCATACAGGATCCTCAGGGTGAACTTCCTGTGATCGTCATTAATTTTTTCTGTTCTCGTAACACGGTCGAAATCCAGAGAAAGCAAGTTTCTGTTGTGCACCTGTTGGAAATGATAGCTAAAATGAGTTATGAGCACAACACCACTGTTAGGTAAATTAATTACAGCGCATCTCCACCAGTATTTCTTTAAGTTTTGGATAGAGCAAGGACAGGAAAACAACCTCGGGTGGTTTTTACGACTCTCTTCAGTTCCTGTTCAGGTGGAAATCGGCAAAACACAGGCGCCCACAGGACTAAAAAGACTCATGTTCAGTAGTCAAGAAAAGACCAGCATGCATGTTGGCTTTTAATTACTGTCCCCATTGGCAATTCTCCCCCACTTCTTGTCCTGGTGGCAACATTGTCATCCAGTCAGGAAGTGAAAGACAATGTCCATGAGACTTCAGACAGCAATAATATTCTTAAAACACTTCCACGCAATGTTCAAAAAAAAAAAAGGCATTTTTGGCTATCCATACATGTTGGCTTTTTTTTATGCATATGTCTATTTTCTGTAGTAGGCATTTTTCATGCTGCGCAATTATTTTATTTTTTCAAGGTAAATAAGCAAATTGGATATTTTGAGTAAGAAATCTGCTCAGTTTACAGCTTGCATGAATCTTAAAATCTCCTTCTGGAGTGCCAAGCGCCCATCTGTGCACTAACTTAAATGTTGCTTTTCACTACTGTTCATTTATTGTTCACATTATTCCCTGCCCCTGAGGATCTTGCAATCTAATCTTCCTACCTCATTAATGAGCATCCGCTGGGAACACTTTAGTTAGACGCCAATCAACTTATGTTGTGTTTATGTAGGAGCTTAGCCCATGTAAAGCAACTCAATGTTGCCTTTAAAGCCCCCCTAGCCTCCCTCCTCAACGCTCTGCTGCTGGTAGCATAGACATACAGCCCTGGGTAATCTCTAGAAGGCCTTGTTTGGACTAGCAGCTGGGGGTATTAAAGATGCGCGCTTATGTCGCGTTTTTAGGCCCCCCCCCCCGCTTAAGCTGCAATGGCAGCAAATGGGGTGTTTACACCCCAATGCTTAACCACTTAAGGACCAAGCCTCTTTCTGAGATTTGTTGTTTACAAACAGGTTTTTTTGCTAGAAAATCGGAACCCCCAAACATTATACATTTTTCTTCTAACACCCTAGAGAATAAAATGGCGGCCCTTGCAATACTTTCTGTCACACCGTATTTGCGCAGCGGTCTTTCAAGTGCACTTTTTTTTTTGGAAAAAAAAAATACACTTTTTTGAATTAAAAAAATAAGACAACAGTAAAGTTAGCCCAATGTTTTTTTTTTTTTATATCATGAAAGATAATGTTACGCCAAGTAAATTGATACCCAACATGTCAGGCTTCAAAATTGCGTCCGCTCGTGGAATGGCGACAAACTTTTACCCTTAAAAATCTCCATAGGCAACATTTAAAAAATTCTACAGGTTGCATGTTTTGAGTTACAGAGGAGGTCTAGGGCTAGAATTATTGCTCTCGCTCTACTGATCGCGGCGATACCTCACATGTGTGGTTTGAACACCATTTTCTTATGTGGGTGCTACTCACGTATGCGTTCGCTTCTGCATGCAAGCTCGTCGGGACAGGGCGCGTTTAAAAAAAATGTTTTTCTTATTTATTTTACCTTTTATTTTTACACTGTTTTAAAAAAAAAAATTAAAAAAATTGTTACTTTTATTTCTATTACAAGGAATGTAAACATCCCTTGTAATAGAAAAAAGCATGACAGGTCCTCTTAAATATGAGATCCGGGGTCAAAAAGACTTCAGATCTCATATTTACACTTAAATGCAATAAAAAAAAATTGCCATTTAAAAAAAAAAGTAAAAAAAAAATGGCCCTTTAAGAGCTATTTGGCCGAAAGTGATGTTTTGACATTGCTTCCGCCGTGCAATGTTATGGAGATGGGAGGGGGCCATCTTCCCCTCGCTCGTCTCCATATCCAGCATGTGAAAGGATCCGATCGCACCCGCCTCTGCCGACAGCTCCAGTAAGCGGCGGAGGGCACCGGATCGAGGCGGGGCCCTCTCCTGCCGCCGATAAAAGTGATCTTGCGGCGTATCCGCCGCACAGACCACTTTTATCTTGTAGCGGACTGTCCGCTGAAGAAGAGGATACCGGGGTTATGGCAGCTAGCTGCTGCCATAACAACGATATCCTCCTTCAAACAGCCGACGTAAAACTGTGGCGGGCAGTCTGTAAGTGGTTAAAGTGGATGTAAACCCTTACATATATCCAGTGAAGGGACTATCTTCAGGTGATACACAGCGATTAAACAAATCCTCCTACGTAAGTTGTACCTATCTATCTGCAGTCTTCTCTACACCTGTTCAAAGTTCTGAATTTATAAAGCTTGCCTGAGACTTCAAAAAAAAAAAAAAGGGGGGGGGGGGCGGAGAGCTGAAGTCACACTTGGCAGAGCTCAGGGAGGAGAGCTCTGACAGATGATTGGAGGGAAGGGACACACCCCCTTCCACACAGCGCATAGGAACAGAGCTGAGGTTGTCTATCTGCTGAAGGTACCTCCCCTGTCACCATTTTTCTTTTGGTGTCAGGAAAACTTATCAGAAGTGATTCATGCTGATACTGCAGAGGGATGAAGCAGCAGACAGAGATGACAGTGCTCTGAATTGAGACAAGTACACGCTATAGAAGGATTTGCTTTGTTCATATTTCATGTCTGAGGTTTACAACCACTTTAACGTCGCGACTGCGGCAAAAACGAACCAACATATCATGACCAGCGGGTGGTAGGCCCGCAAAACGTCCAGTGAATAGGGAAGTGCTGCAAAGCCCCACAACCACAAGTTTAAGGCACACGGTTGTGGCTTGTTTTGCTTTAAAAATGGGGTAAAAAAGGCATTACATTGCCGATCACACGCAAAGCGCTTTTCAGACCAGAGTCGCGTTTAGACACCTATCACCTAGGCTTAGTCACTCCAGTCAAAGTTTACATAGGGCTGAGGACTACCCCTACCGTCATGTGATAGCACTGGGCCAATTAGCACTTGCGGCATCACACAGACCAGTGATCGCCAGCCTTTCGGACCTCACGGACCACTAAACTCACAATTTTTAATCCCGCAGACCACTATCATGAATTTTACAAGCCTTATACACATAATGCATCAGCTCTCTGCCCCCCCTCCCCTGGACCACACTGCCCCCTTATACACAGAATGGCCCGGCTCTCTGCCCCCCTCCCCCTGCATCACACTGCTGCCTTACACAGACTCATCATTGGATCTCACCACCTCATCCAGCCATGTGCTCCCCTCCCACAGTCTTTGATCAGCGCTGCCATTGGAAGATCCCTCTGTCTTCACCTCCAGCTCTCTGCACTACTCCTAACGCCTCCCTCTGAGTTCACAGGAGCCAGAACTACAGAGGAGGCATTGGGTATCAATGTGCATTGACAGTTACTGACTGTCAGCGCGCATTGAGAACAACACTGGAAACAACATTGGGTGGTATACTGTATATCCACAATGCTGAGCTACAACAGAACCCCTGGGGACCACCAAAACTTTCTCGTGTACCATCAGTGGTCCATGGACCTCTGATTGTCGGACACAGAGTCATATGCTTCTCCATATCCAGATATACAGTATCAGGTATTTTTTTAATCCTGGCAGCAAATTAAAGTGAGAATGCAGGAAAGGTGAGACCCGCGAGGGGAGGGTGCATTAGAGCAACCTATTGGGAGGGGGGGGGGGGTGGGGGGTGCATTAGAGCAACCTATTGGGAGGGGGGGGTGCATTAGAGCAACCTATTGGGGGGGGGGGGGGGGTGCATTAGAGCAACCTATTGGGGGGGGGGTGCATTAGAACAACCTATTGCTTTGCCCAGCATAGACTGCAGAAGGAAACAGGAAAGTCCAGAAGGAACTTATGCAGACCCAAGAAACATGAAAACTCTATGCAGATCACCCTGAAATGGTGATCCAGACTCAAGAACTAGAGCGCCAATTATTTACAGGTCATGATGCTAGGTTTTCCACTGTGATGGCCCAAGCAGATCATACCAGCTCAATGAATAGCCAACTCTACGGCTAGCTTGGAGAGGTCAGTGTCTATTTAACAAACATATACCATGCATTCTCACTACAGCTCACAAAATGGCGGCCCTCTTTAAGCACCTTAGCACCATTTTTGGTTTTCTAATGAACGGATAACCGGCATTCTCACGAAGACTTCCTCAGCCTTAACAAGTGGCACCTCAGCTGCATGTAGATAACAGGACTATCTATCATTTTGACGTTTTGTTTTAAGATTTGTTTTAGTAATGAAGCATAAAAAAAACACACACACTTGATCCGTGAGTTTATAAAGCAACCAAGAGTCTTCAGACTGTCAACATTCACTGGCAGCTCATTCGTAGGAGTGGAGCCATAATAGCATTACCTCACCTCGTTATTCACACGGCGGGGCGTGAGGAGGCGGGCCTGTTGCCAGAAGTGTCGATGAGATTAACCAGGCCCTCTGAACGGTTTTATGATCAATTATCATGTGTGCTATCACTCCTGGGACCGGTATTCACCTCATTATACGCTGAAGCCAAGCAGTTGCTGAATAAGCATATACAGAGAGAAGAGCTTTAAACATGCTCTCCTAGGCGTTTCTACCAATATGTTCCCGATGCACAGCATTAAGAGGGTAAAACCAATCACTTTATGAACCTGTAGCCTGTTCACCATGAAATAGTGCAAAGAAGATTTTATCCGCTATAAAAATTGTAGGTGGGCACCAAGGCTGGACTGGAAGTTGATGTGCTTTTTTTTTAATTATTGTTTTATATGGTCATTGATGGCACACATTCGTGGCTACTAAAAAAAGATTCAAGGGTCCTAGAAGTCTGGTGACAAACCTCTATTCCATTTGACCACCTCAGAGGCCCCTTCACATAGAGGTCTTGGTCATTTGCGTACCAACATGTTCCAAAGAACCTTGTTACGCTGCACCACCTGAATGTTATTACATTTACAGGGATGGTTATGGGCCTCATGCACACAGGCACCTGGAGCTGTACAACATAAAATTTGGGCGTACTTCCCAACCTGGGAGCCACAGGTGTGGCAAACAGCCACCCAAAGCAGTCAATAGCTGAATGTGGCTATACACTGATATTTACTTAAACATGTGCATGAAGACAGACTGTCTATTTCTAAGGGTGTACGTTCGTATGGATGCGCACATTTATGCAAAAGCATATGTCGCCCCCCCATGTGCAATGAGCCTGAGTGGCGAATCACTAGGTCCAAACAGTGTCACATGGCTGGCAGTGATGCCATACAGCCAGGTAAGCTCTGACACCAAAGCTTTCCCAAGGTGGACTGCTGCAGCAGGTAGGCAATGAGGAAGCATGAATGGGTGAATATATATTACAGACGGGGGGAGGCTATGTTAAAATATGATAATCATTTATCGATAATCATTTTCCTCCAGGTTCCCAAGCATTAAAGCATATGCTTTGAGTTTATGTTTGTGGGTAAGAGTGCAGTAAAGCTAAAATGTGTGAACACTAGGGTATCATCCCAATATAGATATAAAAAACGATTTTTTATACAAACTGTATGATATAGGAAAAAAATATATTTTTGTGTGGTAAGTGTGCACACTGGGGTATATTCAATGTCCCAAGCATTAAAGCAGTGGTCTCCAAACTACGGCCCTTTGCTTGCCTTTATCCGGCTCTTGGGGCACTGTTTCTCCCACTGTTACGAGACACCATTCCTCCCACTGACACCAACTATTGGGCACCATTCTTCCTACTGACACCAATGATGAGGTACAATTCTTCCCACTGACACCAATGATGGGGCACTATTCTTCCCACTGACACCAATGATGGGGCACTATTCCTCCCACTGACACCAATGATGGGACACCATACAACGGGGCACTATTCCTCCCACTGACACCAATGATGGGACACCTTTCTTCCCACTGATGCCAAACGATGGGGCACTATTCCTCCCACTGACACCAATGATGGGGCACAAATCCTCCCACTGACACCAATGATGGGGCACAAATCCTCCCACTGACACCAAATGATAGGGCACTATTCCTCCCACTGACACCAACATCCGGCCGCCCTTGAGTCTGAAGGACAGTAAACTAGCCCTTTGTTTGGAGAAAAAGTTTGGGGACCCCTGCATTAAAGGAAATACAGTATGGAAACATATGAAGGCTTCCACTGCTGACCTCTCTTGAAATTGCTAGTTACCTAGCTGTCATGCAGATCCAGTGATTTTGATGCGTTCTGGGTGACTCTCTCAGAACAATGTAGATCACAAGTTCTGATGTAATTTGCTGCCTGCTCAAAGAGTACCAAAGACAGATACAGCCAGGCAACTAGCATTTTTTAGAGAAACAGCTGGCAATAACTGAGAAACCAGTCATCAATCTTCTAACGCTATCTAGAAAACGAACACCCAACACTGAGAAAGAACACTCAAGAATCGTTAGCAGCAGAGAAGTGGAAACTATTCTGTATGAATCAACTTTCACCAGTGAGAAGCCAACTTCCTCTGAACCAACACCAAGAAGAACAAACATATAGGCCTTTTTTTAGAAAATGTAGGCACAGAAAAAAATAACGGCTTACCCTCAGCCGACGTCCAAAAACAGTGACCTGTCCCCTTGCTTGTTCTTTCCGCTGGCGCCATTCTACCAAGTTAAGTCCATTGTCTATCGGCAAGGTGACATTACGCTTGCCAACAGTGGGGTTCACCGTGCCCGCCAGCAAGTGGGGCTCAGTCTGAAGGGCGACCTCCATACCGTTAGCCAAAATAAGCCGGAGAGATCCATCAGCGCCAATGTAATAGCTATTGCGCACTTGATCTAATGAAGACGAAACACAGAATTAGCCTTTCACCTATTTACTATGTAAAAGAAAGTATCACAGAAATCATTAAATTACATTAAACAAAACATAAAACAAAAAGGACAATCCACCTTGCAGAAGGGTGTAGAAGGCTCCAGAAGCAGACAGGTTGGTTGTTATGGTTACATCTTCCTTGTTGGATGTCTCCACTTGAACGTGGACTGAGCTGTCTGTGTCACTGCGGAAGCTGCTCACTTGCCCCGTGGGGAACGTAACATTGGTCAGCCGCCCAAAGCTATCATACCTGAAAAACAGGAGACATGAGTGAAGACGCAAGGTTGGTGCATACGTTACAAAAGACAAGCAATATAGGAAAACTAGAGTGCTTGATTCAGCCATTTTGTAGCCTAGACTCCATTCATGAGTCTATACAGTATCTATGCTTCTGGATAGGCCCCTCAGATAGCCTAGCAGCCAGATGTCCCCGGGATTGGCCTTAAGTTTCTGGCCTAGCAGCCCGGGGCAGCACAAGACACGTCCACCCAGACAGCCGTCCAGGTGGCACAGAACCCAGATCACCTGACTTCACCCAAATAAATAGGCTCTCCCAGTAGGCCAAGGGACCCAAGAAAATCCCTGCCCATTGGCTGAGACATCCTATTCATTCCTAATCTGTCCTTGCAATGCCCTTGTCTTATCTAATGTCACCAGATACCTGACCATCTAGTGACAGAAGAGAGAAGTGCAGCAATTCCAGAATTAGGGTGAAATCAATTGACCTCCTGACGATTAGCCAAGGCAACTATACTTGGCAAATAAATTTAAGAGCAACCCTGCCTAAACATCAGGGTGCTACACATGGAAGTGGAATAAACCCAAATGAAAATCTTCATCTGAACCAGGTTGTATAACCTGTACTCAACAGAACAGTAAGCCGAAGCAGCAGAATGCTTGAGGTTCAATCCCTACTGAGCTTTGCTAATTCACTGGTCGAAACTCTGCAGAATCTTGTTCTCTAGAAAGTGAATGTCATAGGGGAGTGGGAAAGGATCCCAAGTGTTCAGGTCCCTAGTCTAACAATGCCCTTATTCTGCTTTCACTGGATAAGGAAATCCCAGTAGGAACCAGCGCTGGGTGTTTCAGGCAAATCAGACTGAGATTCGCATGACGGGTTTTGCCCACAAAATACGCCTTTCCTTGGTCCGAAGGCTGCCCAAAGTTTGAACAGTAGCTTTAAAACAGTAACAGAAGAGGAGTAGGAATATGAGATGGAAAAGCGCACAGTAAAATGTACGAACCAAATGTTTTTTCGATTTAGCTGCTGCAGACTAATGCCAATACGACTATTACATTTGTCCCCATTTGTTGATTTGCCTGTGCTCTGGCATGGCCATGTAATGTTCACCATGGGTCTCCTGACACTGTGTGCCCATTAAACGTTGCCAGGCTTAATTTGCAATGCTATTAAGCATATCATAAATTATGGAGAGACAGTCGGCTAGGAATGTCATGGCTCGATGCTCCTGTATTGCAGCAGTGCACACAGGCTTCTACATATCTATAAGCCATTGCTGAAAGATGGATTAACCTATGAAATTCTGAGTGCAGGCTTCAGCCCGACTGTAAATGGCTATAAATTCAATAAGCTTCCTTTAAGGCAGGGGTGGGCAACTACAGCCCTCCAAGCTGTTGTGAAACTACAAGCCTCATCATGCCTCTGGGAGTCATGCTTGTAACTGTCAGTCTTGCAATGCCTCATGGGACATGTAGTTCCACAACAGCAGGAGGGCCGCAGTTGCCCACCCCTGGTCTTAGTTGTCTGAAAAGGGAACTGTCTGGTGCCCCAAACAACCAAGTTGAGACTATGCCCTGCCATGCCACCTTCTAAACAAGGGCTCATGTCTGGTCATTCAACCGTATGCCAGAGACTCAGTAGGCAGTACAGCCTCCCATCATTCTCACTTGAATGGGGGTTAAGGAATACAGTGGTGTTCTCATTCCACTCTTATGCCCCGTACACACGGTTGGATTTTCCGACGGAAAATGTGTGATAGGACCTTGTTGTCGTGTGGGCTCCATGACACATTTTCCATTGGATTTTCCGACACACAAAGTTTGAGAGCAGGATATAAAATTTTCCGACAACAAAATCCGTTGTCGGAAATTCCGATCGTGTGTACACAAATCCGACGGACAAAGTGCCACGCATGCTCAGAATAAATAAAGAGATGAAAGCTATTGGCCACTGCCCCGTTTATAGGCCCGACGTACGTGTTTTACGTCACCGCGTTTAGAACGATCGGATTTTCCGACAACTTTGTGTGACCGTGTGTATGCAAGACAAGTTTGAGCCAACATCCGTCGGAAAAAATCCTAGGATTTTGTTATCGGAATGTCCGAACAAAGTCCGACCGTGTGTACGGGGCATTAGTCTTTCAACTTGACAGTGAAAGGGTTGCAGCAGACTGATGAGGTTATTCTCCTGCGCGTTCCTCCTATCAGCTTGCTTTGTCAGGACATCTGCATGCAACACACAAGTGCTACTGTGCAGGGGATGGAAAGAGGTGGCTACCTGTTCAAATATATTTACACTAGTTGCAATAAAAATTACATTTATTGATTTATATATAGTTACATAGTAGGTGAGGTCGAAAAAAGACTCAAGTCCATCAAGTCCAACCTATGTGTGTGATTATATGTCAGTATTACATTGTATATCCCTGTATGTTGCGGTCGTTCAGGTGCTTATCATACAGGGATACACAATGTAATACTGACATATAATCACACACATAGGTTGGACTTGATGTTTCTTGAAACTATCGATGCCCCCCGCTGAGCCCACCGCCTGTGGAAGGGAATTCCACATCCTTGCCGCTCTTACAGTAAAGAACCCTCTACGTAGTTTAAGGTTAAACCTCTTTTCTTCTAATTTTAATGAGTGGCCACAAGTCTTGTCAAACTCCCTTCCGCCAAAAAGTTTTATCCCTATTGTGGGGTCAGCAGTATGGTATTTGTATATTGAAATCATATCCCCTCTTAAGTGTCTCTTCTCCAGAGAAAATAAGTTCAGCGCTCGCAACCTTTCCTCATAACTAATATCCTCCAGACTCTTTATTAGCTTTGTTGCCCTTCTTTGTACTCGCTCCATTTCTAGTACATCCTTCCTGAGGACTGGTGCCCAGAACTGGACAGCATACTCCAGGTGCGGCCGGACCAGAGTCCTGTAGAGCCGGAGAATTGAATTATCATTTTATCTCTGGAGTTGATCCCTTTTTAATGCATGCCAATATTCTGTTTTCTTTGTTAGCAGCAGCTTGGCATTGCATGCCATTGCTGAGCCTATCATCTACTAGGACCCCCAGGTCCTTTCCCATCCTAGATTTCCCCAGAGGTTCTCCCCCCAGTGTATAGATTGCAATCAGTTCAGCGCTCGCAACCTTTCCTCATAACTAATATCCTCCAGACTCTTTATTAGCTTTGTTGCCCTTCTTTGTACTCGCTCCATTTCTAGTACATCCTTCCTGAGGACTGGTGCCCAGAACTGGACAGCATACTCCAGGTGCGGCCGGACCAGAGTCCTGTAGAGCCAGAGAATTGAATTATCATTTTATCTCTGGAGTTGATCCCTTTTTAATGCATGCCAATATTCTGTTTTCTTTGTTAGCAGCAGCTTGGCATTGCATGCCATTGCTGAGCCTATCATCTACTAGGACCCCCAGGTCCTTTCCCATCCTAGATTCCCCCAGAGGTTCTCCCCCCAGTGTATAGATTGCAATCATATTTTTGACACCCAAATGCATTTTTTTACATTTTTCTACATTGAACCTCATTTGCCATGTAGTTACCCACCCCATTAATTTGTTCAGATCTTTTTGCAAGGTCTCCACATCCTGCGGATAAGTTATTGCCCTGCTTAGCTTAGTATCGTCTGCAAATACAGAGATTGAACTGTTTATCCCATCCTCCAGGTCGTTTATGAACAAATTAAATAGGATTGGTCCCAGCACAGAACCCTGGGGGACCCCACTACCCACCCCTGACCATTCTGAGTACTACTCATTTATCACCACCCTCTGAACACGCCCTTGTAGCCAGTTTTTAATCCAATTCAATTCAATTAATGGCTATGATTATCTGTATTGGTGTGGAGTTCAGCTTTAATACTGCAGCAGGCCCAGGCTGGGAAGATGCCTGATTGCCGCTGTTCACAGTGCAATATACACGATCTTCTGAAGAGCGCACAGCCAACATAAAATTACAGACAGGAGGTGGATGTGATATATTTACAAATGTCCTGTATATATGAGCATAAAATCTGCATGGCTATCTATGAAAGCATTATCGGCATCATAAAATCTGTTTTTCGTTTTCCTTTAACTGGCTTTTACAGCCGTGTCAACA